>NC_143046.1:44590833-44905000 GCF_057628025.1 Oncorhynchus mykiss
CCAGAGTGCAATCCAAACATGATTTTAGACCTTGTTTATATGGAAAAGTGGTTATTTCTGTAGTTTAATTGCTGCAAATTGCTGAAAATTGTCCATAGTGTCCCTATCTCATCTAGTTTGAACAGTTACGTTTAACAGATTGTATCCAGAGTGCAATCCAAACATGATTTTAGACCTTGTTTATATGGAAAAGTGGTTATTTCTGTAGTTTAATTGCAGCTAATTGCTGAAAATTGTCCATAGTGTCCCTAGCATCTAGTTTGAACAGTTACGTTTAACAGATTGTGTCCAGAGTGCAATCCAAACATGATTTTAGACCTTGTTTATATGGAAAAGTGGTTATTTCTGTAGTTTAATTGCTGCAAATTGCCCATAGTGTCCCTATCATCTAGTTTGAACAGTTACGTTTAACAGAGTGCAATCCAAACATGATTTTAGAACTTGTTTATATGGAAAAGTGGTTATTGCTGTAGTTTCATTGCTGCAAATTGCTGCAAATTGTCCATAGTGTCCCTATCATCTAGTTTGAACAGTTCCGTTTAACACAATGTATCCAGAGCGCAATCCAAACAAGATTTTAGACCTTGTTTATATGGAAAAGTGGTTATTTCTGTAGTTTAATTGCTGCAAATTGCTGAAAATTGTCCATAGTGTCCCTATCATCTAGTTTGAACAGTTCCGTTTAACAGATTGTATCCAGAGTGCAATCCAAACATGATTTTAGACCTTGTTTATATGGAAAAGTGGTTATTTCTGTAGTTTAATTGCTGCAAAATGCTGCAAATTGTCCATAGTGTCCCTATATCATCTAGTTTGAACAGTTACGTTTAACAGATTGTATCCAGAGTGCAATCCAAACATGATTTTAGACCTTGTTTATATGGAAAAGTGGTTATTTCTGTAGTTTAATTGCTGCAAATTGCCCATAGTGTCCCTATCATCTAGTTTTAACAGTTACGTTTAACAGAGTGCAATCCAAACATGATTTTAGAACTTGTTTATATGGAAAAGTGGTTATTTCTGTAGTTTAATTGCTGCAAATTGCTGCAAATTGTCCATAGTGTCCCTATCATCTAGTTTGAACAGTTCCGTTTAACAGAATGTATCCAGAGTGCAATCCAAACATGATTTTAGACCTTGTTTATATGGAAAAGTGGTTATTTCTGTAGTTTAATTGCTGCAAATTGCTGAAAATTGTCCATAGTGTCCCTATCATCTAGTTTGAACAGTTACGTTTAACAGAGTGCAATCCAAACATGATTTTAGACCTTGTTTATATGGAAAAGTGGTTATTTCTGTAGTTTAATTGCTGCAAATTGCTGAAAATTGTCCATGTGTCCCTATCATCTAGTTTGAACAGTTCCGTTTAACAGATTGTATCCAGAGTGCAATCCAAACACGATTTTAGACCTTGTTTATATGGAAAAGTGGTTATTTCTGTAGTTTAATTGCTGCAAATTGCCCATAGTGTCCCTATCATCTAGTTTGAACAGTTACGTTTAACAGAGTGCAATCCAAACATGATTTTAGACCTTGTTTATATGGAAAAGTGGTTATTTCTGTAGTTTAATTGCTGCAAATTGCTGAAAATTGTCCATAGTGTCCCTATCATCTAGTTTGAACAGTTACGTTTAACAGAGTGCAATCCAAACATGATTTCAGACCTTGTTTATATGGAAAAGTGGTTATTTCTGTAGTTTAATTGCTGCAAATTGCTGAAAATTGTCCATAGTGTCCCTATCTCATCTAGTTTGAACAGTTACGTTTAACAGATTGTATCCAGAGTGCAATCCAAACATGATTTTAGACCTTGTTTATTCGGAAAAGTGGTTATTTCTGTAGTTTAATTGCTGCAAATTGCTGAAAATTGTCCATAGTGTCCCTATCATCTAGTTTGAACAGTTACGTTTAACAGATTGTATCCAGAGTGCAATCCAAACATGATTTTAGACCTTGTTTATATGGAAAAGTGGTTATTTCTGTAGTTTAATTGCAGCTAATTGCTGAAAATTGTCCATAGTGTCCCTAGCATCTAGTTTGAACAGTTACGTTTAACAGATTGTGTCCAGAGTGCAATCCAAACATGATTTTAGACCTTGTTTATATGGAAAAGTGGTTATTTCTGTAGTTTAATTGCTGCAAATTGCCCATAGTGTCCCTATCATCTAGTTTGAACAGTTACGTTTAACAGAGTGCAATCCAAATATGATTTTAGAACTTGTTTATATGGAAAAGTGGTTATTGCTGTAGTTTCATTGCTGCAAATTGCTGCAAATTGTCCATAGTGTCCCTATCATCTAGTTTGAACAGTTCCGTTTAACAGAATGTATCCAGAGCGCAATCCAAACAAGATTTTAGACCTTGTTTATATGGAAAAGTGGTTATTTCTGTAGTTTAATTGCTGCAAATTGCTGAAAATTGTCCATAGTGTCCCTATCATCTAGTTTGAACAGTTCCGTTTAACAGATTGTATCCAGAGTGCAATCCAAACATGATTTTAGACCTTGTTTATATGGAAAAGTGGTTATTTCTGTAGTTTAATTGCTGCAAAATGCTGCAAATTGTCCATAGTGTCCCTATCTCATCTAGTTTGAACAGTTACGTTTAACAGATTGTATCCAGAGTGCAATCCAAACATGATTTTAGACCTTGTTTATATGGAAAAGTGGTTATTTCTGTAGTTTAATTGCTGCAAATTGCCCATAGTGTCCCTATCATCTAGTTTGAACAGTTACGTTTAACAGAGTGCAATCCAAACATGATTTTAGAACTTGTTTATATGGAAAAGTGGTTATTTCTGTAGTTTAATTGCTGCAAATTGCTGCAAATTGTCCATAGTGTCCCTATCATCTAGTTTGAACAGTTCCGTTTAACAGAATGTATCCAGAGTGCAATCCAAACATGATTTTAGACCTTGTTTATATGGAAAAGTGGTTATTTCTGTAGTTTAATTGCTGCAAATTGCTGAAAATTGTCCATAGTGTCCCTATCATCTAGTTTGAACAGTTACGTTTAACAGAGTGCAATCCAAACATGATTTTAGACCTTGTTTATATGGAAAAGTGGTTATTTCTGTAGTTTAATTGCTGCAAATTGCTGAAAATTGTCCATAGTGTCCCTATCATCTAGTTTGAACAGTTCCGTTTAACAGATTGTATCCAGAGTGCAATCCAAACATGATTTTAGAACTTGTTTATATGGAAAAGTGGTTATTTCTGTAGTTTCATTGCTGCAAATTGCTGAAAATTGTCCATAGTGTCCCTATCATCTAGTTTGAACAGTTCCGTTTAACAGAATGTATCCAGAGTGCAATCCAAACATGATTTTAGACCTTGTTTATATGGAAAAGTGGTTATTTCTGTAGTTTAATTGCTGCAAATTGCTGAAAATTGTCCATAGTGTCCCTATCTCATCTAGTTTGAACAGTTACGTTTAACAGATTGTATCCAGAGTGCAATCCAAACATGATTTTAGACCTTGTTTATATGGAAAAGTGGTTATTTCTGTAGTTTAATTGCTGCAAATTGCTGAAAATTGTCCATAGTGTCCCTATCATCTAGTTTGAAAAGTTCCGTTTAACAGATTGTGTCCAGAGTGCAATCCAAACATGATTTTAGACCTTGTTTATATGGAAAAGTGGTTATTTCTGTAGTTTAATTGCTGCAAATTGCTGAAAATTGTCCATAGTGTCCCTATCATCTAGTTTGAACAGTTCCGTTTAACAGATTGTATCCAGAGTGCAATCCAAACATGATTTTAGACCTTGTTTATATGGAAAAGTGGTTATTTCTGTAGTTTAATTGCTGCAAATTGCTGAAAATTGTCCATAGTGTCCCTATCTCATCTAGTTTGAACAGTTACGTTTAACAGAGTGCAATCCAAACATGATTTCAGACCTTGTTTATATGGAAAAGTGGTTATTTCTGTAGTTTAATTGCTGCAAATTGCTGAAAATTGTCCATAGTGTCCCTATCTCATCTAGTTTGAACAGTTACGTTTAACAGATTGTATCCAGAGTGCAATCCAAACATGATTTTAGACCTTGTTTATATGGAAAAGTGGTTATTTCTGTAGTTTAATTGCTGCAAATTGCTGAAAATTGTCCATAGTGTCCCTATCATCTAATTTGAACAGTTCCGTTTAACAGAGTGCAATCCAAACATGATTTCAGACCTTGTTTATATGGAAAAGTGGTTATTTCTGTAGTTTAATTGCTGCAAATTGCTGAAAATTGTCCATAGTGTCCCTATCATCTAGTTTGAACAGTTCCGTTTAACAGATTGTATCCAGAGTGCAATCCAAACATGATTTTAGACCTTGTTTATATGGAAAAGTGGTTATTTCTGTAGTTTAATTGCTGCAAATTGCCCATAGTGTCCCTATCATCTAGTTTGAACAGTTACGTTTAACAGAGTGCAATCCAAACATGATTTTAGAACTTGTTTATATGGAAAAGTGTTTATTTCTGTAGTTTCATTGCTGCAAATTGCTGCAAATTGTCCATAGTGTCCCTATCATCTAGTTTGAACAGTTCCGTTTAACAATGTATCCAGAGTGCAATCCAAACATGATTTTAGACCTTGTTTATATGGAAAAGTGGTTATTTCTGTAGTTTAATTGCTGCAAATTGCTGAAAATTGTCCATAGTGTCCCTATCATCTAGTTTGAACAGTTTTGTTTAACAGATTGTATCCAGAGTGCAATCCAAACATGATTTTAGACCTTGTTTATATGGAAAAGTGGTTATTTCTGTAGTTTAATTGCTGCAAATTGCTGAAAATTGTCCATAGTGTCCCTATCTCATCTAGTTTGAACAGTTACGTTTAACAGATTGTGTCCAGAGTGCAATCCAAACATGATTTTAGACCTTGTTTATATGGAAAAGGGGTTATTTCTGTAGTTTAATTGCTGCAAATTGCTGAAAATTGTCCATAGTGTCCCTATCATCTAGTTTGAACAGTTACGTTTAACAGATTGTATCCAGAGTGCAATCCAAACATGATTTTAGACCTTGTTTATATGGAAAAGGGGTTATTTCTGTAGTTTAATTGCTGCAAATTGCTGAAAATTGTCCATAGTGTCCCTATCATCTAGTTTGAACAGTTACGTTTAACAGATTGTATCCAGAACGCAATCCAAACATGATTTTAGACCTTGTTTATATGGAAAAGTGGTTATTTCTGTAGTTTAATTGCTGCAAATTGCTGAAAATTGTCCATAGTGTCCCTATCATCTAGTTTGAACAGTTCCGTTTAACAGATTGTATCCAGAGTGCAATCCAAACATGATTTTAGACCTTGTTTATATGGAAAAGTGGTTATTTCTGTAGTTTAATTGCTGCAAATTGCCCATAGTGTCCCTATCATCTAGTTTGAACAGTTACGTTTAACAGAGTGCAATCCAAACATGATTTTAGAACTTGTTTATATGGAAAAGTGTTTATTTCTGTAGTTTCATTGCTGCAAATTGCTGAAAATTGTCCATAGTGTCCCTATCTCATCTAGTTTGAACAGTTACGTTTAACAGAGTGCAATCCAAACATGATTTTAGAACTTGTTTATATGGAAAAGTGGTTATTTCTGTAGTTTAATTGCTGCAAATTGCTGAAAATTGTCCATAGTGTCCCTATCTCATCTAGTTTGAACAGTTAAGTTTAACAGATTGTATCCAGAGTGCAATACAAACATTATTTTAGACCTTGTTTATATGGAAAAGTGGTTACTTCTGTAGTTTAATTGCTGCAAATTGCTGAAAATTGTCCATAGTGTCCCTATCATCTAGTTTGAACAGTTACGTTTAACAGATTGTATCCAGAGTGCAATCCAAACATGATTTTAGACCTTGTTTATATGGAAAAGTGGTTATTTCTGTAGTTTAATTGCTGCAAATTGCTGAAAATTGTCCATAGTGTCCCTATCTCATCTAGTTTGAACAGTTACGTTTAACAGATTGTATCCAGAGTGCAATCCAAACATGATTTTAGACCTTGTTTATATGGAAAAGTGGTTATTTCTGTAGTTGAATTGCTGCAAATTGCTGAAAATTGTCCATAGTGTCCCTATCATCTAGTTTGAAAAGTTCCGTTTAACAGATTGTGTCCAGAGTGCAATCCAAACATGATTTTAGACCTTGTTTATATGGAAAAGTGGTTATTTCTGTAGTTTAATTGCTGCAAATTGCTGAAAATTGTCCATAGTGTCCCTATCATCTAGTTTGAACAGTTACGTTTAACAGATTGTATCCAGAGTGCAATCCAAACATGATTTTAGACCTTGTTTATATGGAAAAGTGGTTATTTCTGTAGTTTAATTGCTGCAAATTGCTGAAAATTGTCCATATTGTCCCTATCTCATCTAGTTTGAACAGTTACGTTTAACAGATTGTATCCAGAGTGCAATCCAAACATGATTTTAGACCTTGTTTATATGGAAAAGTGGTTATTTCTGTAGTTTAATTGCTGCAAATTGCTGAAAATTGTCCATAGTGTCCCTATCATCTAGTTTGAAAAGTTCCGTTTAACAGATTGTGTCCAGAGTGCAATCCAAACATGATTTTAGACCTTGTTTATATGGAAAAGTGGTTATTTCTGTAGTTTAATTGCTGCAAATTGCTGAAAATTGTCCATAGTGTCCCTATCATCTAGTTTGAACAGTTACGTTTAACAGATTGTATCCAGAGTGCAATCCAAACATGATTTTAGACCTTGTTTATATGGAAAAGTGGTTATTTCTGTAGTTTAATTGCTGCAAATTGCCCATAGTGTCCCTATCTCATCTAGTTTGAACAGTTACGTTTAACAGAGTGCAATCCAAACATGATTTCAGACCTTGTTTATATGGAAAAGTGGTTATTTCTGTAGTTTAATTGCTGCAAATTGCTGAAAATTGTCCATAGTGTCCCTATCATCTAGTTTGAACAGTTTTGTTTAACAGATTGTATCCAGAGTGCAATCCAAACATGATTTTAGACCTTGTTTATATGGAAAAGGGGTTATTTCTGTAGTTTAATTGCTGCAAATTGCTGAAAATTGTCCATAGTGTCCCTATCATCTAGTTTGAACAGTTACGTTTAACAGATTGTATCCAGAGTGCAATCCAAACATGATTTTAGACCTTGTTTATATGGAAAAGGGGTTATTTCTGTAGTTTAATTGCTGCAAATTGCTGAAAATTGTCCATAGTGTCCCTATCATCTAGTTTGAACAGTTACGTTTAACAGAGTGCAATCCAAACATGATTTTAGACCTTGTTTATATGGAAAAGTGGTTATTTCTGTAGTTTAATTGCTGCAAATTGCTGAAAATTGTCCATAGTGTCCCTATCTCATCTAGTTTGAACAGTTACGTTTAACAGATTGTATCCAGAGTGCAATCCAAACATGATTTTAGACCTTGTTTATATGGAAAAGTGGTTATTTCTGTAGTTTAATTGCTGCAAATTGCTGAAAATTGTCCATAGTGTCCCTATCATCTAGTTTGAAAAGTTCCGTTTAACAGATTGTGTCCAGAGTGCAATCCAAACATGATTTTAGACCTTGTTTATATGGAAAAGTGGTTATTTCTGTAGTTTAATTGCTGCAAATTGCTGAAAATTGTCCATAGTGTCCCTATCATCTAGTTTGAACAGTTACGTTTAACAGATTGTATCCAGAGTGCAATCCAAACATGATTTTAGACCTTGTTTATATGGAAAAGTGGTTATTTCTGTAGTTTAATTGCTGCAAATTGCTGAAAATTGTCCATAGTGTCCCTATCTCATCTAGTTTGAACAGTTACGTTTAACAGATTGTATCCAGAGTGCAATCCAAACATGATTTTAGACCTTGTTTATATGGAAAAGTGGTTATTTCTGTAGTTTAATTGCTGCAAATTGCTGAAAATTGTCCATAGTGTCCCTATCATCTAGTTTGAAAAGTTCCGTTTAACAGATTGTGTCCAGAGTGCAATCCAAACATGATTTTAGACCTTGTTTATATGGAAAAGTGGTTATTTCTGTAGTTTAATTGCTGCAAATTGCTGAAAATTGTCCATATTGTCCCTATCTCATCTAGTTTGAACAGTTACGTTTAACAGATTGTATCCAGAGTGCAATCCAAACATGATTTTAGACCTTGTTTATATGGAAAAGTGGTTATTTCTGTAGTTTAATTGCTGCAAATTGCTGAAAATTGTCCATAGTGTCCCTATCATCTAGTTTGAAAAGTTCCGTTTAACAGATTGTGTCCAGAGTGCAATCCAAACATGATTTTAGACCTTGTTTATATGGAAAAGTGGTTATTTCTGTAGTTTAATTGCTGCAAATTGCTGAAAATTGTCCATAGTGTCCCTATCATCTAGTTTGAACAGTTACGTTTAACAGATTGTATCCAGAGTGCAATCCAAACATGATTTTAGACCTTGTTTATATGGAAAAGTGGTTATTTCTGTAGTTTAATTGCTGCAAATTGCCCATAGTGTCCCTATCTCATCTAGTTTGAACAGTTACGTTTAACAGAGTGCAATCCAAACATGATTTCAGACCTTGTTTATATGGAAAAGTGGTTATTTCTGTAGTTTAATTGCTGCAAATTGCTGAAAATTGTCCATAGTGTCCCTATCATCTAGTTTGAACAGTTTTGTTTAACAGATTGTATCCAGAGTGCAATCCAAACATGATTTTAGACCTTGTTTATATGGAAAAGGGGTTATTTCTGTAGTTTAATTGCTGCAAATTGCTGAAAATTGTCCATAGTGTCCCTATCATCTAGTTTGAACAGTTACGTTTAACAGATTGTATCCAGAGTGCAATCCAAACATGATTTTAGACCTTGTTTATATGGAAAAGGGGTTATTTCTGTAGTTTAATTGCTGCAAATTGCTGAAAATTGTCCATAGTGTCCCTATCATCTAGTTTGAACAGTTACGTTTAACAGATTGTATCCAGAACGCAATCCAAACATGATTTTAGACCTTGTTTATATGGAAAAGTGGTTATTTCTGTAGTTTAATTGCTGCAAATTGCTGAAAATTGTCCATAGTGTCCCTATCTCATCTAGTTTGAACACTTACGTTTAACAGATTGTATCCAGAGTGCAATCCAAACATGATTTTAGACCTTGTTTATATGGAAAAGTGGTTATTTCTGTAGTTTAATTGCTGCAAATTGCCCATAGTGTCCCTATCATCTAGTTTGAACAGTTACGTTTAACAGAGTGCAATCCAAACATGATTTTAGAACTTGTTTATATGGAAAAGTGTTTATTTCTGTAGTTTCATTGCTGCAAATTGCTGCAAATTGTTCATAGTGTCCCTATCATCTAGTTTGAACAGTTCCGTTTAACAATGTATCCAGAGTGCAATCCAAACATGATTTTAGACCTTGTTTATATGGAAAAGTGGTTATTTCTGTAGTTTAATTGCTGCAAATTGCTGAAAATTGTCCATAGTGTCCCTATCATCTAGTTTGAACAGTTACGTTTAACAGATTGTATCCAGAGTGCAATCCAAACATGATTTTAGACCTTGTTTATATGGAAAAGTGGTTATTTCTGTAGTTTAATTGCTGCAAATTGCTGAAAATTGTCCATAGTGTCCCTATCATCTAGTTTGAAAAGTTCCGTTTAACAGATTGTGTCCAGAGTGCAATCCAAACATGATTTTAGACCTTGTTTATATGGAAAAGTGGTTATTTCTGTAGTTTAATTGCTGCAAATTGCTGAAAATTGTCCATAGTGTCCCTATCATCTAGTTTGAACAGTTACGTTTAACAGATTGTATCCAGAGTGCAATCCAAACATGATTTTAGACCTTGTTTATATGGAAAAGTGGTTATTTCTGTAGTTTAATTGCTGCAAATTGCCCATAGTGTCCCTATCTCATCTAGTTTGAACAGTTACGTTTAACAGAGTGCAATCCAAACATGATTTCAGACCTTGTTTATATGGAAAAGTGGTTATTTCTGTAGTTTAATTGCTGCAAATTGCTGAAAATTGTCCATAGTGTCCCTATCATCTAGTTTGAACAGTTTTGTTTAACAGATTGTATCCAGAGTGCAATCCAAACATGATTTTAGACCTTGTTTATATGGAAAAGGGGTTATTTCTGTAGTTTAATTGCTGCAAATTGCTGAAAATTGTCCATAGTGTCCCTATCATCTAGTTTGAACAGTTACGTTTAACAGATTGTATCCAGAGTGCAATCCAAACATGATTTTAGACCTTGTTTATATGGAAAAGGGGTTATTTCTGTAGTTTAATTGCTGCAAATTGCTGAAAATTGTCCATAGTGTCCCTATCATCTAGTTTGAACAGTTACGTTTAACAGAGTGCAATCCAAACATGATTTTAGACCTTGTTTATATGGAAAAGTGGTTATTTCTGTAGTTTAATTGCTGCAAATTGCTGAAAATTGTCCATAGTGTCCCTATCTCATCTAGTTTGAACAGTTACGTTTAACAGATTGTATCCAGAGTGCAATCCAAACATGATTTTAGACCTTGTTTATATGGAAAAGTGGTTATTTCTGTAGTTTAATTGCTGCAAATTGCTGAAAATTGTCCATAGTGTCCCTATCATCTAGTTTGAAAAGTTCCGTTTAACAGATTGTGTCCAGAGTGCAATCCAAACATGATTTTAGACCTTGTTTATATGGAAAAGTGGTTATTTCTGTAGTTTAATTGCTGCAAATTGCTGAAAATTGTCCATAGTGTCCCTATCATCTAGTTTGAACAGTTACGTTTAACAGATTGTATCCAGAGTGCAATCCAAACATGATTTTAGACCTTGTTTATATGGAAAAGTGGTTATTTCTGTAGTTTAATTGCTGCAAATTGCTGAAAATTGTCCATAGTGTCCCTATCTCATCTAGTTTGAACAGTTACGTTTAACAGATTGTATCCAGAGTGCAATCCAAACATGATTTTAGACCTTGTTTATATGGAAAAGTGGTTATTTCTGTAGTTTAATTGCTGCAAATTGCTGAAAATTGTCCATAGTGTCCCTATCATCTAGTTTGAAAAGTTCCGTTTAACAGATTGTGTCCAGAGTGCAATCCAAACATGATTTTAGACCTTGTTTATATGGAAAAGTGGTTATTTCTGTAGTTTAATTGCTGCAAATTGCTGAAAATTGTCCATATTGTCCCTATCTCATCTAGTTTGAACAGTTACGTTTAACAGATTGTATCCAGAGTGCAATCCAAACATGATTTTAGACCTTGTTTATATGGAAAAGTGGTTATTTCTGTAGTTTAATTGCTGCAAATTGCTGAAAATTGTCCATAGTGTCCCTATCATCTAGTTTGAAAAGTTCCGTTTAACAGATTGTGTCCAGAGTGCAATCCAAACATGATTTTAGACCTTGTTTATATGGAAAAGTGGTTATTTCTGTAGTTTAATTGCTGCAAATTGCTGAAAATTGTCCATAGTGTCCCTATCATCTAGTTTGAACAGTTACGTTTAACAGATTGTATCCAGAGTGCAATCCAAACATGATTTTAGACCTTGTTTATATGGAAAAGTGGTTATTTCTGTAGTTTAATTGCTGCAAATTGCCCATAGTGTCCCTATCTCATCTAGTTTGAACAGTTACGTTTAACAGAGTGCAATCCAAACATGATTTCAGACCTTGTTTATATGGAAAAGTGGTTATTTCTGTAGTTTAATTGCTGCAAATTGCTGAAAATTGTCCATAGTGTCCCTATCATCTAGTTTGAACAGTTTTGTTTAACAGATTGTATCCAGAGTGCAATCCAAACATGATTTTAGACCTTGTTTATATGGAAAAGGGGTTATTTCTGTAGTTTAATTGCTGCAAATTGCTGAAAATTGTCCATAGTGTCCCTATCATCTAGTTTGAACAGTTACGTTTAACAGATTGTATCCAGAGTGCAATCCAAACATGATTTTAGACCTTGTTTATATGGAAAAGGGGTTATTTCTGTAGTTTAATTGCTGCAAATTGCTGAAAATTGTCCATAGTGTCCCTATCATCTAGTTTGAACAGTTACGTTTAACAGATTGTATCCAGAACGCAATCCAAACATGATTTTAGACCTTGTTTATATGGAAAAGTGGTTATTTCTGTAGTTTAATTGCTGCAAATTGCTGAAAATTGTCCATAGTGTCCCTATCTCATCTAGTTTGAACACTTACGTTTAACAGATTGTATCCAGAGTGCAATCCAAACATGATTTTAGACCTTGTTTATATGGAAAAGTGGTTATTTCTGTAGTTTAATTGCTGCAAATTGCCCATAGTGTCCCTATCATCTAGTTTGAACAGTTACGTTTAACAGAGTGCAATCCAAACATGATTTTAGAACTTGTTTATATGGAAAAGTGTTTATTTCTGTAGTTTCATTGCTGCAAATTGCTGCAAATTGTTCATAGTGTCCCTATCATCTAGTTTGAACAGTTCCGTTTAACAATGTATCCAGAGTGCAATCCAAACATGATTTTAGACCTTGTTTATATGGAAAAGTGGTTATTTCTGTAGTTTAATTGCTGCAAATTGCTGAAAATTGTCCATAGTGTCCCTATCATCTAGTTTGAACAGTTACGTTTAACAGATTGTATCCAGAGTGCAATCCAAACATGATTTTAGACCTTGTTTATATGGAAAAGGGGTTATTTCTGTAGTTTAATTGCTGCAAATTGCTGAAAATTGTCCATAGTGTCCCTATCATCTAGTTTGAACAGTTACGTTTAACAGAGTGCAATCCAAACATGATTTTAGACCTTGTTTATATGGAAAAGTGGTTATTTCTGTAGTTTAATTGCTGCAAATTGCTGAAAATTGTCCATAGTGTCCCTATCTCATCTAGTTTGAACAGTTACGTTTAACAGATTGTATCCAGAGTGCAATCCAAACATGATTTTAGACCTTGTTTATATGGAAAAGTGGTTATTTCTGTAGTTTAATTGCTGCAAATTGCTGAAAATTGTCCATAGTGTCCCTATCATCTAGTTTGAAAAGTTCCGTTTAACAGATTGTGTCCAGAGTGCAATCCAAACATGATTTTAGACCTTGTTTATATGGAAAAGTGGTTATTTCTGTAGTTTAATTGCTGCAAATTGCTGAAAATTGTCCATAGTGTCCCTATCATCTAGTTTGAACAGTTACGTTTAACAGATTGTATCCAGAGTGCAATCCAAACATGATTTTAGACCTTGTTTATATGGAAAAGTGGTTATTTCTGTAGTTTAATTGCTGCAAATTGCTGAAAATTGTCCATAGTGTCCCTATCTCATCTAGTTTGAACAGTTACGTTTAACAGATTGTATCCAGAGTGCAATCCAAACATGATTTTAGACCTTGTTTATATGGAAAAGTGGTTATTTCTGTAGTTTAATTGCTGCAAATTGCTGAAAATTGTCCATAGTGTCCCTATCATCTAGTTTGAAAAGTTCCGTTTAACAGATTGTGTCCAGAGTGCAATCCAAACATGATTTTAGACCTTGTTTATATGGAAAAGTGGTTATTTCTGTAGTTTAATTGCTGCAAATTGCTGAAAATTGTCCATAGTGTCCCGATCATCTAGTTTGAACAGTTACGTTTAACAGATTGTATCCAGAGTGCAATCCAAACATGATTTTAGACCTTGTTTATATGGAAAAGTGGTTATTTCTGTAGTTTAATTGCTGCAAATTGCCCATAGTGTCCCTATCTCATCTAGTTTGAACAGTTACGTTTAACAGAGTGCAATCCAAACATGATTTCAGACCTTGTTTATATGGAAAAGTGGTTATTTCTGTAGTTTAATTGCTGCAAATTGCTGAAAATTGTCCATAGTGTCCCTATCATCTAGTTTGAACAGTTTTGTTTAACAGATTGTATCCAGAGTGCAATCCAAACATGATTTTAGACCTTGTTTATATGGAAAAGGGGTTATTTCTGTAGTTTAATTGCTGCAAATTGCTGAAAATTGTCCATAGTGTCCCTATCATCTAGTTTGAACAGTTACGTTTAACAGATTGTATCCAGAACGCAATCCAAACATGATTTTAGACCTTGTTTATATGGAAAAGTGGTTATTTCTGTAGTTTAATTGCTGCAAATTGCTGAAAATTGTCCATAGTGTCCCTATCTCATCTAGTTTGAACACTTACGTTTAACAGATTGTATCCAGAGTGCAATCCAAACATGATTTTAGACCTTGTTTATATGGAAAAGTGGTTATTTCTGTAGTTTAATTGCTGCAAATTGCCCATAGTGTCCCTATCATCTAGTTTGAACAGTTACGTTTAAAAGAGTGCAATCCAAACATGATTTTAGAACTTGTTTATATGGAAAAGTGTTTATTTCTGTAGTTTCATTGCTGCAAATTGCTGCAAATTGTCCATAGTGTCCCTATCATCTAGTTTGAACAGTTCCGTTTAACAATGTATCCAGAGTGCAATCCAAACATGATTTTAGACCTTGTTTATATGGAAAAGTGGTTATTTCTGTAGTTTAATTGCTGCAAATTGCTGAAAATTGTCCATAGTGTCCCTATCATCTAGTTTGAACAGTTACGTTTAACAGATTGTATCCAGAGTGCAATCCAAACATGATTTTAGACCTTGTTTATATGGAAAAGGGGTTATTTCTGTAGTTTAATTGCTGCAAATTGCTGAAAATTGTCCATAATGTCCCTATCATCTAGTTTGAACAGTTACGTTTAACAGATTGTATCCAGAGTGCAATCCAAACATGATTTTAGACCTTGTTTATATGGAAAAGGGGTTATTTCTGTAGTTTAATTGCTGCAAATTGCTGAAAATTGTCCATAGTGTCCCTATCATCTAGTTTGAACAGTTACGTTTAACAGAGTGCAATCCAAACATGATTTTAGACCTTGTTTATATGGAAAAGTGGTTATTTCTGTAGTTTAATTGCTGCAAATGGCTGAAAATTGTCCATAGTGTCCCTATCATCTAGTTTGAACAGTTACGTTTAACAGATTGTATCCAGAGTGCAATCCAAACATGATTTTAGACCTTGTTTATTCGGAAAAGTGGTTATTTCTGTAGTTTAATTGCTGCAAATTGCTGAAAATTGTCCATAGTGTCCCTATCATCTAGTTTGAACAGTTAAGTTTAACAGAGTGCAATCCAAACATGATTTTAGACCATGTTTATATGGAAAAGTGGTTATTTCTGTAGTTTAATTGCTGCAAATTGCTGAAAATTGTCCATAGTGTCCCTATCTCATCTAGTTTGAACAGTTCCGTTTAACAATGTATCCAGAGTGCAATCCAAACATGATTTTAGACCTTGTTTATATGGAAAAGTGGTTATTTCTGTAGTTTAATTGCTGCAAATTGCTGAAAATTGTCCAGTGTCCCTATCATCTAGTTTGAACAGTTACGTTTAACAGATTGTATCCAGAGTGCAATCCAAACATGATTTTAGACCTTGTTTATATGGAAAAGGGGTTATTTCTGTAGTTTAATTGCTGCAAATTGCCCATAGTGTCCCTATCATCTAGTTTGAACAGTTACGTTTAACAGAGTGCAATCCAAACATGATTTTAGAACTTGTTTATATGGAAAAGTGTTTATTTCTGTAGTTTCATTGCTGCAAATTGCTGCAAATTGTCCATAGTGTCCCTATCATCTAGTTTGAACAGTTCCGTTTAACAATGTATCCAGAGTGCAATCCAAACATGATTTTAGACCTTGTTTATATGGAAAAGTGGTTATTTCTGTAGTTTAATTGCTGCAAATTGCTGAAAATTGTCCATAGTGTCCCTATCATCTAGTTTGAACAGTTACGTTTAACAGATTGTATCCAGAGTGCAATCCAAACATGATTTTAGACCTTGTTTATATGGAAAAGGGGTTATTTCTGTAGTTTAATTGCTGCAAATTGCTGAAAATTGTCCATAATGTCCCTATCATCTAGTTTGAACAGTTACGTTTAACAGATTGTATCCAGAGTGCAATCCAAACATGATTTTAGACCTTGTTTATATGGAAAAGGGGTTATTTCTGTAGTTTAATTGCTGCAAATTGCTGAAAATTGTCCATAGTGTCCCTATCATCTAGTTTGAACAGTTACGTTTAACAGAGTGCAATCCAAACATGATTTTAGACCTTGTTTATATGGAAAAGTGGTTATTTCTATAGTTTAATTGCTGCAAATGGCTGAAAATTGTCCATAGTGTCCCTATCTCATCTAGTTTGAACAGTTCCGTTTAACAATGTATCCAGAGTGCAATCCAAACATGATTTTAGACCTTGTTTATATGGAAAAGTGGTTATTTCTGTAGTTTAATTGCTGCAAATTGCTGAAAATTGTCCATAGTGTCCCTATCATCTAGTTTGAACAGTTACGTTTAACAGATTGTATCCAGAGTGCAATCCAAACATGATTTTAGACCTTGTTTATATGGAAAAGTGGTTATTTCTGTAGTTTAATTGCTGCAAATTGCTGAAAATTGTCCATAGTGTCCCTATCATCTAGTTTGAACAGTTACGTTTAACAGATTGTATCCAGAGTGCAATCCAAACATGATTTTAGACCTTGTTTATATGGAAAAGGGGTTATTTCTGTAGTTTAATTGCTGCAAATTGCTGAAAATTGTCCATAGTGTCCCTATCATCTAGTTTGAACAGTTACGTTTAACAGAGTGCAATCCAAACATGATTTTAGAACTTGTTTATATGGAAAAGTGTTTATTTCTGTAGTTTCATTGCTGCAAATTGCTGCAAATTGTCCATAGTGTCCCTATCATCTAGTTTGAACAGTTACGTTTAACAGATTGTATCCAGAGTGCAATCCAAACATGATTTTAGACCTTGTTTATATGGAAAAGTGGTTATTTCTGTAGTTTAATTGCTGCAAATTGCTGAAAATTGTCCATAGTGTCCCTATCATCTAGTTTGAACAGTTACGTTTAACAGATTGTATCCAGAGTGCAATCCAAACATGATTTTAGACCTTGTTTATATGGAAAAGGGGTTATTTCTGTAGTTTAATTGCTGCAAATTGCCCATAGTGTCCCTATCATCTAGTTTGAACAGTTACGTTTAACAGAGTGCAATCCAAACATGATTTTAGAACTTGTTTATATGGAAAAGTGTTTATTTCTGTAGTTTCATTGCTGCAAATTGCTGCAAATTGTCCATAGTGTCCCTATCATCTAGTTTGAACAGTTCCGTTTAACAATGTATCCAGAGTGCAATCCAAACATGATTTTAGACCTTGTTTATATGGAAAAGTGGTTATTTCTGTAGTTTAATTGCTGCAAATTGCTGAAAATTGTCCATAGTGTCCCTATCATCTAGTTTGAACAGTTACGTTTAACAGATTGTATCCAGAGTGCAATCCAAACATGATTTTAGACCTTGTTTATATGGAAAAGGGGTTATTTCTGTAGTTTAATTGCTGCAAATTGCTGAAAATTGTCCATAATGTCCCTATCATCTAGTTTGAACAGTTACGTTTAACAGATTGTATCCAGAGTGCAATCCAAACATGATTTTAGACCTTGTTTATATGGAAAAGGGGTTATTTCTGTAGTTTAATTGCTGCAAATTGCTGAAAATTGTCCATAGTGTCCCTATCATCTAGTTTGAACAGTTACGTTTAACAGAGTGCAATCCAAACATGATTTTAGACCTTGTTTATATGGAAAAGTGGTTATTTCTATAGTTTAATTGCTGCAAATGGCTGAAAATTGTCCATAGTGTCCCTATCTCATCTAGTTTGAACAGTTCCGTTTAACAATGTATCCAGAGTGCAATCCAAACATGATTTTAGACCTTGTTTATATGGAAAAGTGGTTATTTCTGTAGTTTAATTGCTGCAAATTGCTGAAAATTGTCCATAGTGTCCCTATCATCTAGTTTGAACAGTTACGTTTAACAGATTGTATCCAGAGTGCAATCCAAACATGATTTTAGACCTTGTTTATATGGAAAAGGGGTTATTTCTGTAGTTTAATTGCTGCAAATTGCCCATAGTGTCCCTATCATCTAGTTTGAACAGTTACGTTTAACAGAGTGCAATCCAAACATGATTTTAGAACTTGTTTATATGGAAAAGTGTTTATTTCTGTAGTTTCATTGCTGCAAATTGCTGCAAATTGTCCATAGTGTCCCTATCATCTAGTTTGAACAGTTCCGTTTAACAATGTATCCAGAGTGCAATCCAAACATGATTTTAGACCTTGTTTATATGGAAAAGTGGTTATTTCTGTAGTTTAATTGCTGCAAATTGCTGAAAATTGTCCATAGTGTCCCTATCATCTAGTTTGAACAGTTACGTTTAACAGATTGTATCCAGAGTGCAATCCAAACATGATTTTAGACCTTGTTTATATGGAAAAGTGGTTATTTCTGTAGTTTAATTGCTGCAAATTGCTGAAAATTGTCCATAGTGTCCCTATCATCTAGTTTGAACAGTTACGTTTAACAGATTGTATCCAGAGTGCAATCCAAACATGATTTTAGACCTTGTTTATATGGAAAAGGGGTTATTTCTGTAGTTTAATTGCTGCAAATTGCTGAAAATTGTCCATAGTGTCCCTATCATCTAGTTTGAACAGTTACGTTTAACAGAGTGCAATCCAAACATGATTTTAGAACTTGTTTATATGGAAAAGTGTTTATTTCTGTAGTTTCATTGCTGCAAATTGCTGCAAATTGTCCATAGTGTCCCTATCATCTAGTTTGAACAGTTACGTTTAACAGATTGTATCCAGAGTGCAATCCAAACATGATTTTAGACCTTGTTTATATGGAAAAGTGGTTATTTCTGTAGTTTAATTGCTGCAAATTGCTGAAAATTGTCCATAGTGTCCCTATCATCTAGTTTGAACAGTTACGTTTAACAGATTGTATCCAGAGTGCAATCCAAACATGATTTTAGACCTTGTTTATATGGAAAAGGGGTTATTTCTGTAGTTTAATTGCTGCAAATTGCCCATAGTGTCCCTATCATCTAGTTTGAACAGTTACGTTTAACAGAGTGCAATCCAAACATGATTTTAGAACTTGTTTATATGGAAAAGTGTTTATTTCTGTAGTTTCATTGCTGCAAATTGCTGCAAATTGTCCATAGTGTCCCTATCATCTAGTTTGAACAGTTCCGTTTAACAATGTATCCAGAGTGCAATCCAAACATGATTTTAGACCTTGTTTATATGGAAAAGTGGTTATTTCTGTAGTTTAATTGCTGCAAATTGCTGAAAATTGTCCATAGTGTCCCTATCATCTAGTTTGAACAGTTACGTTTAACAGATTGTATCCAGAGTGCAATCCAAACATGATTTTAGACCTTGTTTATATGGAAAAGGGGTTATTTCTGTAGTTTAATTGCTGCAAATTGCTGAAAATTGTCCATAATGTCCCTATCATCTAGTTTGAACAGTTACGTTTAACAGATTGTATCCAGAGTGCAATCCAAACATGATTTTAGACCTTGTTTATATGGAAAAGGGGTTATTTCTGTAGTTTAATTGCTGCAAATTGCTGAAAATTGTCCATAGTGTCCCTATCATCTAGTTTGAACAGTTACGTTTAACAGAGTGCAATCCAAACATGATTTTAGACCTTGTTTATATGGAAAAGTGGTTATTTCTGTAGTTTCATTGCTGCAAATTGCTGCAAATTGTCCATAGTGTCCCTATCATCTAGTTTGAACAGTTCCGTTTAACAATGTATCCAGAGTGCAATCCAAACATGATTTTAGACCTTGTTTATATGGAAAAGTGGTTATTTCTGTAGTTTAATTGCTGCAAATTGCTGAAAATTGTCCATAGTGTCCCTATCATCTAGTTTGAACAGTTACGTTTAACAGATTGTATCCAGAGTGCAATCCAAACATGATTTTAGACCTTGTTTATATGGAAAAGGGGTTATTTCTGTAGTTTAATTGCTGCAAATTGCTGAAAATTGTCCATAATGTCCCTATCATCTAGTTTGAACAGTTACGTTTAACAGATTGTATCCAGAGTGCAATCCAAACATGATTTTAGACCTTGTTTATATGGAAAAGGGGTTATTTCTGTAGTTTAATTGCTGCAAATTGCTGAAAATTGTCCATAGTGTCCCTATCATCTAGTTTGAACAGTTACGTTTAACAGAGTGCAATCCAAACATGATTTTAGACCTTGTTTATATGGAAAAGTGGTTATTTCTATAGTTTAATTGCTGCAAATGGCTGAAAATTGTCCATAGTGTCCCTATCATCTAGTTTGAACAGTTACGTTTAACAGATTGTATCCAGAGTGCAATACAAACATTATTTTAGACCTTGTTTATATGGAAAAGTGGTTACTTCTGTAGTTTAATTGCTGCAAATTGCTGAAAATTGTCCATAGTGTCCCTATCATCTAGTTTGAACAGTTACGTTTAACAGATTGTATCCAGAGTGCAATCCAAACATGATTTTAGACCTTGTTTATATGGAAAAGTGGTTATTTCTGTAGTTTAATTGCTGCAAATTGCTGAAAATTGTCCATAGTGTCCCTATCTCATCTAGTTTGAACAGTTACGTTTAACAGATTGTATCCAGAGTGCAATCCAAACATGATTTTAGACCTTGTTTATATGGAAAAGTGGTTATTTCTGTAGTTTAATTGCTGCAAATTGCTGAAAATTGTCCATAGTGTCCCTATCATCTAGTTTGAAAAGTTCCGTTTAACAGATTGTGTCCAGAGTGCAATCCAAACATGATTTTAGACCTTGTTTATATGGAAAAGTGGTTATTTCTGTAGTTTAATTGCTGCAAATTGCTGAAAATTGTCCATAGTGTCCCTATCATCTAGTTTGAACAGTTACGTTTAACAGATTGTATCCAGAGTGCAATCCAAACATGATTTTAGACCTTGTTTATATGGAAAAGTGGTTATTTCTGTAGTTTAATTGCTGCAAATTACTGAAAATTGTCCATAGTGTCCCTATCTCATCTAGTTTGAACAGTTACGTTTAACAGATTGTATCCAGAGTGCAATCCAAACATGATTTTAGACCTTGTTTATATGGAAAAGTGGTTATTTCTGTAGTTTAATTGCTGCAAATTGCTGAAAATTGTCCATAGTGTCCCTATCATCTAGTTTGAACAGTTCCGTTTAACAGATTGTATCCAGAGTGCAATCCAAACATGATTTTAGACCTTGTTTATATGGAAAAGTGGTTATTTCTGTAGTTTAATTGCTGCAAATTGCTGAAAATTGTCCATAGTGTCCCTATCATCTAGTTTGAACAGTTACGTTTAACAGAGTGCAATCCAAACATGATTTTAGACCTTGTTTATATGGAAAAGTGGTTATTTCTGTAGTTTAATTGCTGCAAATGGCTGAAAATTGTCCATAGTGTCCCTATCATCTAGTTTGAACAGTTACGTTTAACAGATTGTATCCAGAGTGCAATCCAAAAATGATTTTAGACCTTGTTTATTCGGAAAAGTGGTTATTTCTGTAGTTTAATTGCTGCAAATTGCTGAAAATTGTCCATAGTGTCCCTATCATCTAGTTTGAACAGTTACGTTTAACAGAGTGCAATCCAAACATGATTTTAGACCTTGTTTATATGGAAAAGTGGTTATTTCTGTAGTTTAATTGCTGCAAATTGCTGAAAATTGTCCATAGTGTCCCTATCTCATCTAGTTTGAACAGTTAAGTTTAACAGATTGTATCCAGAGTGCAATACAAACATGATTTTAGACCTTGTTTATATGGAAAAGTGGTTATTTCTGTAGTTTAATTGCTGCAAATTGCTGAAAATTGTCCATAGTGTCCCTATCATCTAGTTTGAACAGTTCCGTTTAACAGATTGTATCCAGAGTGCAATCCAAACATGATTTTAGACCTTGTTTATATGGAAAAGTGGTTATTTCTGTAGTTTAATTGCAGCTAATTGCTGAAAATTGTCCATAGTGTCCCTATCATCTAGTTTGAACAGTTACGTTTAACAGATTGTGTCCAGAGTGCAATCCAAACATGATTTTAGACCTTGTTTATATGGAAAAGTGGTTTTCTGTAGTTTAATTGCTGCAAATTGCTGAAAATTGTCCATAGTGTCCCTATCATCTAGTTTGAACAGTTACGTTTAACAGATTGTGTCCAGAGTGCAATCCAAACATGATTTTAGACCTTGTTTATATGGAAAAGTGGTTATTTCTGTAGTTTAATTGCTGCAAATTGCTGAAAATTGTCCATAGTGTCCCTATCTCATCTAGTTTGAACAGTTACGTTTAACAGATTGTATCCAGAGTGCAATCCAAACACGATTTTAGACCTTGTTTATATGGAAAAGTGGTTATTTCTGTAGTTTAATTGCTGCAAATTGCCCATAGTGTCCCTATCATCTAATTTGAACAGTTACGTTTAACAGAGTGCAATCCAAACATGATTTTAGAACTTGTTTATATGGAAAAGTGTTTATTTCTGTAGTTTCATTGCTGCAAATTGCTGCAAATTGTCCATAGTGTCCCTATCATCTAGTTTGAACAGTTACGTTTAACAGATTGTATCCAGAGTGCAATCCAAACATGATTTTAGACCTTGTTTATATGGAAAAGTGGTTATTTCTGTAGTTTAATTGCTGCAAATGGCTGAAAATTGTCCATAGTGTCCCTATCATCTAGTTTGAACAGTTACGTTTAACAGAGTGCAATCCAAACATGATTTTAGACCTTGTTTATATGGAAAAGTGGTTATTTCTGTAGTTTAATTGCTGCAAATTGCTGAAAATTGTCCATAGTGTCCCTATCTCATCTAGTTTGAACAGTTAAGTTTAACAGATTGTATCCAGAGTGCAATACAAACATGATTTTAGACCTTGTTTATATGGAAAAGTGGTTATTTCTGTAGTTTAATTGCTGCAAATTGCTGAAAATTGTCCATAGTGTCCCTATCATCTAGTTTGAACAGTTCCGTTTAACAGATTGTATCCAGAGTGCAATCCAAACATGATTTTAGACCTTGTTTATATGGAAAAGTGGTTATTTCTGTAGTTTAATTGCAGCTAATTGCTGAAAATTGTCCATAGTGTCCCTATCATCTAGTTTGAACAGTTACGTTTAACAGATTGTGTCCAGAGTGCAATCCAAACATGATTTTAGACCTTGTTTATATGGAAAAGTGGTTTTCTGTAGTTTAATTGCTGCAAATTGCTGAAAATTGTCCATAGTGTCCCTATCATCTAGTTTGAACAGTTACGTTTAACAGATTGTGTCCAGAGTGCAATCCAAACATGATTTTAGACCTTGTTTATATGGAAAAGTGGTTATTTCTGTAGTTTAATTGCTGCAAATTGCTGAAAATTGTCCATAGTGTCCCTATCTCATCTAGTTTGAACAGTTACGTTTAACAGATTGTATCCAGAGTGCAATCCAAACACGATTTTAGACCTTGTTTATATGGAAAAGTGGTTATTTCTGTAGTTTAATTGCTGCAAATTGCCCATAGTGTCCCTATCATCTAGTTTGAACAGTTACGTTTAACAGAGTGCAATCCAAACATGATTTTAGAACTTGTTTATATGGAAAAGTGGTTATTTCTGTAGTTTCATTGCTGCAAATTGCTGCAAATTGTCCATAGTGTCCCTATCATCTAGTTTGAACAGTTCCGTTTAACAATGTATCCAGAGTGCAATCCAAACATGATTTTAGACCTTGTTTATATGGAAAAGTGGTTATTTCTGTAGTTTAATTGCTGCAAAATGCTGAAAATTGTCCATAGTGTCCCTATCATCTAGTTTGAACAGTTACGTTTAACAGAGTGCAATCCAAACATGATTTTAGAACTTGTTTATATGGAAAAGTGTTTATTTCTGTAGTTTCATTGCTGCAAATTGCTGCAAATTGTCCATAGTGTCCCTATCATCTAGTTTGAACAGTTACGTTTAACAGATTGTATCCAGAGTGCAATCCAAACATGATTTTAGACCTTGTTTATATGGAAAAGTGGTTATTTCTGTAGTTTAATTGCTGCAAATTGCTGAAAATTGTCCATAGTGTCCCTATCATCTAGTTTGAACAGTTACGTTTAACAGAGTGCAATCCAAACATGATTTTAGACCTTGTTTATATGGAAAAGTGGTTATTTCTGTAGTTTAATTGCTGCAAATGGCTGAAAATTGTCCATAGTGTCCCTATCATCTAGTTTGAACAGTTACGTTTAACAGATTGTATCCAGAGTGCAATACAAACATGATTTTAGACCTTGTTTATATGGAAAAGTGGTTACTTCTGTAGTTTAATTGCTGCAAATTGCTGAAAATTGTCCATAGTGTCCCTATCATCTAGTTTGAACAGTTACGTTTAACAGATTGTATCCAGAGTGCAATCCAAACATGATTTTAGACCTTGTTTATATGGAAAAGTGGTTATTTCTGTAGTTTAATTGCTGCAAATTGCTGAAAATTGTCCATAGTGTCCCTATCTCATCTAGTTTGAACAGTTACGTTTAACAGATTGTATCCAGAGTGCAATCCAAACATGATTTTAGACCTTGTTTATATGGAAAAGTGGTTATTTCTGTAGTTTAATTGCTGCAAATTGCTGAAAATTGTCCATAGTGTCCCTATCATCTAGTTTGAAAAGTTCCGTTTAACAGATTGTGTCCAGAGTGCAATCCAAACATGATTTTAGACCTTGTTTATATGGAAAAGTGGTTATTTCTGTAGTTTAATTGCTGCAAATTGCTGAAAATTGTCCATAGTGTCCCTATCATCTAGTTTGAACAGTTACGTTTAACAGATTGTATCCAGAGTGCAATCCAAACATGATTTTAGACCTTGTTTATATGGAAAAGTGGTTATTTCTGTAGTTTAATTGCTGCAAATTGCTGCAAATTGCCCATAGTGTCCCTATCTCATCTAGTTTGAACAGTTACGTTTAACAGAGTGCAATCCAAACATGATTTCAGACCTTGTTTATATGGAAAAGTGGTTATTTCTGTAGTTTAATTGCTGCAAATTGCTGAAAATTGTCCATAGTGTCCCTATCATCTAGTTTGAACAGTTTTGTTTAACAGATTGTATCCAGAGTGCAATCCAAACATGATTTTAGACCTTGTTTATATGGAAAAGTGGTTATTTCTGTAGTTTAATTGCTGCAAATTGCTGAAAATTGTCCATAGTGTCCCTATCATCTAGTTTGAACAGTTCCGTTTAACAGATTGTATCCAGAGTGCAATCCAAACATGATTTTAGACCTTGTTTATATGGAAAAGTGGTTATTTCTGTAGTTTAATTGCTGCAAATTGCTGAAAATTGTCCATAGTGTCCCTATCATCTAGTTTGAACAGTTACGTTTAACAGAGTGCAATCCAAACATGATTTTAGACCTTGTTTATATGGAAAAGTGGTTATTTCTGTAGTTTAATTGCTGCAAAATGCTGAAAATTGTCCATAGTGTCCCTATCATCTAGTTTGAACAGTTACGTTTAACAGATTGTATCCAGAGTGCAATTCAAACATGATTTTAGACCTTGTTTATATGGAAAAGTGGTTATTTCTGTAGTTTAATTGCTGCAAATTGCTGAAAATTGTCCATAGTGTCCCTATCTCATCTAGTTTGAACAGTTACGTTTAACAGATTGTATCCAGAGTGCAATCCAAACATGATTTTAGACCTTGTTTATATGGAAAAGTGGTTATTTCTGTAGTTTAATTGCTGCAAATCTCTGAAAATTGTCCATAGTGTCCCTATCTCATCTAGTTTGAACAGTTACGTTTAACAGAGTGCAATCCAAACATGATTTTAGACCTTGTTTATATGGAAAAGTGGTTATTTCTGTAGTTTAATTGCTGCAAATTGCTGAAAATTGTCCATAGTGTCCCTATCATCTAGTTAGAACAGTTCCATTTAACAGATTGTGTCCAGAGTGCAATCCAAACATGATTTTAGACCTTGTTTATATGGAAAAGTGGTTATTTCTGTAGTTTAATTGCTGCAAATTGCTGAAAATTGTCCATAGTGTCCCTATCTCATCTAGTTTGAACAGTTACGTTTAACAGATTGTATCCAGAGTGCAATTAAAACATGATTTTAGACCTTGTTTATATGGAAAAGTGGTTATTTCTGTAGTTTAATTGCTGCAAATTGCCCATAGTGTCCCTATCTCATCTAGTTTGAACAGTTACGTTTAACAGAATGTATCCAGAGTGCAATCCAAACATGATTTTAGACCTTGTTTATATGGAAAAGTGGTTATTTCTGTAGTTTAATTGCTGCAAATTGCCCATAGTGTCCCTATCTCATCTAGTTTGAACAGTTACGTTTAACAGAGTGCAATCCAAACATGATTTTAGACCTTGTTTATATGGAAAAGTGGTTATTTCTGTAGTTTAATTGCTGCAAATTGCTGAAAATTGTCCATAGTGTCCCTATCATCTAGTTTGAACAGTTCCATTTAACAGATTGTGTCCAGAGTGCAATCCAAACATGATTTTAGACCTTGTTTATATGGAAAAGTGGTTATTTCTGTAGTTTCATTGCTGCAAATTGCTGCAAATTGTCCATAGTGTCCCTATCATCTAGTTTGAACAGTTCCGTTTAACAGAATGTATCCAGAGTGCAATCCAAACATGATTTTAGACCTTGTTTATATGGAAAAGTGGTTATTTCTGTAGTTTAATTGCTGCAAAATGCTGAAAATTGTCCATAGTGTCCCTATCATCTAGTTTGAACAGTTACGTTTAACAGATTGTATCCAGAGTGCAATTCAAACATGATTTTAGACCTTGTTTATATGGAAAAGTGGTTATTTCTGTAGTTTAATTGCTGCAAATTGCTGAAAATTGTCCATAGTGTCCCTATCTCATCTAGTTTGAACAGTTACGTTTAACAGATTGTATCCAGAGTGCAATCCAAACATGATTTTAGACCTTGTTTATATGGAAAAGTGGTTATTTCTGTAGTTTAATTGCTGCAAATCTCTGAAAATTGTCCATAGTGTCCCTATCTCATCTAGTTTGAACAGTTACGTTTAACAGAGTGCAATCCAAACATGATTTTAGACCTTGTTTATATGGAAAAGTGGTTATTTCTGTAGTTTAATTGCTGCAAATTGCTGAAAATTGTCCATAGTGTCCCTATCATCTAGTTTGAACAGTTCCATTTAACAGATTGTGTCCAGAGTGCAATCCAAACATGATTTTAGACCTTGTTTATATGGAAAAGTGGTTATTTCTGTAGTTTAATTGCTGCAAATTGCTGAAAATTGTCCATAGTGTCCCTATCTCATCTAGTTTGAACAGTTACGTTTAACAGATTGTATCCAGAGTGCAATTAAAACATGATTTTAGACCTTGTTTATATGGAAAAGTGGTTATTTCTGTAGTTTAATTGCTGCAAATTGCCCATAGTGTCCCTATCTCATCTAGTTTGAACAGTTACGTTTAACAGAGTGCAATCCAAACATGATTTTAGACCTTGTTTATATGGAAAAGTGGTTATTTCTGTAGTTTAATTGCTGCAAATTGCTGAAAATTGTCCATAGTGTCCCTATCATCTAGTTTGAACAGTTCCATTTAACAGATTGTGTCCAGAGTGCAATCCAAACATGATTTTAGACCTTGTTTATATGGAAAAGTGGTTATTTCTGTAGTTTAATTGCTGCAAATTGCTGAAAATTGTCCATAGTGTCCCTATCTCATCTAGTTTGAAAAGTTACGTTTAACAGATTGTATCCAGAGTGCAATTAAAACATGATTTTAGACCTTGTTTATATGGAAAAGTGGTTATTTCTGTAGTTTAATTGCTGCAAATTGCCCATAGTGTCCCTATCATCTAGTTTGAACAGTTACGTTTAACAGAGTGCAATCCAAACATGATTTTAGAACTTGTTTATATGGAAAAGTGGTTATTTCTGTAGTTTCATTGCTGCAAATTGCTGCAAATTGTCCATAGTGTCCCTATCATCTAGTTTGAACAGTTCCGTTTAACAGAATGTATCCAGAGTGCAATCCAAACATGATTTTAGACCTTGTTTATATGGAAAAGTGGTTATTTCTGTAGTTTAATTGCTGCAAAATGCTGCAAATTGTCCATAGTGTCCCTATCTCATCTAGTTTGAACAGTTACGTTTAACAGATTGTATCCAGAGTGCAATCCAAACATGATTTTAGACCTTGTTTATATGGAAAAGTGGTTATTTCTGTAGTTTAATTGCTGCAAATTGCTGAAAATTGTCGTTAGTGTCCCTATCATCTAGTTTGAACAGTTACGTTTAACAGATTGTATCCAGAGTGCAATCCAAACATGATTTTAGACCTTGTTTATATGGAAAAGTGGTTATTTCTGTAGTTTAATTGCTGCAAATTGCTGAAAATTGTCCATAGTGTCCCTATCTCATCTAGTTTGAACAGTTACGTTTAACAGAGTGCAATCCAAACATGATTTTAGACCTTGTTTATATGGAAAAGTGGTTATTTCTGTAGTTTAATTGCTGCAAATTGCCCATAGTGTCCCTATCTCATCTAGTTTGAACAGTTACGATTAACAGAGTGCAATCCAAACATGATTTTAGACCTTGTTTATATGGAAAAGTGGTTATTTCTGTAGTTTAATTGCTGCAAATTGCTGAAAATTGTCCATAGTGTCCCTATCTCATCTAGTTTGAACAGTTACGTTTAACAGATTGTATCCAGAGTGCAATTAAAACATGATTTTAGACCTTGTTTATATGGAAAAGTGGTTATTTCTGTAGTTTAATTGCTGCAAATTGCTGAAAATTGTCCATAGTGTCCCTATCTCATCTAGTTTGAACAGTTACGTTTAACAGATTGTATCCAGAGTGCAATTAAAACATGATTTTAGACCTTGTTTATATGGAAAAGTGGTTATTTCTGTAGTTTAATTGCTGCAAATTGCCCATAGTGTCCCTATCATCTAGTTTGAACAGTTACGTTTAACAGAGTGCAATCCAAACATGATTTTAGAACTTGTTTATATGGAAAAGTGGTTATTTCTGTAGTTTCATTGCTGCAAATTGCTGCAAATTGTCCATAGTGTCCCTATCATCTAGTTTGAACAGTTCCGTTTAACAGAATGTATCCAGAGTGCAATCCAAACATGATTTTAGACCTTGTTTATATGGAAAAGTGGTTATTTCTGTAGTTTAATTGCTGCAAAATGCTGCAAATTGTCCATAGTGTCCCTATCTCATCTAGTTTGAACAGTTACGTTTAACAGATTGTATCCAGAGTGCAATCCAAACATGATTTTAGACCTTGTTTATATGGAAAAGTGGTTATTTCTGTAGTTTAATTGCTGCAAATTGCTGAAAATTGTCCATAGTGTCCCTATCTCATCTAGTTTGAACAGTTACGTTTAACAGATTGTATCCAGAGTGCAATCCAAACATGATTTTAGACCTTGTTTATATGGAAAAGTGGTTATTTCTGTAGTTTAATTGCTGCAAATCTCTGAAAATTGTCCATAGTGTCCCTATCTCATCTAGTTTGAACAGTTACGTTTAACAGATTGTATCCAGAGTGCAATTAAAACATGATTTTAGACCTTGTTTATATGGAAAAGTGGTTATTTCTGTAGTTTAATTGCTGCAAATTGCCCATAGTGTCCCTATCATCTAGTTTGAACAGTTACGTTTAACAGAGTGCAATCCAAACATGATTTTAGAACTTGTTTATATGGAAAAGTGGTTATTTCTGTAGTTTAATTGCTGCAAATCTCTGAAAATTGTCCATAGTGTCCCTATCATCTAGTTTGAACAGTTACGTTTAACAGATTGTATCCAGAGTGCAATCCAAACATGATTTTAGACCTTGTTTATATGGAAAAGTGGTTATTTCTGTAGTTTAATTGCTGCAAAATGCTGCAAATTGTCCATAGTGTCCCTATCTCATCTAGTTTGAACAGTTACGTTTAACAGATTGTATCCAGAGTACAATCCAAACATGATTTTAGACCTTGTTTATATGGAAAAGTGGTTATTTCTGTAGTTTAATTGCTGAAAATTGTCGTTAGTGTCCCTATCATCTAGTTTGAACAGTTACGTTTAACAGATTGTATCCAGAGTGCAATCCAAACATGATTTTAGACCTTGTTTATATGGAAAAGTGGTTATTTCTGTAGTTTAATTGCTGCAAATTGCTGAAAATTGTCCATAGTGTCCCTATCATCTAGTTTGAACAGTTCCATTTAACAGATTGTGTCCAGGGTGCAATCCAAACATGATTTTAGACCTTGTTTATATGGAAAAGTGGTTATTTCTGTAGTTTAATTGCTGCAAATTGCTGAAAATTGTCCATAGTGTCCCTATCTCATCTAGTTTGAACAGTTACGTTTAACAGATTGTATCCAGAGTGCAATTCAAACATGATTTTAGACCTTGTTTATATGGAAAAGTGGTTATTTCTGTAGTTTAATTGCTGCAAAATGCTGCAAATTGCCCATAGTGTCCCTATCTCATCTAGTTTGAACAGTTACGTTTAACAGATTGTATCCAGAGTGCAATTCAAACATGATTTTAGACCTTGTTTATATGGAAAAGTGGTTATTTCTGTAGTTTAATTGCTGCAAATTGCTGAAAATTGTCCATAGTGTCCCTATCTCATCTAGTTTGAACAGTTACGTTTAACAGATTGTATCCAGAGTGCAATTCAAACATGATTTTAGACCTTGTTTATATGGAAAAGTGGTTATTTCTGTAGTTTAATTGCTGCAAATTGCTGAAAATTGTCCATAGTGTCCCTATCATCTAGTTTGAACAGTTCCATTTAACAGATTGTGTCCAGAGTGCAATCCAAACATGATTTTAGACCTTGTTTATATGGAAAAGTGGTTATTTCTGTAGTTTAATTGCTGCAAATTGCTGAAAATTGTCCATAGTGTCCCTATCTCATCTAGTTTGAACAGTTACGTTTAACAGATTGTATCCAGAGTGCAATTCAAACATGATTTTAGACCTTGTTTATATGGAAAAGTGGTTATTTCTGTAGTTTAATTGCTGCAAAATGCTGCAAATTGTCCATAGTGTCCCTATCTCATCTAGTTTGAACAGTTACGTTTAACAGATTGTATCCAGAGTGCAATTAAAACATGATTTTAGACCTTGTTTATATGGAAAAGTGGTTATTTCTGTAGTTTAATTGCTGCAAATTGCCCATAGGGACACTATCTCATCTAGTTTGAACAGTTACGTTTAACAGAGTGCAATCCAAACATGATTTTAGACCTTGTTTATATGGAAAAGTGGTTATTTCTGTAGTTTAATTGCTGCAAATTGCTGAAAATTGTCCATAGTGTCCCTATCATCTAGTTTGAACAGTTCCATTTAACAGATTGTGTCCAGAGTGCAATCCAAACATGATTTTAGACCTTGTTTATATGGAAAAGTGGTTATTTCTGTAGTTTAATTGCTGCAAATTGCTGAAAATTGTCCATAGTGTCCCTATCTCATCTAGTTTGAACAGTTACGTTTAACAGATTGTATCCAGAGTGCAATTAAAACATGATTTTAGACCTTGTTTATATGGAAAAGTGGTTATTTCTGTAGTTTAATTGCTGCAAATTGCCCATAGTGTCCCTATCATCTAGTTTGAACAGTTACGTTTAACAGAGTGCAATCCAAACATGATTTTAGAACTTGTTTATATGGAAAAGTGGTTATTTCTGTAGTTGAATTGCTGCAAATCTCTGAAAATTGTCCATAGTGTCCCTATCATCTAGTTTGAACAGTTCCGTTTAACAGATTGTGTCCAGAGTGCAATCCAAACATGATTTTAGACCTTGTTTATATGGAAAAGTGGTTATTTCTGTAGTTGAATTGCTGCAAATCTCTGAAAATTGTCCATAGTGTCCCTATCATCTAGTTTGAACAGTTCCATTTAACAGATTGTGTCCAGAGTGCAATCCAAACATGATTTTAGACCTTGTTTATATGGAAAAGTGGTTATTTCTGTAGTTTAATTGCTGCAAATTGCTGAAAATTGTCCATAGTGTCCCTATCATCTAGTTTGAACAGTTCCATTTAACAGATTGTGTCCAGGGTGCAATCCAAACATGATTTTAGACCTTGTTTATATGGAAAAGTGGTTATTTCTGTAGTTTAATTGCTGCAAATTGCTGAAAATTGTCCATAGTGTCCCTATCTCATCTAGTTTGAACAGTTACGTTTAACAGATTGTATCCAGAGTGCAATTCAAACATGATTTTAGACCTTGTTTATATGGAAAAGTGGTTATTTCTGTAGTTTAATTGCTGCAAAATGCTGCAAATTGCCCATAGTGTCCCTATCTCATCTAGTTTGAACAGTTACGTTTAACAGATTGTATCCAGAGTGCAATTCAAACATGATTTTAGACCTTGTTTATATGGAAAAGTGGTTATTTCTGTAGTTTAATTGCTGCAAATTGCTGAAAATTGTCCATAGTGTCCCTATCTCATCTAGTTTGAACAGTTACGTTTAACAGATTGTATCCAGAGTGCAATTCAAACATGATTTTAGACCTTGTTTATATGGAAAAGTGGTTATTTCTGTAGTTTAATTGCTGCAAATTGCTGAAAATTGTCCATAGTGTCCCTATCATCTAGTTTGAACAGTTCCATTTAACAGATTGTGTCCAGAGTGCAATCCAAACATGATTTTAGACCTTGTTTATATGGAAAAGTGGTTATTTCTGTAGTTTAATTGCTGCAAATTGCTGAAAATTGTCCATAGTGTCCCTATCTCATCTAGTTTGAACAGTTACGTTTAACAGATTGTATCCAGAGTGCAATTCAAACATGATTTTAGACCTTGTTTATATGGAAAAGTGGTTATTTCTGTAGTTTAATTGCTGCAAAATGCTGCAAATTGTCCATAGTGTCCCTATCTCATCTAGTTTGAACAGTTACGTTTAACAGATTGTATCCAGAGTGCAATTAAAACATGATTTTAGACCTTGTTTATATGGAAAAGTGGTTATTTCTGTAGTTTAATTGCTGCAAATTGCCCATAGGGACACTATCTCATCTAGTTTGAACAGTTACGTTTAACAGAGTGCAATCCAAACATGATTTTAGACCTTGTTTATATGGAAAAGTGGTTATTTCTGTAGTTTAATTGCTGCAAATTGCTGAAAATTGTCCATAGTGTCCCTATCATCTAGTTTGAACAGTTCCATTTAACAGATTGTGTCCAGAGTGCAATCCAAACATGATTTTAGACCTTGTTTATATGGAAAAGTGGTTATTTCTGTAGTTTAATTGCTGCAAATTGCTGAAAATTGTCCATAGTGTCCCTATCTCATCTAGTTTGAACAGTTACGTTTAACAGATTGTATCCAGAGTGCAATTAAAACATGATTTTAGACCTTGTTTATATGGAAAAGTGGTTATTTCTGTAGTTTAATTGCTGCAAATTGCCCATAGTGTCCCTATCATCTAGTTTGAACAGTTACGTTTAACAGAGTGCAATCCAAACATGATTTTAGAACTTGTTTATATGGAAAAGTGGTTATTTCTGTAGTTTCATTGCTGCAAATTGCTGCAAATTGTCCATAGTGTCCCTATCATCTAGTTTGAACAGTTCCGTTTAACAGAATGTATCCAGAGTGCAATCCAAACATGATTTTAGACCTTGTTTATATGGAAAAGTGGTTATTTCTGTAGTTTAATTGCTGCAAAATGCTGCAAATTGTCCATAGTGTCCCTATCTCATCTAGTTTGAACAGTTACGTTTAACAGATTGTATCCAGAGTGCAATCCAAACATGATTTTAGACCTTGTTTATATGGAAAAGTGGTTATTTCTGTAGTTTAATTGCTGCAAATTGCTGAAAATTGTCGTTAGTGTCCCTATCATCTAGTTTGAACAGTTACGTTTAACAGATTGTATCCAGAGTGCAATCCAAACATGATTTTAGACCTTGTTTATATGGAAAAGTGGTTATTTCTGTAGTTTAATTGCTGCAAATTGCTGAAAATTGTCCATAGTGTCCCTATCTCATCTAGTTTGAACAGTTACGTTTAACAGATTGTATCCAGAGTGCAATCCAAACATGATTTTAGACCTTGTTTATATGGAAAAGTGGTTATTTCTGTAGTTTAATTGCTGCAAATCTCTGAAAATTGTCCATAGTGTCCCTATCTCATCTAGTTTGAACAGTTACGTTTAACAGAGTGCAATCCAAACATGATTTTAGACCTTGTTTATATGGAAAAGTGGTTATTTCTGTAGTTTAATTGCTGCAAATTGCTGAAAATTGTCCATAGTGTCCCTATCATCTAGTTTGAACAGTTCCATTTAACAGATTGTGTCCAGAGTGCAATCCAAACATGATTTTAGACCTTGTTTATATGGAAAAGTGGTTATTTCTGTAGTTTAATTGCTGCAAATTGCTGAAAATTGTCCATAGTGTCCCTATCTCATCTAGTTTGAACAGTTACGTTTAACAGATTGTATCCAGAGTGCAATTAAAACATGATTTTAGACCTTGTTTATATGGAAAAGTGGTTATTTCTGTAGTTTAATTGCTGCAAATTGCCCATAGTGTCCCTATCATCTAGTTTGAACAGTTACGTTTAACAGAGTGCAATCCAAACATGATTTTAGAACTTGTTTATATGGAAAAGTGGTTATTTCTGTAGTTTAATTGCTGCAAATCTCTGAAAATTGTCCATAGTGTCCCTATCATCTAGTTTGAACAGTTACGTTTAACAGATTGTATCCAGAGTGCAATCCAAACATGATTTTAGACCTTGTTTATATGGAAAAGTGGTTATTTCTGTAGTTTAATTGCTGCAAAATGCTGCAAATTGTCCATAGTGTCCCTATCTCATCTAGTTTGAACAGTTACGTTTAACAAATTGTATCCAGAGTGCAATCCAAACATGATTTTAGACCTTGTTTATATGGAAAAGTGGTTATTTCTGTAGTTTAATTGCTGAAAATTGTCGTTAGTGTCCCTATCATCTAGTTTGAACAGTTACGTTTAACAGATTGTATCCAGAGTGCAATCCAAACATGATTTTAGACCTTGTTTATATGGAAAAGTGGTTATTTCTGTAGTTTAATTGCTGCAAATCTCTGAAAATTGTCCATAGTGTCCCTATCATCTAGTTTGAACAGTTCCATTTAACAGATTGTGTCCAGAGTGCAATCCAAACATGATTTTAGACCTTGTTTATATGGAAAAGTGGTTATTTCTGTAGTTTAATTGCTGCAAATTGCTGAAAATTGTCCATAGTGTCCCTATCATCTAGTTTGAACAGTTCCATTTAACAGATTGTGTCCAGAGTGCAATCCAAACATGATTTTAGACCTTGTTTATATGGAAAAGTGGTTATTTCTGTAGTTTAATTGCTGCAAATTGCTGAAAATTGTCCATAGTGTCCCTATCTCATCTAGTTTGAACAGTTACGTTTAACAGATTGTATCCAGAGTGCAATTCAAACATGATTTTAGACCTTGTTTATATGGAAAAGTGGTTATTTCTGTAGTTTAATTGCTGCAAAATGCTGCAAATTGCCCATAGTGTCCCTATCATCTAGTTTGAACAGTTACGTTTAACAGAGTGCAATCCAAACATGATTTTAGAACTTGTTTATATGGAAAAGTGGTTATTTCTGTAGTTTCAATGCTGCAAATTGCTGCAAATTGTCCATAGTGTCCCTATCATCTAGTTTGAACAGTTCCGTTTAACAGAATGTATCCAGAGTGCAATCCAAACATGATTTTAGACCTTGTTTATATGGAAAAGTGGTTATTTCTGTAGTTTAATTGCTGCAAAATGCTGCAAATTGTCCATAGTGTCCCTATCTCATCTAGTATGAACAGTTACGTTTAACAGATTGTATCCAGAGTGCAATCCAAACATGATTTTAGACCTTGTTTATATGGAAAAGTGGTTATTTCTGTAGTTTAATTGCTGCAAATTGCTGAAAATTGTCCATAGTGTCCCTATCATCTAGTTTGAACAGTTACGTTTAACAGATTGTATCCAGAGTGCAATCCAAACATGATTTTAGACCTTGTTTATATGGAAAAGTGGTTATTTCTGTAGTTTAATTGCTGCAAATCTCTGAAAATTGTCCATAGTGTCCCTATCATCTAGTTTGAACAGTTACGTTTAACAGATTGTATCCAGAGTGCAATCCAAACATGATTTTAGACCTTGTTTATATGGAAAAGTGGTTATTTCTGTAGTTTAATTGCTGCAAATTGCTGAAAATTGTCCATAGTGTCCCTATCTCATCTAGTTTGAACAGTTACGTTTAACAGAGTGCAATCCAAACATGATTTTAGAACTTGTTTATATGGAAAAGTGGTTATTTCTGTAGTTTCATTGCTGCAAATTGCTGCAAATTGTCCATAGTGTCCCTATCATCTAGTTTGAACAGTTACGTTTAACAGATTGTATCCAGAGTGCAATTCAAACATGATTTTAGACATTGTTTATATGGAAAAGTGGTTATTTCTGTAGTTTAATTGCTGCAAATCTCTGAAAATTGTCCATAGTGTCCCTATCTCATCTAGTTTGAACAGTTACGTTTAACAGAGTGCAATCCAAACATGATTTTAGACCTTGTTTATATGGAAAAGTGGTTATTTCTGTAGTTTAATTGCTGCAAATTGCTGAAAATTGTCCATAGTGTCCCTATCATCTAGTTTGAACAGTTCCATTTAACAGATTGTGTCCAGAGTGCAATCCAAACATGATTTTAGACCTTGTTTATATGGAAAAGTGGTTATTTCTGTAGTTTAATTGCTGCAAATTGCTGAAAATTGTCCATAGTGTCCCTATCTCATCTAGTTTGAACAGTTACGTTTAACAGATTGTATCCAGAGTGCAATTAAAACGTGATTTTAGACCTTGTTTATATGGAAAAGTGGTTATTTCTGTAGTTTAATTGCTGCAAATTGCCCATAGTGTCCCTATCATCTAGTTTGAACAGTTACGTTTAACAGAGTGCAATCCAAACATGATTTTAGAACTTGTTTATATGGAAAAGTGGTTATTTCTGTTGTTTCATTGCTGCAAATTGCTGCAAATTGTCCATAGTGTCCCTATCATCTAGTTTGAACAGTTCCGTTTAACAGAATGTATCCAGAGTGCAATCCAAACATGATTTTAGACCTTGTTTATATGGAAAAGTGGTTATTTCTGTAGTTTAATTGCTGCAAAATGCTGCAAATTGTCCATAGTGTCCCTATCTCATCTAGTTTGAACAGTTACGTTTAACAGAGTGCAATCCAAACATGATTTTAGACCTTGTTTATATGGAAAAGTGGTTATTTCTGTAGTTTAATTGCTGCAAATTGCTGAAAATTGTCCATAGTGTCCCTATCATCTAGTTTGAACAGTTCCATTTAACAGATTGTGTCCAGAGTGCAATCCAAACATGATTTTAGACCTTGTTTATATGGAAAAGTGGTTATTTCTGTAGTTTAATTGCTGCAAATTGCTGAAAATTGTCCATAGTGTCCCTATCTCATCTAGTTTGAACAGTTACGTTTAACAGATTGTATCCAGAGTGCAATTAAAACATGATTTTAGACCTTGTTTATATGGAAAAGTGGTTATTTCTGTAGTTTAATTGCTGCAAATTGCTGAAAATTTTTCCATAGTGTCCCTATCATCTAGTTTGAACAGTTCCGTTTAACAGATTGTATCCAGAGTGCAATCCAAACATGATTTTAGACCTTGTTTATATGGAAAAGTGGTTATTTCTGTAGTTTAATTGCTGCAAAATGCTGCAAATTGTCCATAGTGTCCCTATCTCATCTAGTATGAACAGTTACGTTTAACAGATTGTATCCAGAGTGCAATCCAAACATGATTTTAGACCTTGTTTATATGGAAAAGTGGTTATTTCTGTAGTTTAATTGCTGCAAATTGCTGAAAATTGTCCATAGTGTCCCTATCATCTAGTTTGAACAGTTACGTTTAACAGATTGTATCCAGAGTGCAATCCAAACATGATTTTAGACCTTGTTTATATGGAAAAGTGGTTATTTCTGTAGTTTAATTGCTGCAAATCTCTGAAAATTGTCCATAGTGTCCCTATCATCTAGTTTGAACAGTTACGTTTAACAGATTGTATCCAGAGTGCAATCCAAACATGATTTTAGACCTTGTTTATATGGAAAAGTGGTTATTTCTGTAGTTTAATTGCTGCAAATTGCCCATAGTGTCCCTATCATCTAGTTTGAACAGTTACGTTTAACAGAGTGCAATCCAAACATGATTTTAGAACTTGTTTATATGGAAAAGTGGTTATTTCTGTAGTTTCATTGCTGCAAATTGCTGCAAATTGTCCATAGTGTCCCTATCATCTAGTTTGAACAGTTCCGTTTAACAGAATGTATCCAGAGTGCAATCCAAACATGATTTTAGACCTTGTTTATATGGAAAAGTGGTTATTTCTGTAGTTTAATTGCTGCAAAATGCTGAAAATTGTCCATAGTGTCCCTATCATCTAGTTTGAACAGTTACGTTTAACAGATTGTATCCAGAGTGCAATTCAAACATGATTTTAGACCTTGTTTATATGGAAAAGTGGTTATTTCTGTAGTTTAATTGCTGCAAATTGCTGAAAATTGTCCATAGTGTCCCTATCATCTAGTTTGAACAGTTCCATTTAACAGATTGTGTCCAGAGTGCAATCCAAACATGATTTTAGACCTTGTTTATATGGAAAAGTGGTTATTTCTGTAGTTTAATTGCTGCAAATTGCTGAAAATTGTCCATAGTGTCCCTATCTCATCTAGTTTGAACAGTTACGTTTAACAGATTGTATCCAGAGTGCAATTAAAACGTGATTTTAGACCTTGTTTATATGGAAAAGTGGTTATTTCTGTAGTTTAATTGCTGCAAATTGCCCATAGTGTCCCTATCATCTAGTTTGAACAGTTCCGTTTAACAGAATGTATCCAGAGTGCAATCCAAACATGATTTTAGACCTTGTTTATATGGAAAAGTGGTTATTTCTGTAGTTTAATTGCTGCAAATTGCTGAAAATTGTCCATAGTGTCCCTATCTCATCTAGTTTGAACAGTTACGTTTAACAGATTGTATCCAGAGTGCAATCCAAACATGATTTTAGACCTTGTTTATATGGAAAAGTGGTTATTTCTGTAGTTTAATTGCTGCAAATCTCTGAAAATTGTCCATAGTGTCCCTATCTCATCTAGTTTGAACAGTTACGTTTAACAGAGTGCAATCCAAACATGATTTTAGACCTTGTTTATATGGAAAAGTGGTTATTTCTGTAGTTTAATTGCTGCAAATTGCTGAAAATTGTCCGTAGTGTCCCTATCATCTAGTTTGAACAGTTCAGTTTAACAGATTGTATCCAGAGTGCAATCCAAACATGATTTTAGACCTTGTTTATATGGAAAAGTGGTTATTTCTGTAGTTTAATTGCTGCAAAATGCTGCAAATTGTCCATAGTGTCCCTATCTCATCTAGTATGAACAGTTACGTTTAACAGATTGTATCCAGAGTGCAATCCAAACATGATTTTAGACCTTGTTTATATGGAAAAGTGGTTATTTCTGTAGTTTAATTGCTGCAAATTGCTGAAAATTGTCCATAGTGTCCCTATCATCTAGTTTGAACAGTTACGTTTAACAGATTGTATCCAGAGTGCAATCCAAACATGATTTTAGACCTTGTTTATATGGAAAAGTGGTTATTTCTGTAGTTTAATTGCTGCAAATTGCCCATAGTGTCCCTATCATCTAGTTTGAACAGTTACGTTTAACAGAGTGCAATCCAAACATGATTTTAGAACTTGTTTATATGGAAAAGTGGTTATTTCTGTAGTTTCATTGCTGCAAATTGCTGCAAATTGTCCATAGTGTCCCTATCATCTAGTTTGAACAGTTCCGTTTAACAGAATGTATCCAGAGTGCAATCCAAACATGATTTTAGACCTTGTTTATATGGAAAAGTGGTTATTTCTGTAGTTTAATTGCTGCAAAATGCTGAAAATTGTCCATAGTGTCCCTATCATCTAGTTTGAACAGTTACGTTTAACAGATTGTATCCAGAGTGCAATTCAAACATGATTTTAGACCTTGTTTATATGGAAAAGTGGTTATTTCTGTAGTTTAATTGCTGCAAATTGCTGAAAATTGTCCATAGTGTCCCTATCTCATCTAGTTTGAACAGTTACGTTTAACAGAGTGCAATCCAAACATGATTTTAGACCTTGTTTATATGGAAAAGTGGTTATTTCTGTAGTTTAATTGCTGCAAATTGCTGAAAATTGTCCATAGTGTCCCTATCATCTAGTTTGAACAGTTCCATTTAACAGATTGTGTCCAGAGTGCAATCCAAACATGATTTTAGACCTTGTTTATATGGAAAAGTGGTTATTTCTGTAGTTTAATTGCTGCAAATTGCTGAAAATTGTCCATAGTGTCCCTATCTCATCTAGTTTGAACAGTTACGTTTAACAGATTGTATCCAGAGTGCAATTAAAACGTGATTTTAGACCTTGTTTATATGGAAAAGTGGTTATTTCTGTAGTTTAATTGCTGCAAATTGCCCATAGTGTCCCTATCATCTAGTTTGAACAGTTCCGTTTAACAGAATGTATCCAGAGTGCAATCCAAACATGATTTTAGACCTTGTTTATATGGAAAAGTGGTTATTTCTGTAGTTTAATTGCTGCAAATTGCTGAAAATTGTCCATAGTGTCCCTATCTCATCTAGTTTGAACAGTTACGTTTAACAGATTGTATCCAGAGTGCAATCCAAACATGATTTTAGACCTTGTTTATATGGAAAAGTGGTTATTTCTGTAGTTTAATTGCTGCAAATCTCTGAAAATTGTCCATAGTGTCCCTATCTCATCTAGTTTGAACAGTTACGTTTAACAGAGTGCAATCCAAACATGATTTTAGACCTTGTTTATATGGAAAAGTGGTTATTTCTGTAGTTTAATTGCTGCAAATTGCTGAAAATTGTCCGTAGTGTCCCTATCATCTAGTTTGAACAGTTCCGTTTAACAGATTGTATCCAGAGTGCAATCCAAACATGATTTTAGACCTTGTTTATATGGAAAAGTGGTTATTTCTGTAGTTTAATTGCTGCAAAATGCTGCAAATTGTCCATAGTGTCCCTATCTCATCTAGTATGAACAGTTACGTTTAACAGATTGTATCCAGAGTGCAATCCAAACATGATTTTAGACCTTGTTTATATGGAAAAGTGGTTATTTCTGTAGTTTAATTGCTGCAAATTGCTGAAAATTGTCCATAGTGTCCCTATCATCTAGTTTGAACAGTTACGTTTAACAGATTGTATCCAGAGTGCAATCCAAACATGATTTTAGACCTTGTTTATATGGAAAAGTGGTTATTTCTGTAGTTTAATTGCTGCAAATTGCCCATAGTGTCCCTATCATCTAGTTTGAACAGTTACGTTTAACAGAGTGCAATCCAAACATGATTTTAGAACTTGTTTATATGGAAAAGTGGTTATTTCTGTAGTTTCATTGCTGCAAATTGCTGCAAATTGTCCATAGTGTCCCTATCATCTAGTTTGAACAGTTCCGTTTAACAGAATGTATCCAGAGTGCAATCCAAACATGATTTTAGACCTTGTTTATATGGAAAAGTGGTTATTTCTGTAGTTTAATTGCTGCAAAATGCTGAAAATTGTCCATAGTGTCCCTATCATCTAGTTTGAACAGTTACGTTTAACAGATTGTATCCAGAGTGCAATTCAAACATGATTTTAGACCTTGTTTATATGGAAAAGTGGTTATTTCTGTAGTTTAATTGCTGCAAATTGCTGAAAATTGTCCATAGTGTCCCTATCTCATCTAGTTTGAACAGTTACGTTTAACAGAGTGCAATCCAAACATGATTTTAGACCTTGTTTATATGGAAAAGTGGTTATTTCTGTAGTTTAATTGCTGCAAATTGCCCATAGTGTCCCTATCATCTAGTTTGAACAGTTCCGTTTAACAGAATGTATCCAGAGTGCAATCCAAACATGATTTTAGACCTTGTTTATATGGAAAAGTTGTTATTTCTGTAGTTTAATTGCTGCAAATTGCTGAAAATTGTCCATAGTGTCCCTATCTCATCTAGTTTGAACAGTTACGTTTAACAGATTGTATCCAGAGTGCAATCCAAACATGATTTTAGACCTTGTTTATATGGAAAAGTGGTTATTTCTGTAGTTTAATTGCTGCAAATCTCTGAAAATTGTCCATAGTGTCCCTATCTCATCTAGTTTGAACAGTTACGTTTAACAGAGTGCAATCCAAACATGATTTTAGACCTTGTTTATATGGAAAAGTGGTTATTTCTGTAGTTTAATTGCTGCAAATTGCTGAAAATTGTCCATAGTGTCCCTATCATCTAGTTTGAACAGTTCCATTTAACAGATTGTGTCCAGAGTGCAATCCAAACATGATTTTAGACCTTGTTTATATGGAAAAGTGGTTATTTCTGTAGTTTAATTGCTGCAAATTGCCCATAGTGTCCCTATCATCTAGTTTGAACAGTTACGTTTAACAGATTGTATCCAGAGTGCAATTAAAACGTGATTTTAGACCTTGTTTATATGGAAAAGTGGTTATTTCTGTAGTTTAATTGCTGCAAATTGCCCATAGTGTCCCTATCATCTAGTTTGAACAGTTACGTTTAACAGAGTGCAATCCAAACATGATTTTAGAACTTGTTTATATGGAAAAGTGGTTATTTCTGTAGTTTAATTGCTGCAAATTGCTGAAAATTGTCCATAGTGTCCCTATCATCTAGTTTGAACAGTTACGTTTAACAGATTGTATCCAGAGTGCAATCCAAACATGATTTTAGACCTTGTTTATATGGAAAAGTGGTTATTTCTGTAGTTTAATTGCTGCAAATTGCTGAAAATTGTCCATAGTGTCCCTATCATCTAGTTTGAACAGTTCCGTTTAACAGATTGTATCCAGAGTGCAATCCAAACATGATTTTAGACCTTGTTTATATGGAAAAGTGGTTATTTCTGTAGTTTAATTGCTGCAAAATGCTGCAAATTGTCCATAGTGTCCCTATCTCATCTAGTATGAACAGTTACGTTTAACAGATTGTATCCAGAGTGCAATCCAAACATGATTTTAGACCTTGTTTATATGGAAAAGTGGTTATTTCTGTAGTTTAATTGCTGCAAATTGCTGAAAATTGTCCATAGTGTCCCTATCATCTAGTTTGAACAGTTACGTTTAACAGATTGTATCCAGAGTGCAATCCAAACATGATTTTAGACCTTGTTTATATGGAAAAGTGGTTATTTCTGTAGTTTAATTGCTGCAAATCTCTGAAAATTGTCCATAGTGTCCCTATCATCTAGTTTGAACAGTTACGTTTAACAGATTGTATCCAGAGTGCAATCCAAACATGATTTTAGACCTTGTTTATATGGAAAAGTGGTTATTTCTGTAGTTTAATTGCTGCAAATTGCTGAAAATTGTCCATAGTGTCCCTATCTAATCTAGTTTGAACAGTTACGTTTAACAGATTGTATCCAGAGTGCAATCCAAACATGATTTTAGACCTTGTTTATATGGAAAAGTGGTTATTTCTGTAGTTTAATTGCTGCAAATTGCCCATAGGGACACTATCATCTAGTTTGAACAGTTACGTTTAACAGAGTGCAATCCAAACATGATTTTAGAACTTGTTTATATGGAAAAGTGGTTATTTCTGTAGTTTCATTGCTGCAAATTGCTGCAAATTGTCCATAGTGTCCCTATCATCTAGTTTGAACAGTTCCGTTTAACAGAATGTATCCAGAGTGCAATCCAAACATGATTTTAGACCTTGTTTATATGGAAAAGTGGTTATTTCTGTAGTTTAATTGCTGCAAATTGCTGAAAATTGTCCATAGTGTCCCTATCTCATCTAGTTTGAACAGTTACGTTTAACAGATTGTATCCAGAGTGCAATCCAAACATGATTTTAGACCTTGTTTATATGGAAAAGTGGTTATTTCTGTAGTTTAATTGCTGCAAATTGCTGAAAATTGTCCATAGTGTCCCTATCATCTAGTTTGAACAGTTCCATTTAACAGATTGTGTCCAGAGTGCAATCCAAACATGATTTTAGACCTTGTTTATATGGAAAAGTGGTTATTTCTGTAGTTTAATTGCTGCAAATTGCTGAAAATTGTCCATAGTGTCCCTATCTCATCTAGTTTGAACAGTTACGTTTAACAGATTGTATCCAGAGTGCAATTAAAACGTGATTTTAGACCTTGTTTATATGGAAAAGTGGTTATTTCTGTAGTTTAATTGCTGCAAATTGCCCATAGTGTCCCTATCATCTAGTTTGAACAGTTCCGTTTAACAGAATGTATCCAGAGTGCAATCTAAACATGATTTTAGACCTTGTTTATATGGAAAAGTGGTTATTTCTGTAGTTTAATTGCTGCAAATTGCTGAAAATTGTCCATAGTGTCCCTATCTCATCTAGTTTGAACAGTTACGTTTAACAGATTGTATCCAGAGTGCAATCCAAACATGATTTTAGACCTTGTTTATATGGAAAAGTGGTTATTTCTGTAGTTTAATTGCTGCAAATTGCCCATAGTGTCCCTATCATCTAGTTTGAACAGTTACGTTTAACAGAGTGCAATCCAAACATGATTTTAGAACTTGTTTATATGGAAAAGTGGTTATTTCTGTAGTTTCATTGCTGCAAATTGCTGCAAATTGTCCATAGTGTCCCTATCATCTAGTTTGAACAGTTCCGTTTAACAGAATGTATCCAGAGTGCAATCCAAACATGATTTTAGACCTTGTTTATATGGAAAAGTGGTTATTTCTGTAGTTTAATTGCTGCAAAATGCTGCAAATTGTCCATAGTGTCCCTATCTCATCTAGTTTGAACAGTTACGTTTAACAGATTGTATCCAGAGTGCAATCCAAACATGATTTTAGACCTTGTTTATATGGAAAAGTGGTTATTTCTGTAGTTTAATTGCTGCAAATCTCTGAAAATTGTCCATAGTGTCCCTATCATCTAGTTTGAACAGTTACGTTTAACAGATTGTATCCAGAGTGCAATCCAAACATGATTTTAGACCTTGTTTATATGGAAAAGTGGTTATTTCTGTAGTTTAATTGCTGCAAATTGCTGAAAATTGTCCATAGTGTCCCTATCTAATCTAGTTTGAACAGTTACGTTTAACAGATTGTATCCAGAGTGCAATCCAAACATGATTTTAGACCTTGTTTATATGGAAAAGTGATTATTTCTGTAGTTTAATTGCTGCAAATTGCCCATAGGGACACTATCATCTAGTTTGAACAGTTACGTTTAACAGAGTGCAATCCAAACATGATTTTAGAACTTGTTTATATGGAAAAGTGGTTATTTCTGTAGTTTCATTGCTGCAAATTGCTGCAAATTGTCCATAGTGTCCCTATCATCTAGTTTGAACAGTTCCGTTTAACAGAATGTATCCAGAGTGCAATCCAAACATGATTTTAGACCTTGTTTATATGGAAAAGTGGTTATTTCTGTAGTTTAATTGCTGCAAAATGCTGAAAATTGTCCATAGTGTCCCTATCATCTAGTTTGAACAGTTACGTTTAACAGATTGTATCCAGAGTGCAATTCAAACATGATTTTAGACCTTGTTTATATGGAAAAGTGGTTATTTCTGTAGTTTAATTGCTGCAAATTGCTGAAAATTGTCCATAGTGTCCCTATCTCATCTAGTTTGAACAGTTACGTTTAACAGATTGTATCCAGAGTGCAATCCAAACATGATTTTAGACCTTGTTTATATGGAAAAGTGGTTATTTCTGTAGTTTAATTGCTGCAAATTGCTGAAAATTGTCCATAGTGTCCCTATCTAATCTAGTTTGAACAGTTACGTTTAACAGATTGTATCCAGAGTGCAATCCAAACATGATTTTAGACCTTGTTTATATGGAAAAGTGGTTATTTCTGTAGTTTAATTGCTGCAAATTGCCCATAGGGACACTATCATCTAGTTTGAACAGTTACGTTTAACAGAGTGCAATCCAAACATGATTTTAGAACTTGTTTATATGGAAAAGTGGTTATTTCTGTAGTTTCATTGCTGCAAATTGCTGCAAATTGTCCATAGTGTCCCTATCATCTAGTTTGAACAGTTCCGTTTAACAGAATGTATCCAGAGTGCAATCCAAACATGATTTTAGACCTTGTTTATATGGAAAAGTGGTTATTTCTGTAGTTTAATTGCTGCAAATTGCTGAAAATTGTCCATAGTGTCCCTATCTCATCTAGTTTGAACAGTTACGTTTAACAGATTGTATCCAGAGTGCAATCCAAACATGATTTTAGACCTTGTTTATATGGAAAAGTGGTTATTTCTGTAGTTTAATTGCTGCAAATCTCTGAAAATTGTCCATAGTGTCCCTATCTCATCTAGTTTGAACAGTTACGTTTAACAGAGTGCAATCCAAACATGATTTTAGACCTTGTTTATATGGAAAAGTGGTTATTTCTGTAGTTTAATTGCTGCAAATTGCTGAAAATTGTCCATAGTGTCCCTATCATCTAGTTTGAACAGTTCCATTTAACAGATTGTGTCCAGAGTGCAATCCAAACATGATTTTAGACCTTGTTTATATGGAAAAGTGGTTATTTCTGTAGTTTAATTGCTGCAAATTGCTGAAAATTGTCCATAGTGTCCCTATCTCATCTAGTTTGAACAGTTACGTTTAACAGATTGTATCCAGAGTGCAATTAAAACGTGATTTTAGACCTTGTTTATATGGAAAAGTGGTTATTTCTGTAGTTTAATTGCTGCAAATTGCCCATAGTGTCCCTATCATCTAGTTTGAACAGTTCCGTTTAACAGAATGTATCCAGAGTGCAATCTAAACATGATTTTAGACCTTGTTTATATGGAAAAGTGGTTATTTCTGTAGTTTAATTGCTGCAAATTGCTGAAAATTGTCCATAGTGTCCCTATCTCATCTAGTTTGAACAGTTACGTTTAACAGATTGTATCCAGAGTGCAATCCAAACATGATTTTAGACCTTGTTTATATGGAAAAGTGGTTATTTCTGTAGTTTAATTGCTGCAAATCTCTGAAAATTGTCCATAGTGTCCCTATCTCATCTAGTTTGAACAGTTACGTTTAACAGAGTGCAATCCAAACATGATTTTAGACCTTGTTTATATGGAAAAGTGGTTATTTCTGTAGTTTAATTGCTGCAAATTGCTGAAAATTGTCCATAGTGTCCCTATCATCTAGTTTGAACAGTTCCATTTAACAGATTGTGTCCAGAGTGCAATCCAAACATGATTTTAGACCTTGTTTATATGGAAAAGTGGTTATTTCTGTAGTTTAATTGCTGCAAATTGCTGAAAATTGTCCATAGTGTCCCTATCTCATCTAGTTTGAACAGTTACGTTTAACAGATTGTATCCAGAGTGCAATCCAAACATGATTTTAGACCTTGTTTATATGGAAAAGTGGTTATTTCTGTAGTTTAATTGCTGCAAATCTCTGAAAATTGTCCATAGTGTCCCTATCATCTAGTTTGAACAGTTACGTTTAACAGATTGTATCCAGAGTGCAATCCAAACATGATTTTAGACCTTGTTTATATGGAAAAGTGGTTATTTCTGTAGTTTAATTGCTGCAAATTGCTGAAAATTGTCCATAGTGTCCCTATCTAATCTAGTTTGAACAGTTACGTTTAACAGATTGTATCCAGAGTGCAATCCAAACATGATTTTAGACCTTGTTTATATGGAAAAGTGGTTATTTCTGTAGTTTAATTGCTGCAAATTGCCCATAGGGACACTATCATCTAGTTTGAACAGTTACGTTTAACAGAGTGCAATCCAAACATGATTTTAGAACTTGTTTATATGGAAAAGTGGTTATTTCTGTAGTTTCATTGCTGCAAATTGCTGCAAATTGTCCATAGTGTCCCTATCATCTAGTTTGAACAGTTCCGTTTAACAGAATGTATCCAGAGTGCAATCCAAACATGATTTTAGACCTTGTTTATATGGAAAAGTGGTTATTTCTGTAGTTTAATTGCTGCAAAATGCTGAAAATTGTCCATAGTGTCCCTATCATCTAGTTTGAACAGTTACGTTTAACAGATTGTATCCAGAGTGCAATTCAAACATGATTTTAGACCTTGTTTATATGGAAAAGTGGTTATTTCTGTAGTTTAATTGCTGCAAATTGCTGAAAATTGTCCATAGTGTCCCTATCTCATCTAGTTTGAACAGTTACGTTTAACAGATTGTATCCAGAGTGCAATCCAAACATGATTTTAGACCTTGTTTATATGGAAAAGTGGTTATTTCTGTAGTTTAATTGCTGCAAATCTCTGAAAATTGTCCATAGTGTCCCTATCTCATCTAGTTTGAACAGTTATGTTTAACAGAGTGCAATCCAAACATGATTTTAGACCTTGTTTATATGGAAAAGTGGTTATTTCTGTAGTTTAATTGCTGCAAATTGCTGAAAATTGTCCATAGTGTCCCTATCATCTAGTTTGAACAGTTCCATTTAACAGATTGTGTCCAGAGTGCAATCCAAACATGATTTTAGACCTTGTTTATATGGAAAAGTGGTTATTTCTGTAGTTTAATTGCTGCAAATTGCTGAAAATTGTCCATAGTGTCCCTATCTCATCTAGTTTGAACAGTTACGTTTAACAGATTGTATCCAGAGTGCAATCCAAACATGATTTTAGACCTTGTTTATATGGAAAAGTGGTTATTTCTGTAGTTTAATTGCTGCACATCTCTGAAAATTGTCCATAGTGTCCCTATCTCATCTAGTTTGAACAGTTACGTTTAACAGAGTGCAATCCAAACATGATTTTAGAACTTGTTTATATGGAAAAGTGGTTATTTCTGTAGTTTAATTGCTGCAAATTGCCCATAGTGTCCCTATCATCTAGTTTGAACAGTTACGTTTAACAGAGTGCAATCCAAACATGATTTTAGAACTTGTTTATATGGAAAAGTGGTTATTTCTGTAGTTTAATTGCTGCAAAATGCTGCAAATTGTCCATAGTGTCCCTATCTCATCTAGTTTGAACAGTTCCGTTTAACAGAATGTATCCAGAGTGCAATCCAAACATGATTTTAGACCTTGTTTATATGGAAAAGTGGTTATTTCTGTAGTTTAATTGCTGCAAAATGCTGCAAATTGTCCATAGTGTCCCTATCTCATCTAGTTTGAACAGTTACGTTTAACAGATTGTATCCAGAGTGCAATCCAAACATGATTTTAGACCTTGTTTATATGGAAAAGTGGTTATTTCTGTAGTTTAATTGCTGCAAATTGCTGCAAATTGTCCATAGTGTCCCTATCATCTAGTTTGAACAGTTCCGTTTAACAGAATGTATCCAGAGTGCAATCCAAACATGATTTTAGACCTTGTTTATATGGAAAAGTGGTTATTTCTGTAGTTTAATTGCTGCAAAATGCTGAAAATTGTCCATAGTGTCCCTATCATCTAGTTTGAACAGTTACGTTTAACAGATTGTATCCAGAGTGCAATTCAAACATGATTTTAGACCTTGTTTATATGGAAAAGTGGTTATTTCTGTAGTTTAATTGCTGCAAATTGCTGAAAATTGTCCATAGTGTCCCTATCTCATCTAGTTTGAACAGTTACGTTTAACAGATTGTATCCAGAGTGCAATCCAAACATGATTTTAGACCTTGTTTATATGGAAAAGTGGTTATTTCTGTAGTTTAATTGCTGCAAATCTCTGAAAATTGTCCATAGTGTCCCTATCTCATCTAGTTTGAACAGTTACGTTTAACAGAGTGCAATCCAAACATGATTTTAGACCTTGTTTATATGGAAAAGTGGTTATTTCTGTAGTTTAATTGCTGCAAATTGCTGAAAATTGTCCATAGTGTCCCTATCATCTAGTTTGAACAGTTCCATTTAACAGATTGTGTCCAGAGTGCAATCCAAACATGATTTTAGACCTTGTTTATATGGAAAAGTGGTTATTTCTGTAGTTTAATTGCTGCAAATTGCTGAAAATTGTCCATAGTGTCCCTATCTCATCTAGTTTGAACAGTTACGTTTAACAGATTGTATCCAGAGTGCAATCCAAACATGATTTTAGACCTTGTTTATATGGAAAAGTGGTTATTTCTGTAGTTTAATTGCTGCAAATTGCTGAAAATTGTCCATAGTGTCCCTATCATCTAGTTTGAACAGTTCCATTTAACAGATTGTGTCCAGAGTGCAATCCAAACATGATTTTAGACCTTGTTTATATGGAAAAGTGGTTATTTCTGTAGTTTAATTGCTGCAAATTGCTGAAAATTGTCCATAGTGTCCCTATCTCATCTAGTTTGAACAGTTACGTTTAACAGATTGTATCCAGAGTGCAATTAAAACATGATTTTAGAACTTGTTTATATGGAAAAGTGGTTATTTCTGTAGTTTAATTGCTGCAAATTGCCCATAGTGTCCCTATCATCTAGTTTGAACAGTTACGTTTAACAGAGTGCAATCCAAACATGATTTTAGAACTTGTTTATATGGAAAAGTGGTTATTTCTGTAGTTTAATTGCTGCAAAATGCTGCAAATTGTCCATAGTGTCCCTATCTCATCTAGTTTGAACAGTTCCGTTTAACAGAATGTATCCAGAGTGCAATCCAAACATGATTTTAGACCTTGTTTATATGGAAAAGTGGTTATTTCTGTAGTTTAATTGCTGCAAAATGCTGCAAATTGTCCATAGTGTCCCTATCTCATCTAGTTTGAACAGTTACGTTTAACAGATTGTATCCAGAGTGCAATCCAAACATGATTTTAGACCTTGTTTATATGGAAAAGTGGTTATTTCTGTAGTTTAATTGCTGCAAATTGCTGAAAATTGTCCATAGTGTCCCTATCATCTAGTTTGAACAGTTACGTTTAACAGATTGTATCCAGAGTGCAATCCAAACATGATTTTAGACCTTGTTTATATGGAAAAGTGGTTATTTCTGTAGTTTAATTGCTGCAAATTGCTGAAAATTGTCCATAGTGTCCCTATCATCTAGTTTGAACAGTTCCGTTTAACAGATTGTATCCAGAGTGCAATCCAAACATGATTTTAGACCTTGTTTATATGGAAAAGTGGTTATTTCTGTAGTTTAATTGCTGCAAAATGCTGCAAATTGTCCATAGTGTCCCTATCTCATCTAGTTTGAACAGTTACGTTTAACAGATTGTATCCAGAGTGCAATCCAAACATGATTTTAGACCTTGTTTATATGGAAAAGTGGTTATTTCTGTAGTTTAATTGCTGCAAATTGCTGAAAATTGTCCATAGTGTCCCTATCATCTAGTTTGAACAGTTACGTTTAACAGATTGTATCCAGAGTGCAATCCAAACATGATTTTAGACCTTGTTTATATGGAAAAGTGGTTATTTCTGTAGTTTAATTGCTGCAAATTGCTGAAAATTGTCCATAGTGTCCCTATCATCTAGTTTGAACAGTTCCGTTTAACAGATTGTATCCAGAGTGCAATCCAAACATGATTTTAGACCTTGTTTATATGGAAAAGTGGTTATTTCTGTAGTTTAATTGCTGCAAAATGCTGCAAATTGTCCATAGTGTCCCTATCTCATCTAGTATGAACAGTTACGTTTAACAGATTGTATCCAGAGTGCAATCCAAACATGATTTTAGACCTTGTTTATATGGAAAAGTGGTTATTTCTGTAGTTTAATTGCTGCAAATTGCTGAAAATTGACCATAGTGTCCCTATCATCTAGTTTGAACAGTTACGTTTAACTGATTGTATCCAGAGTGCAATCCAAACATGATTTTAGACCTTGTTTATATGGAAAAGTGGTTATTTCTGTAGTTTAATTGCTGCAAATTGCTGAAAATTGTCCATAGTGTCCCTATCTCATCTAGTTTGAACAGTTACGTTTAACAGAGTGCAATCCAAACATGATTTTAGACCTTGTTTATATGGAAAAGTGGTTATTTCTGTAGTTTAATTGCTGCAAAATGCTGCAAATTGTCCATAGTGTCCCTATCTCATCTAGTTTGAACAGTTACGTTTAACAGATTGTATCCAGAGTGCAATCCAAACATGATTGTAGACCTTGTTTATATGGAAAAGTGGTTATTTCTGTAGTTTAATTGCTGCAAATTGCTGAAAATTGTCCATAGTGTCCCTATCATCTAGTTTGAACAGTTACGTTTAACAGATTGTATCCAGAGTGCAATCCAAACATGATTTTAGACCTTGTTTATATGGAAAAGTGGTTATTTCTGTAGTTTAATTGCTGCAAATTGCTGAAAATTGTCCATAGTGTCCCTATCATCTAGTTTGAACAGTTACGTTTAACAGAGTGCATTCCAAACATGATTTTAGACCTTGTTTATATGGAAAAGTGGTTATTTCTGTAGTTTAATTGCTGCAAATTGCTGAAAATTGTCCATAGTGTCCCTATCATCTAGTTTGAACAGTTACGTTTAACAGATTGTATCCAGAATGCAATCCAAACATGATTTTAGACCTTGTTTATATGGAAAAGTGGTTATTTCTGTAGTTTAATTGCTGCAAATTGCTGTAAATACCCCATAGTGTCCCTATCATCTAGTTTGAACAGTTACGTTTAACAGAGTGCAATCCAAACATGATTTTAGACCTTGTTTATGTGGAAAAGTGGTTATTTCTGTAGTTTCATTGCTGAAAATTGCTGAAAATTGCCCATAGTGTCCCTATCATCTAGTTTGAACAGTTACGTTTAACAGAGTGCAATCCAAACATGATTTTAGAACTTGTTTATATGGAAAAGTGGTTATTTCTGTAGTTTAATTGCTGCAAATTGCTGAAAATTGTCCATAGTGTCCCTATCTCATCTAGTTTGAACAGTTACGTTTAACAGATTGTATCCAGAGTGCAATCCAAACATGATTTTAGACCTTGTTTATATGGAAAAGTGGTTATTTCTGTAGTTTAATTGCTACAAATTGCTGAAAATTGTCCATAGTGTCCCTATCATCTAGTTTGAACAGTTACGTTTAACAGATTGTATCCAGAGTGCAATCCAAACATGATTTTAGACCTTGTTTATATGGAAAAGTGGTTATTTCTGTAGTTTAATTGCTGCAAAATGCTGCAAATTGTCCATAGTGTCCCTATCTCATCTAGTTTGAACAGTTACGTTTAACAGATTGTGTCCAGAGTGCAATCCAAACATGATTTTAGACCTTGTTTATATGGAAAAGTGGTTATTTCTGTAGTTTAATTGCTGCAAATTGCTGAAAATTGTCCATAGTGTCCCTATCTCATCTAGTTTGAACAGTTACGTTTAACAGATTGTATCCAGAGTGCAATCCAAACATGATTTTAGACCTTGTTTATATGGAAAAGTGGTTATTTCTGTAGTTTAATTGCTGCAAATTGCCCATAGTGTCCCAATCATCTAGTTTGAACAGTTACGTTTAACAGAGTGCAATCCAAACATGATTTTAGAACTTGTTTATATGGAAAAGTGGTTATTTCTGTACTTTCATTGCTGCGAATTGCTGCAAATTGTCCATAGTGTCCCTATCATCTAGTTTGAACAGTTCCGTTTAACAGAATGTATCCAGAGTGCAATCCAAACATGATTTTAGACCTTGATTATATGGAAAAGTGGTTATTTCTGTAGTTTAATTGCTGCAAAATGCTGCAAATTGTCCATAGTGTCCCTTTCTCATCTAGTTTGAACAGTTACGTTTAACAGATTGTATCCAGAGTGCAATCCAAACATGATTTTAGACCTTGTTTATATGGAAAAGTGGTTATTTCTGTAGTTTAATTGCTGCAAATTGCTGAAAATTGTCCATAGTGTCCCTATCATCTAGTTTGAACAGTTCCGTTTAACAGATTGTATCCAGAGTGCAATCCAAACATGATTTTAGACCTTGTTTATATGGAAAAGTGGTTATTTCTGTAGTTTAATTGCTGCAAAATGCTGCAAATTGTCCATAGTGTCCCTATCTCATCTAGTATGAACAGTTACGTTTAACAGATTGTATCCAGAGTGCAATCCAAACATGATTTTAGACCTTGTTTATATGGAAAAGTGGTTATTTCTGTAGTTTAATTGCTGCAAATTGCTGAAAATTGTCCATAGTGTCCCTATCTCATCTAGTTTGAACAGTTACGTTTAACAGAGTGCAATCCAAACATGATTTTAGACCTTGTTTATATGGAAAAGTGGTTATTTCTGTAGTTTAATTGCTGCAAATTGCTGAAAATTGTCCATAGTGTCCCTATCTCATCTAGTTTGAACAGTTACGTTTAACAGATTGTATCCAGAGAGCAATCCAAACATGATTTTAGACCTTGTTTATATGGAAAAGTGGTTATTTCTGTAGTTTAATTGCTGCAAATTGCCCATAGTGTCCCTATCATCTAGTTTGAATAGTTACGTTTAACAGAGTGCAATCCAAACATGATTTTAGAACTTGTTTATATGGAAAAGTGGTTATTTCTGTAGTTTCATTGCTGCAAATTGCTGCAAATTGTCCATAGTGTCCCTATCTCATCTAGTTTGAACAGTTACGTTTAACAGAATGTATCCAGAGTGCAATCCAAACATGATTTTAGACCTTGTTTATATGGAAAAGTGGTTATTTCTGTAGTTTAATTGCTGCAAATTGCTGAAAATTGTCCATAGTGTCCCTATCATCTAGTTTGAACAGTTACGTTTAACAGATTGTATCCAGAATGCAATCCAAACATGATTTTAGACCTTGTTTATATGGAAAAGTGGTTATTTCTGTAGTTTAATTGCTGCAAATTGCTGAAAATTGTCCATAGTGTCCCTATCATCTAGTTTGAACAGTTCCGTTTAACAGATTGTATCCAGAGTGCAATCCAAACATGATTTTAGACCTTGTTTATATGGAAAAGTGGTTATTTCTGTAGTTTAATTGCTGCAAAATGCTGCAAATTGTCCATAGTGTCCCTATCTCATCTAGTATGAACAGTTACGTTTAACAGATTGTATCCAGAGTGCAATCCAAACATGATTTTAGACCTTGTTTATATGGAAAAGTGGTTATTTCTGTAGTTTAATTGCTGCAAATTGCTGAAAATTGTCCATAGTGTCCCTATCATCTAGTTTGAACAGTTACGTTTAACAGATTGTATCCAGAGTGCAATCCAAACATGATTTTAGACCTTGTTTATATGGAAAAGTGGTTATTTCTGTAGTTTGATTGCTGCAAATTGCTGAAAATTGTCCATAGTGTCCCTATCTCATCTAGTTTGAACAGTTACGTTTAACAGAGTGCAATCCAAACATGATTTTAGACCTTGTTTATATGGAAAAGTGGTTATTTCTGTAGTTTAATTGCTGCAAATTGCTGAAAATTGTCCATAGTGTCCCTATCATCTAGTTTGAACAGTTCCGTTTAACAGATTGTGTCCAGAGTGCAATCCAAACATGATTTTAGACCTTGTTTATATGGAAAAGTGGTTATTTCTGTAGTTTAATTGCTGCAAATTGCTGCAAATTGTCCATAGTGTCCCTATCTCATCTAGTTTGAACAGTTACGTTTAACAGATTGTATCCAGAGAGCAATCCAAACATGATTTTAGACCTTGTTTATATGGAAAAGTGGTTATTTCTGTAGTTTAATTGCTGCAAATTGCCCATAGTGTCCCTATCATCTAGTTTGAACAGTTACGTTTAACAGAGTGCAATCCAAACATGATTTTAGAACTTGTTTATATGGAAAAGTGGTTATTTCTGTAGTTTCATTGCTGCAAATTGCTGCAAATTGTCCATAGTGTCCCTATCTCATCTAGTTTGAACAGTTACGTTTAACAGAATGTATCCAGAGTGCAATCCAAACATGATTTTAGACCTTGTTTATATGGAAAAGTGGTTATTTCTGTAGTTTAATTGCTGCAAATTGCTGAAAATTGTCCATAGTGTCCCTATCATCTAGTTTGAACAGTTACGTTTAACAGATTGTATCCAGAATGCAATCCAAACATGATTTTAGACCTTGTTTATATGGAAAAGTGGTTATTTCTGTAGTTTAATTGCTGCAAATTGCCCATAGTGTCCCAATCATCTAGTTTGAACAGTTACGTTTAACAGAGTGCAATCCAAACATGATTTTAGAACTTGTTTATATGGAAAAGTGGTTATTTCTGTACTTTCATTGCTGCGAATTGCTGCAAATTGTCCATAGTGTCCCTATCATCTAGTTTGAACAGTTCCGTTTAACAGAATGTATCCAGAGTGCAATCCAAACATGATTTTAGACCTTGATTATATGGAAAAGTGGTTATTTCTGTAGTTTAATTGCTGCAAAATGCTGCAAATTGTCCATAGTGTCCCTTTCTCATCTAGTTTGAACAGTTACGTTTAACAGATTGTATCCAGAGTGCAATCCAAACATGATTTTAGACCTTGTTTATATGGAAAAGTGGTTATTTCTGTAGTTTAATTGCTGCAAATTGCTGAAAATTGTCCATAGTGTCCCTATCATCTAGTTTGAACAGTTCCGTTTAACAGATTGTATCCAGAGTGCAATCCAAACATGATTTTAGACCTTGTTTATATGGAAAAGTGGTTATTTCTGTAGTTTAATTGCTGCAAAATGCTGCAAATTGTCCATAGTGTCCCTATCTCATCTAGTATGAACAGTTACGTTTAACAGATTGTATCCAGAGTGCAATCCAAACATGATTTTAGACCTTGTTTATATGGAAAAGTGGTTATTTCTGTAGTTTAATTGCTGCAAATTGCTGAAAATTGTCCATAGTGTCCCTATCTCATCTAGTTTGAACAGTTACGTTTAACAGAGTGCAATCCAAACATGATTTTAGACCTTGTTTATATGGAAAAGTGGTTATTTCTGTAGTTTAATTGCTGCAAATTGCTGAAAATTGTCCATAGTGTCCCTATCTCATCTAGTTTGAACAGTTACGTTTAACAGATTGTATCCAGAGAGCAATCCAAACATGATTTTAGACCTTGTTTATATGGAAAAGTGGTTATTTCTGTAGTTTAATTGCTGCAAATTGCCCATAGTGTCCCTATCATCTAGTTTGAATAGTTACGTTTAACAGAGTGCAATCCAAACATGATTTTAGAACTTGTTTATATGGAAAAGTGGTTATTTCTGTAGTTTCATTGCTGCAAATTGCTGCAAATTGTCCATAGTGTCCCTATCTCATCTAGTTTGAACAGTTACGTTTAACAGAATGTATCCAGAGTGCAATCCAAACATGATTTTAGACCTTGTTTATATGGAAAAGTGGTTATTTCTGTAGTTTAATTGCTGCAAATTGCTGAAAATTGTCCATAGTGTCCCTATCATCTAGTTTGAACAGTTACGTTTAACAGATTGTATCCAGAATGCAATCCAAACATGATTTTAGACCTTGTTTATATGGAAAAGTGGTTATTTCTGTAGTTTAATTGCTGCAAATTGCTGAAAATTGTCCATAGTGTCCCTATCATCTAGTTTGAACAGTTCCGTTTAACAGATTGTATCCAGAGTGCAATCCAAACATGATTTTAGACCTTGTTTATATGGAAAAGTGGTTATTTCTGTAGTTTAATTGCTGCAAAATGCTGCAAATTGTCCATAGTGTCCCTATCTCATCTAGTATGAACAGTTACGTTTAACAGATTGTATCCAGAGTGCAATCCAAACATGATTTTAGACCTTGTTTATATGGAAAAGTGGTTATTTCTGTAGTTTAATTGCTGCAAATTGCTGAAAATTGTCCATAGTGTCCCTATCATCTAGTTTGAACAGTTACGTTTAACAGATTGTATCCAGAGTGCAATCCAAACATGATTTTAGACCTTGTTTATATGGAAAAGTGGTTATTTCTGTAGTTTGATTGCTGCAAATTGCTGAAAATTGTCCATAGTGTCCCTATCTCATCTAGTTTGAACAGTTACGTTTAACAGAGTGCAATCCAAACATGATTTTAGACCTTGTTTATATGGAAAAGTGGTTATTTCTGTAGTTTAATTGCTGCAAATTGCTGAAAATTGTCCATAGTGTCCCTATCATCTAGTTTGAACAGTTCCGTTTAACAGATTGTGTCCAGAGTGCAATCCAAACATGATTTTAGACCTTGTTTATATGGAAAAGTGGTTATTTCTGTAGTTTAATTGCTGCAAATTGCCCATAGTGTCCCTATCATCTAGTTTGAACAGTTACGTTTAACAGAGTGCAATCCAAACATGATTTTAGAACTTGTTTATATGGAAAAGTGGTTATTTCTGTAGTTTCATTGCTGCAAATTGCTGCAAATTGTCCATAGTGTCCCTATCTCATCTAGTTTGAACAGTTACGTTTAACAGAATGTATCCAGAGTGCAATCCAAACATGATTTTAGACCTTGTTTATATGGAAAAGTGGTTATTTCTGTAGTTTGATTGCTGCAAATTGCTGAAAATTGTCCATAGTGTCCCTATCTCATCTAGTTTGAACAGTTACGTTTAACAGAGTGCAATCCAAACATGATTTTAGACCTTGTTTATATGGAAAAGTGGTTATTTCTGTAGTTTAATTGCTGCAAATTGCTGAAAATTGTCCATAGTGTCCCTATCATCTAGTTTGAACAGTTCCGTTTAACAGATTGTGTCCAGAGTGCAATCCAAACATGATTTTAGACCTTGTTTATATGGAAAAGTGGTTATTTCTGTAGTTTAATTGCTGCAAATTGCCCATAGTGTCCCTATCATCTAGTTTGAACAGTTACGTTTAACAGAGTGCAATCCAAACATGATTTTAGAACTTGTTTATATGGAAAAGTGGTTATTTCTGTAGTTTCATTGCTGCAAATTGCTGCAAATTGTCCATAGTGTCCCTATCTCATCTAGTTTGAACAGTTACGTTTAACAGAATGTATCCAGAGTGCAATCCAAACATGATTTTAGACCTTGTTTATATGGAAAAGTGGTTATTTCTGTAGTTTAATTGCTGCAAATTGCTGAAAATTGTCCATAGTGTCCCTATCATCTAGTTTGAACAGTTACGTTTAACAGATTGTATCCAGAATGCAATCCAAACATGATTTTAGACCTTGTTTATATGGAAAAGTGGTTATTTCTGTAGTTTAATTGCTGCAAATTGCTGAAAATTGTCCATAGTGTCCCTATCATCTAGTTTGAACAGTTCCGTTTAACAGATTGTATCCAGAGTGCAATCCAAACATGATTTTAGACCTTGTTTATATGGAAAAGTGGTTATTTCTGTAGTTTAATTGCTGCAAAATGCTGCAAATTGTCCATAGTGTCCCTATCTCATCTAGTTTGAACAGTTACGTTTAACAGATTGTATCCAGAGTGCAATCCAAACATGATTTTAGACCTTGTTTATATGGAAAAGTGGTTATTTCTGTAGTTTAATTGCTGCAAATTGCTGAAAATTGTCCATAGTGTCCCTATCATCTAGTTTGAACAGTTACGTTTAACAGATTGTATCCAGAATGCAATCCAAACATGATTTTAGACCTTGTTTATATGGAAAAGTGGTTATTTCTGTAGTTAAATTGCTGCAAATTGCTGAAAATTGTCCATAGTGTCCCTATCATCTAGTTTGAACAGTTACGTTTAACAGAGTGCATTCCAAACATGATTTTAGACCTTGTTTATATGGAAAAGTGGTTATTTCTGTAGTTTAATTGCTGCAAATTGCTGAAAATTGTCCATAGTGTCCCTATCATCTAGTTTGAACAGTTACGTTTAACAGATTGTATCCAGAATGCAATCCAAACATGATTTTAGACCTTGTTTATATGGAAAAGTGGTTATTTCTGTAGTTTAATTGCTGCAAATTGCTGTAAATACCCATAGTGTCCCTATCATCTAGTTTGAACAGTTACGTTTAACAGAGTGCAATCCAAACATGATTTTAGACCTTGTTTATGTGGAAAAGTGGTTATTTCTGTAGTTTCATTGCTGAAAATTGCCGAAAATTGCCCATAGTGTCCCTATCATCTAGTTTGAACGGTTACGTTTAACAGAGTGCAATCCAAACATGATTTTAGAACTTGTTTATATGGAAAAGTGGTTATTTCTGTAGTTTAATTGCTGCAAATTGCTGAAAATTGTCCATAGTGTCCCTATCTCATCTAGTTTGAACAGTTACGTTTAACAGATTGTATCCAGAGTGCAATCCAAACATGATTTTAGACCTTGTTTATATGGAAAAGTGGTTATTTCTGTAGTTTAATTGCTACAAATTGCTGAAAATTGTCCATAGTGTCCCTATCATCTAGTTTGAACAGTTACGTTTAACAGATTGTATCCAGAGTGCAATCCAAACATGATTTTAGACCTTGTTTATATGGAAAAGTGGTTATTTCTGTAGTTTAATTGCTGCAAAATGCTGCAAATTGTCCATAGTGTCCCTATCTCATCTAGTTTGAACAGTTACGTTTAACAGATTGTATCCAGAATGCAATCCAAACATGATTTTAGACCTTGTTTATATGGAAAAGTGGTTATTTCTGTAGTTTAATTGCTGCAAATTGCTGAAAATTGTCCATAGTGTCCCTATCATCTAGTTTGAACAGTTACGTTTAACAGAGTGCATTCCAAACATGATTTTAGACCTTGTTTATATGGAAAAGTGGTTATTTCTGTAGTTTAATTGCTGCAAATTGCTGAAAATTGTCCATAGTGTCCCTATCATCTAGTTTGAACAGTTACGTTTAACAGATTGTATCCAGAATGCAATCCAAACATGATTTTAGACCTTGTTTATATGGAAAAGTGGTTATTTCTGTAGTTTAATTGCTGCAAATTGCTGTAAATACCCCATAGTGTCCCTATCATCTAGTTTGAACAGTTACGTTTAACAGAGTGCAATCCAAACATGATTTTAGACCTTGTTTATGTGGAAAAGTGGTTATTTCTGTAGTTTCATTGCTGAAAATTGCTGAAAATTGCCCATAGTGTCCCTATCATCTAGTTTGAATAGTTACGTTTAACAGAGTGCAATCCAAACATGATTTTAGAACTTGTTTATATGGAAAAGTGGTTATTTCTGTAGTTGAATTGCTGCAAATTGCTGAAAATTGTCCATAGTGTCCCTATCTCATCTAGTTTGAACAGTTACGTTTAACAGATTGTATCCAGAGTGCAATCCAAACATGATTTTAGACCTTGTTTATATGGAAAAGTGGTTATTTCTGTAGTTTAATTGCTTCAAATTGCTGAAAATTGTCCATAGTGTCCCTATCTCATCTAGTTTGAACAGTTACGTTTAACAGATTGTATCCAGAGTGCAATCCAAACATGATTTTAGACCTTGTTTATATGGAAAAGTGGTTATTTCTGTAGTTTAATTGCTGCAAATTGCTGAAAATTGTCCATAGTGTCCCTATCATCTAGTTTGAACAGTAACGTTTAACAGAGTGCAATCCAAACATGATTTTAGACCTTGTTTATATGGAAAAGTGGATATTTCTGTAGTTTAATTGCTGCAAATTGCTGAAAATTGTCCATAGTGTCCCTATCTCATCTAGTTTGAACAGTTACGTTTAACAGATTGTATCCAGAGTGCAATCCAAACATGATTTTAGACCTTGTTTATATGGAAAAGTGGTTATTTCTGTAGTTTAATTGCTGCAAATTGCTGAAAATTGTCCATAGTGTCCCTATCATCTAGTTTGAACAGTTACGTTTAACAGATTGTATCCAGAGTGCAATCCAAACATGATTTTAGACCTTGTTTATATGGAAAAGTGGTTATTTCTGTAGTTTAATTGCTGCAAATTGCTGAAAATTGTCCATAGTGTCCCTATCATCTAGTTTGAACAGTTCCGTTTAACAGATTGTATCCAGAGTGCAATCCAAACATGATTTTAGACCTTGTTTATATGGAAAAGTGGTTATTTCTGTAGTTTAATTGCTGCAAATTGCTGAAAATTGTCCATAGTGTCCCTATCATCTAGTTTGAACAGTTACGTTTAACAGAGTGCAATCCAAACATGATTTTAGACCTTGTTTATATGGAAAAGTGGTTATTTCTGTAGTTTAATTGCTGCAAATTGCTGAAAATTGTCCATAGTGTCCCTATCATCTAGTTTGAACAGTAACGTTTAACAGAGTGCAATCCAAACATGATTTTAGACCTTGTTTATATGGAAAAGTGGTTATTTCTGTAGTTTAATTGCTGCAAATTGCTGAAAATTGTCCATAGTGTCCCTATCTCATCTAGTTTGAACAGTTACGTTTAACAGATTGTATCCAGAGTGCAATCCAAACATGATTTTAGACCTTGTTTATATGGAAAAGTGGTTATTTCTGTAGTTTAATTGCTGCAAATTGCTGAAAATTGTCCATAGTGTCCCTATCATCTAGTTTGAACAGTTACGTTTAACAGATTGTATCCAGAGTGCAATCCAAACATGATTTTAGACCTTGTTTATATGGAAAAGTGGTTATTTCTGTAGTTTAATTGCTGCAAATTGCTGAAAATTGTCCATAGTGTCCCTATCATCTAGTTTGAACAGTTCCGTTTAACAGATTGTATCCAGAGTGCAATCCAAACATGATTTTAGACCTTGTTTATATGGAAAAGTGGTTATTTCTGTAGTTTAATTGCTGCAAATTGCTGAAAATTGTCCATAGTGTCCCTATCATCTAGTTTGAACAGTTACGTTTAACAGAGTGCAATCCAAACATGATTTTAGACCTTGTTTATATGGAAAAGTGGTTATTTCTGTAGTTTAATTGCTGCAAATTGCTGAAAATTGTCCATAGTGTCCCTATCTCATCTAGTTTGAACAGTTACGTTTAACAGATTGTATCCAGAGTGCAATCCAAACATGATTTTAGACCTTGTTTATATGGAAAAGTGGTTATTTTTGTAGTTTAATTGCTGCAAATTGCCCATAGTGTCCCTATCATCTAGTTTGAACAGTTACGTTTAACAGAGTGCAATCCAAACATGATTTTAGACCTTATTTATATGGAAAAGTGGTTATTTCTGTAGTTTAATTGCTGCAAATTGCTGAAAATTGTCCATAGTGTCCCTATCATCTAGTTTGAACAGTTACGTTTAACAGATTGTATCCAGAGTGCAATCCAAACATGATTTTAGACCTTGTTTATATGGAAAAGTGGTTATTTCTGTAGCTTAATTGCTGCAAATTGCTGAAAATTGTCCATAGTGTCCCTATCATCTAGTTTGAACAGTTCCGTTTAACAGATTGTATCCAGAGTGCAATCCAAACATGATTTTAGACCTTGTTTATATGGAAAAGTGGTTATTTCTGTAGTTTAATTGCTGCAAATTGCTGCAAATTGTCCATAGTGTCCCTATCATCTAGTTTGAACAGTTACGTTTAACAGAGTGCAATCCAAACATGATTTTAGACCTTGTTTATATGGAAAAGTGGTTATTTCTGTAGTTTAATTGCTGCAAATTGCTGAAAATTGTCCATAGTGTCCCTATCATCTAGTTTGAACAGTAACGTTTAACAGAGTGCAATCCAAACATGATTTTAGACCTTGTTTATATGGAAAAGTGGTTATTTCTGTAGTTTAATTGCTGCAAATTGCTGAAAATTGTCCATAGTGTCCCTATCATCTAGTTTGAACAGTTACGTTTAACAGATTGTATCCAGAGTGCAATCCAAACATGATTTTAGACCTTGTTTATTCGGAAAAGTGGTTATTTCTGTAGTTTAATTGCTGCAAATTGCTGCAAATTGTCCATAGTGTCCCTATCATCTAGTTTGAACAGTTACGTTTAACAGAGTGCAATCCAAACATGATTTTAGAACTTGTTTATATGGAAAAGTGGTTATTTCTGTAGTTTAATTGCTGCAAATTGCTGAAAATTGTCCATAGTGTCCCTATCATCTAGTTTGAACAGTTACGTTTAACAGAGTGCAATCCAAACATGATTTTAGACCTTGTTTATATGGAAAAGTGGTTATTTCTGTAGTTTAATTGCTGCAAATTGCTGAAAATTGTCCATAGTGTCCCTATCATCTAGTTTGAACAGTAGCGTTCAACAGAGTGCAATCCAAACATGATTTTAGACCTTGTTTATATGGAAAAGTGGTTATTTCTGTAGTTTAATTGCTGCAAATTGCTGAAAATTGTCCATAGTGTCCCTATCATCTAGTTTGAACAGTTACGTTTAACAGATTGGATCCAGAATGCAATCCAAACATGATTTTAGACCTTGTTTATATGGAAAAGTGGTTATTTCTGTAGTTTAATTGCTGCAAATTGCTGAAAATTGTCCATAGTGTCCCTATCATCTAGTTTGAACAGTTACGTTTGACAGATTGTATCCAGAGTGCAATCCAAACATGATTTTAGACCTTGTTTATGTGGAAAAGTGGTTATTTCTGTAGTTTCATTGCTGCAAATTGCTGAAAATTGCCCATAGTGTCCCTATCATCTAGTTTGAACAGTTACGTTTAACAGAGTGCAATCCAAACATGATTTTAGAACTTGTTAATATGGAAAAGTGGTTATTTCTGTAGTTTAATTGCTGCAAATTGCTGAAAATTGTCCATAGTGTCCTTATCATCTAGTTTGAACAGTTACGTTTAACAGAGTGCAATCCAAACATGATTTTAGACCTTGTTTATATGGAAAAGTGGTTATTTCTGTAGTTTAATTGCTGCAAATTGCTGAAAATTGTCCATAGTGTCCCTATCATCTAGTTTGAACAGTTCCGTTTAACAGATTGTATCCAGAGTGCAATCCAAACATGATTTTAGACCTTGTTTATATGGAAAAGTGGTTATTTCTGTAGTTTAATTGCTGCAAATTGCTGCAAATTGTCCATAGTGTCCCTATCATCTAGTTTGAACAGTTACGTTTAACAGAGTGCAATCCAAACATGATTTTAGACCTTGTTTATATGGAAAAGTGGTTATTTCTGTAGTTTAATTGCTGCAAATTGCTGAAAATTGTCCATAGTGTCCCTATCATCTAGTTTGAACAGTAACGTTTAACAGAGTGCAATCCAAACATGATTTTAGACCTTGTTTATATGGAAAAGTGGTTATTTCTGTAGTTTAATTGCTGCAAATTGCTGAAAATTGTCCATAGTGTCCCTATCATCTAGTTTGAACAGTTACGTTTAACAGATTGTATCCAGAGTGCAATCCAAACATGATTTTAGACCTTGTTTATTCGGAAAAGTGGTTATTTCTGTAGTTTAATTGCTGCAAATTGCTGCAAATTGTCCATAGTGTCCCTATCATCTAGTTTGAACAGTTACGTTTAACAGAGTGCAATCCAAACATGATTTTAGAACTTGTTTATATGGAAAAGTGGTTATTTCTGTAGTTTAATTGCTGCAAATTGCTGAAAATTGTCCATAGTGTCCCTATCATCTAGTTTGAACAGTTACGTTTAACAGAGTGCAATCCAAACATGATTTTAGACCTTGTTTATATGGAAAAGTGGTTATTTCTGTAGTTTAATTGCTGCAAATTGCTGAAAATTGTCCATAGTGTCCCTATCATCTAGTTTGAACAGTAGCGTTCAACAGAGTGCAATCCAAACATGATTTTAGACCTTGTTTATATGGAAAAGTGGTTATTTCTGTAGTTTAATTGCTGCAAATTGCTGAAAATTGTCCATAGTGTCCCTATCATCTAGTTTGAACAGTTACGTTTAACAGATTGGATCCAGAATGCAATCCAAACATGATTTTAGACCTTGTTTATATGGAAAAGTGGTTATTTCTGTAGTTTAATTGCTGCAAATTGCTGAAAATTGTCCATAGTGTCCCTATCATCTAGTTTGAACAGTTACGTTTGACAGATTGTATCCAGAGTGCAATCCAAACATGATTTTAGACCTTGTTTATGTGGAAAAGTGGTTATTTCTGTAGTTTCATTGCTGCAAATTGCTGAAAATTGCCCATAGTGTCCCTATCATCTAGTTTGAACAGTTACGTTTAACAGAGTGCAATCCAAACATGATTTTAGAACTTGTTAATATGGAAAAGTGGTTATTTCTGTAGTTTAATTGCTGCAAATTGCTGAAAATTGTCCATAGTGTCCTTATCATCTAGTTTGAACAGTTACGTTTAACAGAGTGCAATCCAAACATGATTTTAGACCTTGTTTATATGGAAAAGTGGTTATTTCTGTAGTTTAATTGCTGCAAATTGCTGAAAATTGTCCATAGTGTCCCTATCTCATCTAGTTTGAACAGTTACGTTTAACAGATGGTATCCAGAGTGCAATCCAAACATGATTTTAGACCTTGTTTATATGGAAAAGTGGTTATTTCTGTAGTTTAATTGCTGCAAATTGCTGAAAATTGTCCATAGTGTCCCTATCTCATCTAGTTTGAACAGTTACGTTTAACAGATTGTATCCAGAGTGCAATCCAAACATGATTTTAGACCTTGTTTATATGGAAAAGTGGTTATTTCTGTAGTTTAATTGCTACAAATTGCTGAAAATTGTCCATAGTGTCCCTATCATCTAGTTTGAACAGTTACGTTTAACAGATTGTATCCAGAGTGCAATCCAAACATGATTTTAGACCTTGTTTATATGGAAAAGTGGTTATTTCTGTAGTTTAATTGCTGCAAAATGCTGCAAATTGTCCATAGTGTCCCTATCTCATCTAGTTTGAACAGTTACGTTTAACAGATTGTATCCAGAATGCAATCCAAACATGATTTTAGACCTTGTTTATATGGAAAAGTGGTTATTTCTGTAGTTTAATTGCTGCAAATTGCTGAAAATTGTCCATAGTGTCCCTATCATCTAGTTTGAACAGTTACGTTTAACAGAGTGCATTCCAAACATGATTTTAGACCTTGTTTATATGGAAAAGTGGTTATTTCTGTAGTTTAATTGCTGCAAATTGCTGAAAATTGTCCATAGTGTCCCTATCATCTAGTTTGAACAGTTACGTTTAACAGATTGTATCCAGAATGCAATCCAAACATGATTTTAGACCTTGTTTATATGGAAAAGTGGTTATTTCTGTAGTTTAATTGCTGCAAATTGCTGTAAATACCCCATAGTGTCCCTATCATCTAGTTTGAACAGTTACGTTTAACAGAGTGCAATCCAAACATGATTTTAGACCTTGTTTATGTGGAAAAGTGGTTATTTCTGTAGTTTCATTGCTGAAAATTGCTGAAAATTGCCCATAGTGTCCCTATCATCTAGTTTGAATAGTTACGTTTAACAGAGTGCAATCCAAACATGATTTTAGAACTTGTTTATATGGAAAAGTGGTTATTTCTGTAGTTGAATTGCTGCAAATTGCTGAAAATTGTCCATAGTGTCCCTATCTCATCTAGTTTGAACAGTTACGTTTAACAGATTGTATCCAGAGTGCAATCCAAACATGATTTTAGACCTTGTTTATATGGAAAAGTGGTTATTTCTGTAGTTTAATTGCTGCAAATTGCTGAAAATTGTCCATAGTGTCCCTATCATCTAGTTTGAACAGTTACGTTTAACAGATTGTATCCAGAGTGCAATCCAAACATGATTTTAGACCTTGTTTATATGGAAAAGTGGTTATTTCTGTAGTTTAATTGCTGCAAATTGCTGAAAATTGTCCATAGTGTCCCTATCATCTAGTTTGAACAGTTCCGTTTAACAGATTGTATCCAGAGTGCAATCCAAACATGATTTTAGACCTTGTTTATATGGAAAAGTGGTTATTTCTGTAGTTTAATTGCTGCAAATTGCTGAAAATTGTCCATAGTGTCCCTATCATCTAGTTTGAACAGTTACGTTTAACAGAGTGCATTCCAAACATGATTTTAGACCTTGTTTATATGGAAAAGTGGTTATTTCTGTAGTTTAATTGCTGCAAATTGCTGAAAATTGTCCATAGTGTCCCTATCATCTAGTTTGAACAGTTACGTTTAACAGATTGTATCCAGAATGCAATCCAAACATGATTTTAGACCTTGTTTATATGGAAAAGTGGTTATTTCTGTAGTTTAATTGCTGCAAATTGCTGTAAATACCCCATAGTGTCCCTATCATCTAGTTTGAACAGTTACGTTTAACAGAGTGCAATCCAAACATGATTTTAGACCTTGTTTATGTGGAAAAGTGGTTATTTCTGTAGTTTAATTGCTGCAAATTGCTGAAAATTGTCCATAGTGTCCCTATCATCTAGTTTGAACAGTTACGTTTGACAGATTGTATCCAGAGTGCAATCCAAACATGATTTTAGACCTTGTTTATATGGAAAAGTGGTTATTTCTGTAGTTTAATTGCTGCAAATTGCTGAAAATTGTCCATAGTGTCCCTATCTCATCTAGTTTGAACAGTTACGTTTAACAGATTGTATCCAGAGTGCAATCCAAACATGATTTTAGACCTTGTTTATATGGAAAAGTGGTTATTTCTGTAGTTTAATTGCTGCAAATTGCCCATAGTGTCCCTATCATCTAGTTTGAACAGTTACGTTTAACAGAGTGCAATCCAAACATGATTTTAGAACTTGTTTATATGGAAAAGTGGTTATTTCTGTAGTTTCATTGCTGCAAATTGCTGCAAATTGTCCATAGTGTCCCTATCTCATCTAGTTTGAACAGTTACGTTTAACAGAATGTATCCAGAGTGCAATCCAAACATGATTTTAGACCTTGTTTATATGGAAAAGTGGTTATTTCTGTAGTTTGATTGCTGCAAATTGCTGAAAATTGTCCATAGTGTCCCTATCTCATCTAGTTTGAACAGTTACGTTTAACAGAGTGCAATCCAAACATGATTTTAGACCTTGTTTATATGGAAAAGTGGTTATTTCTGTAGTTTAATTGCTGCAAATTGCTGAAAATTGTCCATAGTGTCCCTATCATCTAGTTTGAACAGTTCCGTTTAACAGATTGTGTCCAGAGTGCAATCCAAACATGATTTTAGACCTTGTTTATATGGAAAAGTGGTTATTTCTGTAGTTTAATTGCTGCAAATTGCCCATAGTGTCCCTATCATCTAGTTTGAACAGTTACGTTTAACAGAGTGCAATCCAAACATGATTTTAGAACTTGTTTATATGGAAAAGTGGTTATTTCTGTAGTTTCATTGCTGCAAATTGCTGCAAATTGTCCATAGTGTCCCTATCTCATCTAGTTTGAACAGTTACGTTTAACAGAATGTATCCAGAGTGCAATCCAAACATGATTTTAGACCTTGTTTATATGGAAAAGTGGTTATTTCTGTAGTTTAATTGCTGCAAATTGCTGAAAATTGTCCATAGTGTCCCTATCATCTAGTTTGAACAGTTACGTTTAACAGATTGTATCCAGAATGCAATCCAAACATGATTTTAGACCTTGTTTATATGGAAAAGTGGTTATTTCTGTAGTTTAATTGCTGCAAATTGCTGAAAATTGTCCATAGTGTCCCTATCATCTAGTTTGAACAGTTCCGTTTAACAGATTGTATCCAGAGTGCAATCCAAACATGATTTTAGACCTTGTTTATATGGAAAAGTGGTTATTTCTGTAGTTTAATTGCTGCAAAATGCTGCAAATTGTCCATAGTGTCCCTATCTCATCTAGTTTGAACAGTTACGTTTAACAGATTGTATCCAGAGTGCAATCCAAACATGATTTTAAACCTTGTTTATATGGAAAAGTGGTTATTTCTGTAGTTTAATTGCTGCAAATTGCTGAAAATTGTCCATAGTGTCCCTATCATCTAGTTTGAACAGTTACGTTTAACAGATTGTATCCAGAATGCAATCCAAACATGATTTTAGACCTTGTTTATATGGAAAAGTGGTTATTTCTGTAGTTAAATTGCTGCAAATTGCTGAAAATTGTCCATAGTGTCCCTATCATCTAGTTTGAACAGTTACGTTTAACAGAGTGCATTCCAAACATGATTTTAGACCTTGTTTATATGGAAAAGTGGTTATTTCTGTAGTTTAATTGCTGCAAATTGCTGAAAATTGTCCATAGTGTCCCTATCATCTAGTTTGAACAGTTACGTTTAACAGATTGTATCCAGAATGCAATCCAAACATGATTTTAGACCTTGTTTATATGGAAAAGTGGTTATTTCTGTAGTTTAATTGCTGCAAATTGCTGTAAATACCCATAGTGTCCCTATCATCTAGTTTGAACAGTTACGTTTAACAGAGTGCAATCCAAACATGATTTTAGACCTTGTTTATGTGGAAAAGTGGTTATTTCTGTAGTTTCATTGCTGAAAATTGCCGAAAATTGCCCATAGTGTCCCTATCATCTAGTTTGAACGGTTACGTTTAACAGAGTGCAATCCAAACATGATTTTAGAACTTGTTTATATGGAAAAGTGGTTATTTCTGTAGTTTAATTGCTGCAAATTGCTGAAAATTGTCCATAGTGTCCCTATCTCATCTAGTTTGAACAGTTACGTTTAACAGATTGTATCCAGAGTGCAATCCAAACATGATTTTAGACCTTGTTTATATGGAAAAGTGGTTATTTCTGTAGTTTAATTGCTACAAATTGCTGAAAATTGTCCATAGTGTCCCTATCATCTAGTTTGAACAGTTACGTTTAACAGATTGTATCCAGAGTGCAATCCAAACATGATTTTAGACCTTGTTTATATGGAAAAGTGGTTATTTCTGTAGTTTAATTGCTGCAAAATGCTGCAAATTGTCCATAGTGTCCCTATCTCATCTAGTTTGAACAGTTACGTTTAACAGATTGTATCCAGAATGCAATCCAAACATGATTTTAGACCTTGTTTATATGGAAAAGTGGTTATTTCTGTAGTTTAATTGCTGCAAATTGCTGAAAATTGTCCATAGTGTCCCTATCATCTAGTTTGAACAGTTACGTTTAACAGAGTGCATTCCAAACATGATTTTAGACCTTGTTTATATGGAAAAGTGGTTATTTCTGTAGTTTAATTGCTGCAAATTGCTGAAAATTGTCCATAGTGTCCCTATCATCTAGTTTGAACAGTTACGTTTAACAGATTGTATCCAGAATGCAATCCAAACATGATTTTAGACCTTGTTTATATGGAAAAGTGGTTATTTCTGTAGTTTAATTGCTGCAAATTGCTGTAAATACCCCATAGTGTCCCTATCATCTAGTTTGAACAGTTACGTTTAACAGAGTGCAATCCAAACATGATTTTAGACCTTGTTTATGTGGAAAAGTGGTTATTTCTGTAGTTTCATTGCTGAAAATTGCTGAAAATTGCCCATAGTGTCCCTATCATCTAGTTTGAATAGTTACGTTTAACAGAGTGCAATCCAAACATGATTTTAGAACTTGTTTATATGGAAAAGTGGTTATTTCTGTAGTTGAATTGCTGCAAATTGCTGAAAATTGTCCATAGTGTCCCTATCTCATCTAGTTTGAACAGTTACGTTTAACAGATTGTATCCAGAGTGCAATCCAAACATGATTTTAGACCTTGTTTATATGGAAAAGTGGTTATTTCTGTAGTTTAATTGCTTCAAATTGCTGAAAATTGTCCATAGTGTCCCTATCTCATCTAGTTTGAACAGTTACGTTTAACAGATTGTATCCAGAGTGCAATCCAAACATGATTTTAGACCTTGTTTATATGGAAAAGTGGTTATTTCTGTAGTTTAATTGCTGCAAATTGCTGAAAATTGTCCATAGTGTCCCTATCATCTAGTTTGAACAGTAACGTTTAACAGAGTGCAATCCAAACATGATTTTAGACCTTGTTTATATGGAAAAGTGGATATTTCTGTAGTTTAATTGCTGCAAATTGCTGAAAATTGTCCATAGTGTCCCTATCTCATCTAGTTTGAACAGTTACGTTTAACAGATTGTATCCAGAGTGCAATCCAAACATGATTTTAGACCTTGTTTATATGGAAAAGTGGTTATTTCTGTAGTTTAATTGCTGCAAATTGCTGAAAATTGTCCATAGTGTCCCTATCATCTAGTTTGAACAGTTACGTTTAACAGATTGTATCCAGAGTGCAATCCAAACATGATTTTAGACCTTGTTTATATGGAAAAGTGGTTATTTCTGTAGTTTAATTGCTGCAAATTGCTGAAAATTGTCCATAGTGTCCCTATCATCTAGTTTGAACAGTTCCGTTTAACAGATTGTATCCAGAGTGCAATCCAAACATGATTTTAGACCTTGTTTATATGGAAAAGTGGTTATTTCTGTAGTTTAATTGCTGCAAATTGCTGAAAATTGTCCATAGTGTCCCTATCATCTAGTTTGAACAGTTACGTTTAACAGAGTGCAATCCAAACATGATTTTAGACCTTGTTTATATGGAAAAGTGGTTATTTCTGTAGTTTAATTGCTGCAAATTGCTGAAAATTGTCCATAGTGTCCCTATCATCTAGTTTGAACAGTAACGTTTAACAGAGTGCAATCCAAACATGATTTTAGACCTTGTTTATATGGAAAAGTGGTTATTTCTGTAGTTTAATTGCTGCAAATTGCTGAAAATTGTCCATAGTGTCCCTATCTCATCTAGTTTGAACAGTTACGTTTAACAGATTGTATCCAGAGTGCAATCCAAACATGATTTTAGACCTTGTTTATATGGAAAAGTGGTTATTTCTGTAGTTTAATTGCTGCAAATTGCTGAAAATTGTCCATAGTGTCCCTATCATCTAGTTTGAACAGTTACGTTTAACAGATTGTATCCAGAGTGCAATCCAAACATGATTTTAGACCTTGTTTATATGGAAAAGTGGTTATTTCTGTAGTTTAATTGCTGCAAATTGCTGAAAATTGTCCATAGTGTCCCTATCATCTAGTTTGAACAGTTCCGTTTAACAGATTGTATCCAGAGTGCAATCCAAACATGATTTTAGACCTTGTTTATATGGAAAAGGGGTTATTTCTGTAGTTTAATTGCTGCAAATTGCTGAAAATTGTCCATAGTGTCCCTATCATCTAGTTTGAACAGTTACGTTTAACAGAGTGCAATCCAAACATGATTTTAGACCTTGTTTATATGGAAAAGTGGTTATTTCTGTAGTTTAATTGCTGCAAATTGCTGAAAATTGTCCATAGTGTCCCTATCTCATCTAGTTTGAACAGTTACGTTTAACAGATTGTATCCAGAGTGCAATCCAAACATGATTTTAGACCTTGTTTATATGGAAAAGTGGTTATTTTTGTAGTTTAATTGCTGCAAATTGCCCATAGTGTCCCTATCATCTAGTTTGAACAGTTACGTTTAACAGAGTGCAATCCAAACATGATTTTAGACCTTATTTATATGGAAAAGTGGTTATTTCTGTAGTTTAATTGCTGCAAATTGCTGAAAATTGTCCATAGTGTCCCTATCATCTAGTTTGAACAGTTACGTTTAACAGATTGTATCCAGAGTGCAATCCAAACATGATTTTAGACCTTGTTTATATGGAAAAGTGGTTATTTCTGTAGCTTAATTGCTGCAAATTGCTGAAAATTGTCCATAGTGTCCCTATCATCTAGTTTGAACAGTTCCGTTTAACAGATTGTATCCAGAGTGCAATCCAAACATGATTTTAGACCTTGTTTATATGGAAAAGTGGTTATTTCTGTAGTTTAATTGCTGCAAATTGCTGCAAATTGTCCATAGTGTCCCTATCATCTAGTTTGAACAGTTACGTTTAACAGAGTGCAATCCAAACATGATTTTAGACCTTGTTTATATGGAAAAGTGGTTATTTCTGTAGTTTAATTGCTGCAAATTGCTGAAAATTGTCCATAGTGTCCCTATCATCTAGTTTGAACAGTAACGTTTAACAGAGTGCAATCCAAACATGATTTTAGACCTTGTTTATATGGAAAAGTGGTTATTTCTGTAGTTTAATTGCTGCAAATTGCTGAAAATTGTCCATAGTGTCCCTATCATCTAGTTTGAACAGTTACGTTTAACAGATTGTATCCAGAGTGCAATCCAAACATGATTTTAGACCTTGTTTATTCGGAAAAGTGGTTATTTCTGTAGTTTAATTGCTGCAAATTGCTGCAAATTGTCCATAGTGTCCCTATCATCTAGTTTGAACAGTTACGTTTAACAGAGTGCAATCCAAACATGATTTTAGAACTTGTTTATATGGAAAAGTGGTTATTTCTGTAGTTTAATTGCTGCAAATTGCTGAAAATTGTCCATAGTGTCCCTATCATCTAGTTTGAACAGTTACGTTCAACAGAGTGCAATCCAAACATGATTTTAGACCTTGTTTATATGGAAAAGTGGTTATTTCTGTAGTTTAATTGCTGCAAATTGCTGAAAATTGTCCATAGTGTCCCTATCATCTAGTTTGAACAGTTACGTTTAACAGATTGGATCCAGAATGCAATCCAAACATGATTTTAGACCTTGTTTATATGGAAAAGTGGTTATTTCTGTAGTTTAATTGCTGCAAATTGCTGAAAATTGTCCATAGTGTCCCTATCATCTAGTTTGAACAGTTACGTTTGACAGATTGTATCCAGAGTGCAATCCAAACATGATTTTAGACCTTGTTTATGTGGAAAAGTGGTTATTTCTGTAGTTTCATTGCTGCAAATTGCTGAAAATTGCCCATAGTGTCCCTATCATCTAGTTTGAACAGTTACGTTTAACAGAGTGCAATCCAAACATGATTTTAGAACTTGTTAATATGGAAAAGTGGTTATTTCTGTAGTTTAATTGCTGCAAATTGCTGAAAATTGTCCATAGTGTCCTTATCATCTAGTTTGAACAGTTACGTTTAACAGAGTGCAATCCAAACATGATTTTAGACCTTGTTTATATGGAAAAGTGGTTATTTCTGTAGTTTAATTGCTGCAAATTGCTGAAAATTGTCCATAGTGTCCCTATCTCATCTAGTTTGAACAGTTACGTTTAACAGATGGTATCCAGAGTGCAATCCAAACATGATTTTAGACCTTGTTTATATGGAAAAGTGGTTATTTCTGTAGTTTAATTGCTGCAAATTGCTGAAAATTGTCCATAGTGTCCCTATCTCATCTAGTTTGAACAGTTACGTTTAACAGATTGTATCCAGAGTGCAATCCAAACATGATTTTAGACCTTGTTTATATGGAAAAGTGGTTATTTCTGTAGTTTAATTGCTACAAATTGCTGAAAATTGTCCATAGTGTCCCTATCATCTAGTTTGAACAGTTACGTTTAACAGATTGTATCCAGAGTGCAATCCAAACATGATTTTAGACCTTGTTTATATGGAAAAGTGGTTATTTCTGTAGTTTAATTGCTGCAAAATGCTGCAAATTGTCCATAGTGTCCCTATCTCATCTAGTTTGAACAGTTACGTTTAACAGATTGTATCCAGAATGCAATCCAAACATGATTTTAGACCTTGTTTATATGGAAAAGTGGTTATTTCTGTAGTTTAATTGCTGCAAATTGCTGAAAATTGTCCATAGTGTCCCTATCATCTAGTTTGAACAGTTACGTTTAACAGAGTGCATTCCAAACATGATTTTAGACCTTGTTTATATGGAAAAGTGGTTATTTCTGTAGTTTAATTGCTGCAAATTGCTGAAAATTGTCCATAGTGTCCCTATCATCTAGTTTGAACAGTTACGTTTAACAGATTGTATCCAGAATGCAATCCAAACATGATTTTAGACCTTGTTTATATGGAAAAGTGGTTATTTCTGTAGTTTAATTGCTGCAAATTGCTGTAAATACCCCATAGTGTCCCTATCATCTAGTTTGAACAGTTACGTTTAACAGAGTGCAATCCAAACATGATTTTAGACCTTGTTTATGTGGAAAAGTGGTTATTTCTGTAGTTTCATTGCTGAAAATTGCTGAAAATTGCCCATAGTGTCCCTATCATCTAGTTTGAATAGTTACGTTTAACAGAGTGCAATCCAAACATGATTTTAGAACTTGTTTATATGGAAAAGTGGTTATTTCTGTAGTTGAATTGCTGCAAATTGCTGAAAATTGTCCATAGTGTCCCTATCTCATCTAGTTTGAACAGTTACGTTTAACAGATTGTATCCAGAGTGCAATCCAAACATGATTTTAGACCTTGTTTATATGGAAAAGTGGTTATTTCTGTAGTTTAATTGCTGCAAATTGCTGAAAATTGTCCATAGTGTCCCTATCATCTAGTTTGAACAGTTACGTTTAACAGATTGTATCCAGAGTGCAATCCAAACATGATTTTAGACCTTGTTTATATGGAAAAGTGGTTATTTCTGTAGTTTAATTGCTGCAAATTGCTGAAAATTGTCCATAGTGTCCCTATCATCTAGTTTGAACAGTTCCGTTTAACAGATTGTATCCAGAGTGCAATCCAAACATGATTTTAGACCTTGTTTATATGGAAAAGTGGTTATTTCTGTAGTTTAATTGCTGCAAATTGCTGAAAATTGTCCATAGTGTCCCTATCATCTAGTTTGAACAGTTACGTTTAACAGAGTGCATTCCAAACATGATTTTAGACCTTGTTTATATGGAAAAGTGGTTATTTCTGTAGTTTAATTGCTGCAAATTGCTGAAAATTGTCCATAGTGTCCCTATCATCTAGTTTGAACAGTTACGTTTAACAGATTGTATCCAGAATGCAATCCAAACATGATTTTAGACCTTGTTTATATGGAAAAGTGGTTATTTCTGTAGTTTAATTGCTGCAAATTGCTGTAAATACCCCATAGTGTCCCTATCATCTAGTTTGAACAGTTACGTTTAACAGAGTGCAATCCAAACATGATTTTAGACCTTGTTTATGTGGAAAAGTGGTTATTTCTGTAGTTTAATTGCTGCAAATTGCTGAAAATTGTCCATAGTGTCCCTATCATCTAGTTTGAACAGTTACGTTTGACAGATTGTATCCAGAGTGCAATCCAAACATGATTTTAGACCTTGTTTATATGGAAAAGTGGTTATTTCTGTAGTTTAATTGCTGCAAATTGCTGAAAATTGTCCATAGTGTCCCTATCTCATCTAGTTTGAACAGTTACGTTTAACAGATTGTATCCAGAGTGCAATCCAAACATGATTTTAGACCTTGTTTATATGGAAAAGTGGTTATTTCTGTAGTTTAATTGCTACAAATTGCTGAAAATTGTCCATAGTGTCCCTATCATCTAGTTTGAACAGTTACGTTTAACAGATTGTATCCAGAGTGCAATCCAAACATGATTTTAGACCTTGTTTATATGGAAAAGTGGTTATTTCTGTAGTTTAATTGCTGCAAATTGCTGAAAATTGTCCATAGTGTCCCTATCATCTAGTTTGAACAGTTACGTTTAACAGAGTGCATTCCAAACATGATTTTAGACCTTGTTTATATGGAAAAGTGGTTATTTCTGTAGTTTAATTGCTGCAAATTGCTGAAAATTGTCCATAGTGTCCCTATCATCTAGTTTGAACAGTTACGTTTAACAGATTGTATCCAGAATGCAATCCAAACATGATTTTAGACCTTGTTTATATGGAAAAGTGGTTATTTCTGTAGTTTAATTGCTGCAAATTGCTGAAAATTGTCCATAGTGTCCCTATCATCTAGTTTGAACAGTAACGTTTAACAGAGTGCAATCCAAACATGATTTTAGACCTTGTTTATATGGAAAAGTGGATATTTCTGTAGTTTAATTGCTGCAAATTGCTGAAAATTGTCCATAGTGTCCCTATCTCATCTAGTTTGAACAGTTACGTTTAACAGATTGTATCCAGAGTGCAATCCAAACATGATTTTAGACCTTGTTTATATGGAAAAGTGGTTATTTCTGTAGTTTAATTGCTGCAAATTGCTGAAAATTGTCCATAGTGTCCCTATCATCTAGTTTGAACAGTTACGTTTAACAGATTGTATCCAGAGTGCAATCCAAACATGATTTTAGACCTTGTTTATATGGAAAAGTGGTTATTTCTGTAGTTTAATTGCTGCAAATTGCTGAAAATTGTCCATAGTGTCCCTATCATCTAGTTTGTACAGTTCCGTTTAACAGATTGTATCCAGAGTGCAATCCAAACATGATTTTAGACCTTGTTTATATGGAAAAGTGGTTATTTCTGTAGTTTAATTGCTGCAAATTGCTGAAAATTGTCCATAGTGTCCCTATCATCTAGTTTGAACAGTTACGTTTAACAGAGTGCATTCCAAACATGATTTTAGACCTTGTTTATATGGAAAAGTGGTTATTTCTGTAGTTTAATTGCTGCAAATTGCTGAAAATTGTCCATAGTGTCCCTATCATCTCGTTTGAACAGTTACGTTTAACAGATTGTATCCAGAATGCAATCCAAACATGATTTTAGACCTTGTTTATATGGAAAAGTGGTTATTTCTGTAGTTTAATTGCTGCAAATTGCTGTAAATACCCCATAGTGTCCCTATCATCTAGTTTGAACAGTTACGTTTAACAGAGTGCAATCCAAACATGATTTTAGACCTTGTTTATGTGGAAAAGTGGTTATTTCTGTAGTTTCATTGCTGAAAATTGCTGAAAATTGCCCATAGTGTCCCTATCATCTAGTTTGAATAGTTACGTTTAACAGAGTGCAATCCAAACATGATTTTAGAACTTGTTTATATGGAAAAGTGGTTATTTCTGTAGTTTAATTGCTGCAAATTGCTGAAAATTGTCCATAGTGTCCCTATCTCATCTAGTTTGAACAGTTACGTTTAACAGATTGTATCCAGAGTGCAATCCAAACATGATTTTAGACCTTGTTTATATGGAAAAGTGGTTATTTTTGTAGTTTAATTGCTGCAAATTGCCCATAGTGTCCCTATCATCTAGTTTGAACAGTTACGTTTAACAGAGTGCAATCCAAACATGATTTTAGACCTTATTTATATGGAAAAGTGGTTATTTCTGTAGTTTAATTGCTGCAAATTGCTGAAAATTGTCCATAGTGTCCCTATCTCATCTAGTTTGAACAGTTACGTTTAACAGATTGTATCCAGAGTGCAATCCAAACATGATTTTAGACCTTGTTTATATGGAAAAGTGGTTATTTCTGTAGTTTAATTGCTGCAAATTGCTGAAAATTGTCCATAGTGTCCCTATCATCTAGTTTGAACAGTTACGTTTAACAGAGTGCAATCCAAACATGATTTTAGACCTTGTTTATATGGAAAAGTGGTTATTTCTGTAGTTTAATTGCTGCAAATTGCTGAAAATTGTCCATAGTGTCCCTATCATCTAGTTTGAACAGTAACGTTTAACAGAGTGCAATCCAAACATGATTTTAGACCTTGTTTATATGGAAAAGTGGTTATTTCTGTAGTTTAATTGCTGCAAATTGCTGAAAATTGTCCATAGTGTCCCTATCTCATCTAGTTTGAACAGTTACGTTTAACAGATTGTATCCAGAGTGCAATCCAAACATGATTTTAGACCTTGTTTATATGGAAAAGTGGTTATTTCTGTAGTTTAATTGCTGCAAATTGCTGAAAATTGTCCATAGTGTCCCTATCATCTAGTTTGAACAGTTACGTTTAACAGATTGTATCCAGAGTGCAATCCAAACATGATTTTAGACCTTGTTTATATGGAAAAGTGGTTATTTCTGTAGTTTAATTGCTGCAAATTGCTGAAAATTGTCCATAGTGTCCCTATCATCTAGTTTGAACAGTTACGTTTAACAGAGTGCAATCCAAACATGATTTTAGACCTTGTTTATATGGAAAAGTGGTTATTTCTGTAGTTTAATTGCTGCAAATTGCTGAAAATTGTCCATAGTGTCCCTATCTCATCTAGTTTGAACAGTTACGTTTAACAGATTGTATCCAGAGTGCAATCCAAACATGATTTTAGACCTTGTTTATATGGAAAAGTGGTTATTTTTGTAGTTTAATTGCTGCAAATTGCCCATAGTGTCCCTATCATCTAGTTTGAACAGTTACGTTTAACAGAGTGCAATCCAAACATGATTTTAGACCTTATTTATATGGAAAAGTGGTTATTTCTGTAGTTTAATTGCTGCAAATTGCTGAAAATTGTCCATAGTGTCCCTATCATCTAGTTTGAACAGTTACGTTTAACAGATTGTATCCAGAGTGCAATCCAAACATGATTTTAGACCTTGTTTATATGGAAAAGTGGTTATTTCTGTAGCTTAATTGCTGCAAATTGCTGAAAATTGTCCATAGTGTCCCTATCATCTAGTTTGAACAGTTCCGTTTAACAGATTGTATCCAGAGTGCAATCCAAACATGATTTTAGACCTTGTTTATATGGAAAAGTGGTTATTTCTGTAGTTTAATTGCTGCAAATTGCTGAAAATTGTCCATAGTGTCCCTATCATCTAGTTTGAACAGTTACGTTTAACAGAGTGCAATCCAAACATGATTTTAGACCTTGTTTATATGGAAAAGTGGTTATTTCTGTAGTTTAATTGCTGCAAATTGCTGAAAATTGTCCATAGTGTCCCTATCTCATCTAGTTTGAACAGTTACGTTTAACAGATTGTATCCAGAGTGCAATCCAAACATGATTTTAGACCTTGTTTATATGGAAAAGTGGTTATTTTTGTAGTTTAATTGCTGCAAATTGCCCATAGTGTCCCTATCATCTAGTTTGAACAGTTACGTTTAACAGAGTGCAATCCAAACATGATTTTAGACCTTGTTTATATGGAAAAGTGGTTATTTCTGTAGTTTAATTGCTGCAAATTGCTGAAAATTGTCCATAGTGTCCCTATCATCTAGTTTGAACAGTTACGTTTAACAGAGTGCAATCCAAACATGATTTTAGACCTTGTTTATATGGAAAAGTGGTTATTTCTGTAGTTTAATTGCTGCAAATTGCTGAAAATTGTCCATAGTGTCCCTATCATCTAGTTTGAACAGTAACGTTTAACAGAGTGCAATCCAAACATGATTTTAGACCTTGTTTATATGGAAAAGTGGTTATTTCTGTAGTTTAATTGCTGCAAATTGCTGAAAATTGTCCATAGTGTCCCTATCATCTAGTTTGAACAGTTACGTTTAACAGATTGTATCCAGAGTGCAATCCAAACATGATTTTAGACCTTGTTTATTCGGAAAAGTGGTTATTTCTGTAGTTTAATTGCTGCAAATTGCTGCAAATTGTCCATAGTGTCCCTATCATCTAGTCTGAACAGTTACGTTTAACAGAGTGCAATCCAAACATGATTTTAGAACTTGTTTATATGGAAAAGTGGTTATTTCTGTAGTTTAATTGCTGCAAATTGCTGAAAATTGTCCATAGTGTCCCTATCATCTAGTTTGAACAGTTACGTTTAACAGAGTGCAATCCAAACATGATTTTAGACCTTGTTTATATGGAAAAGTGGTTTTTTCTGTAGTTTAATTGCTGCAAATTGCTGAAAATTGTCCATAGTGTCCCTATCATCTAGTTTGAACAGTAGCGTTCAACAGAGTGCAATCCAAACATGATTTTAGACCTTGTTTATATGGAAAAGTGGTTATTTCTGTAGTTTAATTGCTGCAAATTGCTGAAAATTGTCCATAGTGTCCCTATCATCTAGTTTGAACAGTTACGTTTAACAGATTGGATCCAGAATGCAATCCAAACATGATTTTAGACCTTGTTTATATGGAAAAGTGGTTATTTCTGTAGTTTAATTGCTGCAAATTGCTGAAAATTGTCCATAGTGTCCCTATCATCTAGTTTGAACAGTTACGTTTGACAGATTGTATCCAGAGTGCAATCCAAACATGATTTTAGACCTTGTTTATATGGAAAAGTGGTTATTTCTGTAGTTTAATTGCTGCAAATTGCTGAAAATTGTCCATAGTGTCCCTATCTCATCTAGTTTGAACAGTTACGTTTAACAGATGGTATCCAGAGTGCAATCCAAACATGATTTTAGACCTTGTTTATATGGAAAAGTGGTTATTTCTGTAGTTTAATTGCTGCAAATTGCTGAAAATTGTCCATAGTGTCCCTATCTCATCTAGTTTGAACAGTTACGTTTAACAGATTGTATCCAGAGTGCAATCCAAACATGATTTTAGACCTTGTTTATTCGGAAAAGTGGTTATTTCTGTAGTTTAATTGCTGCAAATTGCTGCAAATTGTCCATAGTGTCCCTATCATCTAGTTTGAACAGTTACGTTTAACAGAGTGCAATCCAAACATGATTTTAGAACTTGTTTATATGGAAAAGTGGTTATTTCTGTAGTTTAATTGCTGCAAATTGCTGAAAATTGTCCATAGTGTCCCTATCATCTAGTTTGAACAGTTACGTTTAACAGAGTGCAATCCAAACATGATTTTAGACCTTGTTTATATGGAAAAGGGGTTATTTCTGTAGTTTAATTGCTGCAAATTGCTGAAAATTGTCCATAGTGTCCCTATCTCATCTAGTTTGAACAGTTACGTTTAACAGATTGTATCCAGAGTGCAATCCAAACATGATTTTAGACCTTGTTTATATGGAAAAGTGGTTATTTCTGTAGTTTAATTGCTGCAAATTGCTGAAAATTGTCCATAGTGTCCCTATCATCTAGTTTGAACAGTTACGTTTAACAGAGTGCAATCCAAACATGATTTTAGAACTTGTTTATATGGAAAAGTGGTTATTTCTGTAGTTTAATTGCTGCAAATTGCTGAAAATTGTCCATAGTGTCCCTATCATCTAGTTTGAACAGTTACGTTTAACAGAGTGCAATCCAAACATGATTTTAGACCTTGTTTATATGGAAAAGTGGTTATTTCTGTAGTTTAATTGCTGCAAATTGCTGAAAATTGTCCATAGTGTCCCTATCTCATCTAGTTTGAACAGTTACGTTTAACAGATTGTATCCAGAGTGCAATCCAAACATGATTTTAGACCTTGTTTATATGGAAAAGTGGTTATTTCTGTAGTTTAATTGCTGCAAATTGCTGAAAATTGTCCATAGTGTCCCTATCATCTAGTTTGAACAGTTACGTTTGACAGATTGTATCCAGAGTGCAATCCAAACATGATTTTAGACCTTGTTTATGTGGAAAAGTGGTTATTTCTGTAGTTTCATTGCTGCAAATTGCTGAAAATTGCCCATAGTGTCCCTATCATCTAGTTTGAACAGTTACGTTTAACAGAGTGCAATCCAAACATGATTTTAGAACTTGTTAATATGGAAAAGTGGTTATTTCTGTAGTTTAATTGCTGCAAATTGCTGAAAATTGTCCATAGTGTCCCTATCATCTAGTTTGAACAGTTACGTTTAACAGAGTGCAATCCAAACATGATTTTAGACCTTGTTTATATGGAAAAGTGGTTATTTCTGTAGTTTAATTGCTGCAAATTGCTGAAAATTGTCCATAGTGTCCCTATCATCTAGTTTGAACAGTTACGTTTAACAGAGTGCAATCCAAACATGATTTTAGAACTTGTTTATATGGAAAAGTGGTTATTTCTGTAGTTTAATTGCTGCAAATTGCTGAAAATTGTCCATAGTGTCCCTATCATCTAGTTTGAACAGTTACGTTTAACAGAGTGCAATCCAAACATGATTTTAGACCTTGTTTATATGGAAAAGTGGTTATTTCTGTAGTTTAATTGCTGCAAATTGCTGAAAATTGTCCATAGTGTCCCTATCATCTAGTTTGAACAGTAGCGTTCAACAGAGTGCAATCCAAACATGATTTTAGACCTTGTTTATATGGAAAAGTGGTTATTTCTGTAGTTTAATTGCTGCAAATTGCTGAAAATTGTCCATAGTGTCCCTATCATCTAGTTTGAACAGTTACGTTTAACAGATTGGATCCAGAATGCAATCCAAACATGATTTTAGACCTTGTTTATATGGAAAAGTGGTTATTTCTGTAGTTTAATTGCTGCAAATTGCTGAAAATTGTCCATAGTGTCCCTATCATCTAGTTTGAACAGTTACGTTTGACAGATTGTATCCAGAGTGCAATCCAAACATGATTTTAGACCTTGTTTATATGGAAAAGTGGTTATTTCTGTAGTTTAATTGCTGCAAATTGCTGAAAATTGTCCATAGTGTCCCTATCTCATCTAGTTTGAACAGTTACGTTTAACAGATGGTATCCAGAGTGCAATCCAAACATGATTTTAGACCTTGTTTATATGGAAAAGTGGTTATTTCTGTAGTTTAATTGCTGCAAATTGCTGAAAATTGTCCATAGTGTCCCTATCTCATCTAGTTTGAACAGTTACGTTTAACAGATTGTATCCAGAGTGCAATCCAAACATGATTTTAGACCTTGTTTATTCGGAAAAGTGGTTATTTCTGTAGTTTAATTGCTGCAAATTGCTGCAAATTGTCCATAGTGTCCCTATCATCTAGTTTGAACAGTTACGTTTAACAGAGTGCAATCCAAACATGATTTTAGAACTTGTTTATATGGAAAAGTGGTTATTTCTGTAGTTTAATTGCTGCAAATTGCTGAAAATTGTCCATAGTGTCCCTATCATCTAGTTTGAACAGTTACGTTTAACAGAGTGCAATCCAAACATGATTTTAGACCTTGTTTATATGGAAAAGGGGTTATTTCTGTAGTTTAATTGCTGCAAATTGCTGAAAATTGTCCATAGTGTCCCTATCTCATCTAGTTTGAACAGTTACGTTTAACAGATTGTATCCAGAGTGCAATCCAAACATGATTTTAGACCTTGTTTATATGGAAAAGTGGTTATTTCTGTAGTTTAATTGCTGCAAATTGCTGAAAATTGTCCATAGTGTCCCTATCATCTAGTTTGAACAGTTACGTTTAACAGAGTGCAATCCAAACATGATTTTAGACCTTGTTTATATGGAAAAGTGGTTATTTCTGTAGTTTAATTGCTGCAAATTGCTGAAAATTGTCCATAGTGTCCCTATCTCATCTAGTTTGAACAGTTACGTTTAACAGATTGTATCCAGAGTGCAATCCAAACATGATTTTAGACCTTGTTTATATGGAAAAGTGGTTATTTTTGTAGTTTAATTGCTGCAAATTGCCCATAGTGTCCCTATCATCTAGTTTGAACAGTTACGTTTAACAGAGTGCAATCCAAACATGATTTTAGACCTTGTTTATATGGAAAAGTGGTTATTTCTGTAGTTTAATTGCTGCAAATTGCTGAAAATTGTCCATAGTGTCCCTATCATCTAGTTTGAACAGTTACGTTTAACAGAGTGCAATCCAAACATGATTTTAGAACTTGTTTATATGGAAAAGTGGTTATTTCTGTAGTTTAATTGCTGCAAATTGCTGAAAATTGTCCATAGTGTCCCTATCATCTAGTTTGAACAGTTACGTTTAACAGAGTGCAATCCAAACATGATTTTAGACCTTGTTTATATGGAAAAGTGGTTATTTCTGTAGTTTAATTGCTGCAAATTGCTGAAAATTGTCCATAGTGTCCCTATCTCATCTAGTTTGAACAGTTACGTTTAACAGATTGTATCCAGAGTGCAATCCAAACATGATTTTAGACCTTGTTTATATGGAAAAGTGGTTATTTCTGTAGTTTAATTGCTGCAAATTGCTGAAAATTGTTCATAGTGTCCCTATCATCTAGTTTGAACAGTAACGTTCAACAGAGTGCAATCCAAACATGATTTTAGACCTTGTTTATATGGAAAAGTGGTTATTTCTGTAGTTTAATTGCTGCAAATTGCTGAAAATTGTCCATAGTGTCCCTATCATCTAGTTTGAACAGTTACGTTTAACAGATTGGATCCAGAATGCAATCCAAACATGATTTTAGACCTTGTTTATATGGAAAAGTGGTTATTTCTGTAGTTTAATTGCTGCAAATTGCTGAAAATTGTCCATAGTGTCCCTATCATCTAGTTTGAACAGTTACGTTTGACAGATTGTATCCAGAGTGCAATCCAAACATGATTTTAGACCTTGTTTATGTGGAAAAGTGGTTATTTCTGTAGTTTAATTGCTGCAAATTGCTGAAAATTGTCCATAGTGTCCCTATCATCTAGTTTGAACAGTTACGTTTAACAGAGTGCAATCCAAACATGATTTTAGACCTTGTTTATATGGAAAAGTGGTTATTTCTGTAGTTTAATTGCTGCAAATTGCTGAAAATTGTCCATAGTGTCCCTATCTCATCTAGTTTGAACAGTTACGTTTAACAGATGGTATCCAGAGTGCAATCCAAACATGATTTTAGACCTTGTTTATATGGAAAAGTGGTTATTTCTGTAGTTTAATTGCTGCAAATTGCTGAAAATTGTCCATAGTGTCCCTATCTCATCTAGTTTGAACAGTTACGTTTAACAGATTGTATCCAGAGTGCAATCCAAACATGATTTTAGACCTTGTTTATTCGGAAAAGTGGTTATTTCTGTAGTTTAATTGCTGCAAATTGCTGCAAATTGTCCATAGTGTCCCTATCATCTAGTTTGAACAGTTACGTTTAACAGAGTGCAATCCAAACATGATTTTAGAACTTGTTTATATGGAAAAGTGGTTATTTCTGTAGTTTAATTGCTGCAAATTGCTGAAAATTGTCCATAGTGTCCCTATCATCTAGTTTGAACAGTTACGTTTAACAGAGTGCAATCCAAACATGATTTTAGACCTTGTTTATATGGAAAAGGGGTTATTTCTGTAGTTTAATTGCTGCAAATTGCTGAAAATTGTCCATAGTGTCCCTATCTCATCTAGTTTGAACAGTTACGTTTAACAGATTGTATCCAGAGTGCAATCCAAACATGATTTTAGACCTTGTTTATATGGAAAAGTGGTTATTTCTGTAGTTTAATTGCTGCAAATTGCTGAAAATTGTCCATAGTGTCCCTATCATCTAGTTTGAACAGTATCGTTTAACAGAGTGCAATCCAAACATGATTTTAGACCTTGTTTATATGGAAAAGTGGTTATTTCTGTAGTTTAATTGCTGCAAATTGCTGAAAATTGTCCATAGTGTCCCTATCATCTAGTTTGAACAGTTAAGTTTAATAGATTGTATCCAGAGTGCAATCCAAACATGATTTTAGACCTTGTTTATATGGAAAAGTGGTTATTTCTGTAGTTTAATTGCTGCAAATTGCTGAAAATTGTCCATAGTGTCCCTATCATCTAGTTTGAACAGTTACGTTTAACAGAGTGCAATCCAAACATGATTTTAGAACTTGTTTATATGGAAAAGTGGTTATTTCTGTAGTTTAATTGCTGCAAATTGCTGAAAATTGTCCATAGTGTCCCTATCTCATCTAGTTTGAACAGTTACGTTTAACAGATTGTATCCAGAGTGCAATCCAAACATGATTTTAGACCTTGTTTATTCGGAAAAGTGGTTATTTCTGTAGTTTAATTGCTGCAAATTGCTGCAAATTGTCCATAGTGTCCCTATCATCTAGTTTGAACAGTTACGTTTAACAGAGTGCAATCCAAACATGATTTTAGACCTTGTTTATATGGAAAAGGGGTTATTTCTGTAGTTTAATTGCTGCAAATTGCTGAAAATTGTCCATAGTGTCCCTATCTCATCTAGTTTGAACAGTTACGTTTAACAGATTGTATCCAGAGTGCAATCCAAACATGATTTTAGACCTTGTTTATATGGAAAAGTGGTTATTTTTGTAGTTTAATTGCTGCAAATTGCCCATAGTGTCCCTATCATCTAGTTTGAACAGTTACGTTTAACAGAGTGCAATCCAAACATGATTTTAGACCTTGTTTATATGGAAAAGTGGTTATTTCTGTAGTTTAATTGCTGCAAATTGCTGAAAATTGTCCATAGTGTCCCTATCATCTAGTTTGAACAGTTACGTTTAACAGAGTGCAATCCAAACATGATTTTAGAACTTGTTTATATGGAAAAGTGGTTATTTCTGTAGTTTAATTGCTGCAAATTGCTGAAAATTGTCCATAGTGTCCCTATCATCTAGTTTGAACAGTTACGTTTAACAGAGTGCAATCCAAACATGATTTTAGACCTTGTTTATATGGAAAAGTGGTTATTTCTGTAGTTTAATTGCTGCAAATTGCTGAAAATTGTCCATAGTGTCCCTATCTCATCTAGTTTGAACAGTTACGTTTAACAGATTGTATCCAGAGTGCAATCCAAACATGATTTTAGACCTTGTTTATATGGAAAAGTGGTTATTTCTGTAGTTTAATTGCTGCAAATTGCTGAAAATTGTCCATAGTGTCCCTATCATCTAGTTTGAACAGTAACGTTCAACAGAGTGCAATCCAAACATGATTTTAGACCTTGTTTATATGGAAAAGTGGTTATTTCTGTAGTTTAATTGCTGCAAATTGCTGAAAATTGTCCATAGTGTCCCTATCATCTAGTTTGAACAGTTACGTTTAACAGATTGGATCCAGAATGCAATCCAAACATGATTTTAGACCTTGTTTATATGGAAAAGTGGTTATTTCTGTAGAGTAATTGCTGCAAATTGCTGCAAATTGTCCATAGTGTCCCTATCATCTAGTTTGAACAGTTACGTTTGACAGATTGTATCCAGAGTGCAATCCAAACATGATTTTAGACCTTGTTTATGTGGAAAAGTGGTTATTTCTGTAGTTTAATTGCTGCAAATTGCTGAAAATTGTCCATAGTGTCCCTATCATCTAGTTTGAACAGTTACGTTTAACAGAGTGCAATCCAAACATGATTTTAGACCTTGTTTATATGGAAAAGTGGTTATTTCTGTAGTTTAATTGCTGCAAATTGCTGAAAATTGTCCATAGTGTCCCTATCTCATCTAGTTTGAACAGTTACGTTTAACAGATGGTATCCAGAGTGCAATCCAAACATGATTTTAGACCTTGTTTATATGGAAAAGTGGTTATTTCTGTAGTTTAATTGCTGCAAATTGCTGAAAATTGTCCATAGTGTCCCTATCTCATCTAGTTTGAACAGTTACGTTTAACAGATTGTATCCAGAGTGCAATCCAAACATGATTTTAGACCTTGTTTATTCGGAAAAGTGGTTATTTCTGTAGTTTAATTGCTGCAAATTGCTGCAAATTGTCCATAGTGTCCCTATCATCTAGTTTGAACAGTTACGTTTAACAGAGTGCAATCCAAACATGATTTTAGAACTTGTTTATATGGAAAAGTGGTTATTTCTGTAGTTTAATTGCTGCAAATTGCTGAAAATTGTCCATAGTGTCCCTATCATCTAGTTTGAACAGTTACGTTTAACAGAGTGCAATCCAAACATGATTTTAGACCTTGTTTATATGGAAAAGGGGTTATTTCTGTAGTTTAATTGCTGCAAATTGCTGAAAATTGTCCATAGTGTCCCTATCTCATCTAGTTTGAACAGTTACGTTTAACAGATTGTATCCAGAGTGCAATCCAAACATGATTTTAGACCTTGTTTATATGGAAAAGTGGTTATTTCTGTAGTTTAATTGTTGCAAATTGCTGAAAATTGTCCATACTGTCCCTATCATCTAGTTTGAACAGTATCGTTTAACAGAGTGCAATCCAAACATGATTTTAGACCTTGTTTATATGGAAAAGTGGTTATTTCTGTAGTTTAATTGCTGCAAATTGCTGAAAATTGTCCATAGTGTCCCTATCATCTAGTTTGAACAGTTAAGTTTAATAGATTGTATCCAGAGTGCAATCCAAACATGATTTTAGACCTTGTTTATATGGAAAAGTGGTTATTTCTGTAGTTTAATTGCTGCAAATTGCTGAAAATTGTCCATAGTGTCCCTATCATCTAGTTTGAACAGTTACGTTTAACAGAGTGCAATCCAAACATGATTTTAGAACTTGTTTATATGGAAAAGTGGTTATTTCTGTAGTTTAATTGCTGCAAATTGCTGAAAATTGTCGATAGTGTCCCTATCATCTAGTTTGAACAGTTATGTTTAACAGAGTGCAATCCAAACATGATTTTAGACCTTGTTTATATGGAAAAGTGGTTATTTCTGTAGTTTAATTGCTGCAAATTGCTGAAAATTGTCCATAGTGTCCCTATCTCATCTAGTTTGAACAGTTACGTTTAACAGATTGTATCCAGAGTGCAATCCAAAAATGATTTTAGACCTTGTTTATCCGGAAAAGTGGTTATTTCTGTAGTTTAATTGCTGCAAATTGCTGAAAATTGTCCATAGTGTCCCTATCATCTAGTTTGAACAGTTACGTTTAACAGAGTGCAATCCAAACATGATTTTAGACCTTGTTTATATGGAAAAGTGGTTATTTCTGTAGTTTAATTGCTGCAAATTGCTGAAAATTGTCCATAGTGTCCCTATCTCATCTAGTTTGAACAGTTACGTTTAACAGATTGTATCCAGAGTGCAATCCAAACATGATTTTAGACCTTGTTTATATGGAAAATTGGTTATTTCTGTAGTTTAATTGCTGCAAATTGCTGAAAATTGTCCATAGTGTCCCTATCATCTAGTTTGAACAGTAACGTTCAACAGAGTGCAATCCAAACATGATTTTAGACCTTGTTTATATGGAAAAGTGGTTATTTCTGTAGTTTAATTGCTGCAAATTGCTGAAAATTGTCCATAGTGTCCCTATCATCTAGTTTGAACAGTTACGTTTAACAGATTGGATCCAGAATGCAATCCAAACATGATTTTAGACCTTGTTTATATGGAAAAGTGGTTATTTCTGTAGTTTAATTGCTGCAAATTGCTGAAAATTGTCCATAGTGTCCCTATCTCATCTAGTTTGAACAGTTACGTTTAACAGATTGTATCCAGAGTGCAATCCAAACATGATTTTAGACCTTGTTTATATGGAAAAGTGGTTATTTCTGTAGTTTAATTGCTGCAAATTGCTGAAAATTGTCCATAGTGTCCCTATCATCTAGTTTGAACAGTTACGTTTAACAGAGTGCAATCCAAACATGATTTTAGAACTTGTTTATATGGAAAAGTGGTTATTTCTATAGTTTAATTGCTGCAAATTGCTGAAAATTGTCCATAGTGTCCCTATCATCTAGTTTGAACAGTTACGTTTAACAGAGTGCAATCCAAACATGATTTTAGACCTTGTTTATATGGAAAAGGGGTTATTTCTGTAGTTTAATTGCTGCAAATTGCTGAAAATTGTCCATAGTGTCCCTATCTCATCTAGTTTGAACAGTTACGTTTAACAGATTGTATCCAGAGTGCAATCCAAACATGATTTTAGACCTTGTTTATATGGAAAAGTGGTTATTTCTGTAGTTTAATTGCTGCAAATTGCTGAAAATTGTCCATAGTGTCCCTATCATCTAGTTTGAACAGTATCGTTTAACAGAGTGCAATCCAAATATGATTTTAGACCTTGTTTATATGGAAAAGTGGTTATTTCTGTAGTTTAATTGCTGCAAATTGCTGAAAATTGTCCATAGTGTCCCTATCATCTAGTTTGAACAGTTACGTTTAACAGAGTGCAATCCAAACATGATTTTAGAACTTGTTTATATGGAAAAGTGGTTATTTCTGTAGTTTAATTGCTGCAAATTGCTGAAAATTGTCCATAGTGTCCCTATCATCTAGTTTGAACAGTTATGTTTAACAGAGTGCAATCCAAACATGATTTTAGACCTTGTTTATATGGAAAAGTGGTTATTTCTGTAGTTTAATTGCTGCAAATTGCTGAAAATTGTCCATAGTGTCCCTATCTCATCTAGTTTGAACAGTTACGTTTAACAGATTGTATCCAGAGTGCAATCCAAAAATGATTTTAGACCTTGTTTATTCGGAAAAGTGGTTATTTCTGTAGTTTAATTGCTGCAAATTGCTGAAAATTGTCCATAGTGTCCCTATCATCTAGTTTGAACAGTAACGTTCAACAGAGTGCAATCCAAACATGATTTTAGACCTTGTTTATATGGAAAAGTGGTTATTTCTGTAGTTTAATTGCTGCAAATTGCTGAAAATTGTCCATAGTGTCCCTATCATCTAGTTTGAACAGTTACGTTTAACAGATTGGATCCAGAATGCAATCCAAACATGATTTTAGACCTTGTTTATATGGAAAAGTGGTTATTTCTGTAGTTTAATTGCTGCAAATTGCTGAAAATTGTCCATAGTGTCCCTATCATCTAGTTTGAACAGTTACGTTTGACAGATTGTATCCAGAGTGCAATCCAAACATGATTTTAGACCTTGTTTATGTGGAAAAGTGGTTATTTCTGTAGTTTCATTGCTGCAAATTGCTGAAAATTGCCCATAGTGTCCCTATCATCTAGTTTGAACAGTTACGTTTAACAGAGTGCAATCCAAACATGATTTTAGAACTTGTTTATATGGAAAAGTGGTTATTTCTGTAGTTTAATTGCTGCAAATTGCTGAAAATTGTCCATAGTGTCCCTATCATCTAGTTTGAACAGTTACGTTTAACAGAGTGCAATCCAAACATGATTTTAGACCTTGTTTATATGGAAAAGTGGTTATTTCTGTAGTTTAATTGCTGCAAATTGCTGAAAATTGTCCATAGTGTCCCTATCATCTAGTTTGAACCGTTACGTTTAACAGATTGTATCCAGAGTGCAATCCAAACATGATTTTAGACCTTGTTTATTCAGAAAAGTGGTTATTTCTGTAGTTTAATTGCTGCAAATTGCTGAAAATTGTCCATAGTGTCCCTATCATCTAGTTTGAACAGTTACGTTTGACAGATTGTATCCAGAGTGCAATCCAAACATGATTTTAGACCTTGTTTATGTGGAAAAGTGGTTATTTCTGTAGTTTCATTGCTGCAAATTGCTGAAAATTGCCCATAGTGTCCCTATCATCTAGTTTGAACAGTTACGTTTAACAGAGTGCAATCCAAACATGATTTTAGAACTTGTTTATATGGAAAAGTGGTTATTTCTGTAGTTTAATTGCTGCAAATTGCTGAAAATTGTCCATAGTGTCCCTATCATCTAGTTTGAACAGTTACGTTTAACAGAGTGCAATCCAAACATGATTTTAGACCTTGTTTATATGGAAAAGGGGTTATTTCTGTAGTTTAATTGCTGCAAATTGCTGAAAATTGTCCATAGTGTCCCTATCATCTAGTTTGAACAGTATCGTTTAACAGAGTGCAATCCAAACATGATTTTAGACCTTGTTTATATGGAAAAGTGGTTATTTCTGTAGTTTAATTGCTGCAAATTGCTGAAAATTGTCCATAGTGTCCCTATCATCTAGTTTGAACAGTTAAGTTTAATAGATTGTATCCAGAGTGCAATCCAAACATGATTTTAGACCTTGTTTATATGGAAAAGTGGTTATTTCTGTAGTTTAATTGCTGCAAATTGCTGAAAATTGTCCATAGTGTCCCTATCATCTAGTTTGAACAGTTACGTTTAACAGAGTGCAATCCAAACATGATTTTAGAACTTGTTTATATGGAAAAGTGGTTATTTCTGTAGTTTAATTGCTGCAAATTGCTGAAAATTGTCCATAGTGTCCCTATCTCATCTAGTTTGAACAGTTACGTTTAACAGATTGTATCCAGAGTGCAATCCAAACATGATTTTAGACCTTGTTTATTCGGAAAAGTGGTTATTTCTGTAGTTTAATTGCTGCAAATTGCTGCAAATTGTCCATAGTGTCCCTATCATCTAGTTTGAACAGTTACGTTTAACAGAGTGCAATCCAAACATGATTTTAGACCTTGTTTATATGGAAAAGGGGTTATTTCTGTAGTTTAATTGCTGCAAATTGCTGAAAATTGTCCATAGTGTCCCTATCTCATCTAGTTTGAACAGTTACGTTTAACAGATTGTATCCAGAGTGCAATCCAAACATGATTTTAGACCTTGTTTATATGGAAAAGTGGTTATTTTTGTAGTTTAATTGCTGCAAATTGCCCATAGTGTCCCTATCATCTAGTTTGAACAGTTACGTTTAACAGAGTGCAATCCAAACATGATTTTAGACCTTGTTTATATGGAAAAGTGGTTATTTCTGTAGTTTAATTGCTGCAAATTGCTGAAAATTGTCCATAGTGTCCCTATCATCTAGTTTGAACAGTTACGTTTAACAGAGTGCAATCCAAACATGATTTTAGAACTTGTTTATATGGAAAAGTGGTTATTTCTGTAGTTTAATTGCTGCAAATTGCTGAAAATTGTCCATAGTGTCCCTATCATCTAGTTTGAACAGTTACGTTTAACAGAGTGCAATCCAAACATGATTTTAGACCTTGTTTATATGGAAAAGTGGTTATTTCTGTAGTTTAATTGCTGCAAATTGCTGAAAATTGTCCATAGTGTCCCTATCTCATCTAGTTTGAACAGTTACGTTTAACAGATTGTATCCAGAGTGCAATCCAAACATGATTTTAGACCTTGTTTATATGGAAAAGTGGTTATTTCTGTAGTTTAATTGCTGCAAATTGCTGAAAATTGTCCATAGTGTCCCTATCATCTAGTTTGAACAGTAACGTTCAACAGAGTGCAATCCAAACATGATTTTAGACCTTGTTTATATGGAAAAGTGGTTATTTCTGTAGTTTAATTGCTGCAAATTGCTGAAAATTGTCCATAGTGTCCCTATCATCTAGTTTGAACAGTTACGTTTAACAGATTGGATCCAGAATGCAATCCAAACATGATTTTAGACCTTGTTTATATGGAAAAGTGGTTATTTCTGTAGAGTAATTGCTGCAAATTGCTGCAAATTGTCCATAGTGTCCCTATCATCTAGTTTGAACAGTTACGTTTGACAGATTGTATCCAGAGTGCAATCCAAACATGATTTTAGACCTTGTTTATGTGGAAAAGTGGTTATTTCTGTAGTTTAATTGCTGCAAATTGCTGAAAATTGTCCATAGTGTCCCTATCTCATCTAGTTTGAACAGTTACGTTTAACAGATGGTATCCAGAGTGCAATCCAAACATGATTTTAGACCTTGTTTATATGGAAAAGTGGTTATTTCTGTAGTTTAATTGCTGCAAATTGCTGAAAATTGTCCATAGTGTCCCTATCTCATCTAGTTTGAACAGTTACGTTTAACAGATTGTATCCAGAGTGCAATCCAAACATGATTTTAGACCTTGTTTATTCGGAAAAGTGGTTATTTCTGTAGTTTAATTGCTGCAAATTGCTGCAAATTGTCCATAGTGTCCCTATCATCTAGTTTGAACAGTTACGTTTAACAGAGTGCAATCCAAACATGATTTTAGAACTTGTTTATATGGAAAAGTGGTTATTTCTGTAGTTTAATTGCTGCAAATTGCTGAAAATTGTCCATAGTGTCCCTATCATCTAGTTTGAACAGTTACGTTTAACAGAGTGCAATCCAAACATGATTTTAGACCTTGTTTATATGGAAAAGGGGTTATTTCTGTAGTTTAATTGCTGCAAATTGCTGAAAATTGTCCATAGTGTCCCTATCTCATCTAGTTTGAACAGTTACGTTTAACAGATTGTATCCAGAGTGCAATCCAAACATGATTTTAGACCTTGTTTATATGGAAAAGTGGTTATTTCTGTAGTTTAATTGTTGCAAATTGCTGAAAATTGTCCATAGTGTCCCTATCATCTAGTTTGAACAGTATCGTTTAACAGAGTGCAATCCAAACATGATTTTAGACCTTGTTTATATGGAAAAGTGGTTATTTCTGTAGTTTAATTGCTGCAAATTGCTGAAAATTGTCCATAGTGTCCCTATCATCTAGTTTGAACAGTTAAGTTTAATAGATTGTATCCAGAGTGCAATCCAAACATGATTTTAGACCTTGTTTATATGGAAAAGTGGTTATTTCTGTAGTTTAATTGCTGCAAATTGCTGAAAATTGTCCATAGTGTCCCTATCATCTAGTTTGAACAGTTACGTTTAACAGAGTGCAATCCAAACATGATTTTAGAACTTGTTTATATGGAAAAGTGGTTATTTCTGTAGTTTAATTGCTGCAAATTGCTGAAAATTGTCCATAGTGTCCCTATCATCTAGTTTGAACAGTTATGTTTAACAGAGTGCAATCCAAACATGATTTTAGACCTTGTTTATATGGAAAAGTGGTTATTTCTGTAGTTTAATTGCTGCAAATTGCTGAAAATTGTCCATAGTGTCCCTATCTCATCTAGTTTGAACAGTTACGTTTAACAGATTGTATCCAGAGTGCAATCCAAAAATGATTTTAGACCTTGTTTATCCGGAAAAGTGGTTATTTCTGTAGTTTAATTGCTGCAAATTGCTGAAAATTGTCCATAGTGTCCCTATCATCTAGTTTGAACAGTTACGTTTAACAGAGTGCAATCCAAACATGATTTTAGACCTTGTTTATATGGAAAAGTGGTTATTTCTGTAGTTTAATTGCTGCAAATTGCTGAAAATTGTCCATAGTGTCCCTATCTCATCTAGTTTGAACAGTTACGTTTAACAGATTGTATCCAGAGTGCAATCCAAACATGATTTTAGACCTTGTTTATATGGAAAATTGGTTATTTCTGTAGTTTAATTGCTGCAAATTGCTGAAAATTGTCCATAGTGTCCCTATCATCTAGTTTGAACAGTAACGTTCAACAGAGTGCAATCCAAACATGATTTTAGACCTTGTTTATATGGAAAAGTGGTTATTTCTGTAGTTTAATTGCTGCAAATTGCTGAAAATTGTCCATAGTGTCCCTATCATCTAGTTTGAACAGTTACGTTTAACAGATTGGATCCAGAATGCAATCCAAACATGATTTTAGACCTTGTTTATATGGAAAAGTGGTTATTTCTGTAGTTTAATTGCTGCAAATTGCTGAAAATTGTCCATAGTGTCCCTATCTCATCTAGTTTGAACAGTTACGTTTAACAGATTGTATCCAGAGTGCAATCCAAACATGATTTTAGACCTTGTTTATATGGAAAAGTGGTTATTTCTGTAGTTTAATTGCTGCAAATTGCTGAAAATTGTCCATAGTGTCCCTATCATCTAGTTTGAACAGTTACGTTTAACAGAGTGCAATCCAAACATGATTTTAGAACTTGTTTATATGGAAAAGTGGTTATTTCTATAGTTTAATTGCTGCAAATTGCTGAAAATTGTCCATAGTGTCCCTATCATCTAGTTTGAACAGTTACGTTTAACAGAGTGCAATCCAAACATGATTTTAGACCTTGTTTATATGGAAAAGGGGTTATTTCTGTAGTTTAATTGCTGCAAATTGCTGAAAATTGTCCATAGTGTCCCTATCATCTAGTTTGAACAGTATCGTTTAACAGAGTGCAATCCAAACATGATTTTAGACCTTGTTTATATGGAAAAGTGGTTATTTCTGTAGTTTAATTGCTGCAAATTGCTGAAAATTGTCCATAGTGTCCCTATCATCTAGTTTGAACAGTTACGTTTAACAGAGTGCAATCCAAACATGATTTTAGAACTTGTTTATATGGAAAAGTGGTTATTTCTGTAGTTTAATTGCTGCAAATTGCTGAAAATTGTCCATAGTGTCCCTATCATCTAGTTTGAACAGTTATGTTTAACAGAGTGCAATCCAAACATGATTTTAGACCTTGTTTATATGGAAAAGTGGTTATTTCTGTAGTTTAATTGCTGCAAATTGCTGAAAATTGTCCATAGTGTCCCTATCTCATCTAGTTTGAACAGTTACGTTTAACAGATTGTATCCAGAGTGCAATCCAAAAATGATTTTAGACCTTGTTTATTCGGAAAAGTGGTTATTTCTGTAGTTTAATTGCTGCAAATTGCTGAAAATTGTCCATAGTGTCCCTATCATCTAGTTTGAACAGTAACGTTCAACAGAGTGCAATCCAAACATGATTTTAGACCTTGTTTATATGGAAAAGTGGTTATTTCTGTAGTTTAATTGCTGCAAATTGCTGAAAATTGTCCATAGTGTCCCTATCATCTAGTTTGAACAGTTACGTTTAACAGATTGGATCCAGAATGCAATCCAAACATGATTTTAGACCTTGTTTATATGGAAAAGTGGTTATTTCTGTAGTTTAATTGCTGCAAATTGCTGAAAATTGTCCATAGTGTCCCTATCATCTAGTTTGAACAGTTACGTTTGACAGATTGTATCCAGAGTGCAATCCAAACATGATTTTAGACCTTGTTTATGTGGAAAAGTGGTTATTTCTGTAGTTTCATTGCTGCAAATTGCTGAAAATTGCCCATAGTGTCCCTATCATCTAGTTTGAACAGTTACGTTTAACAGAGTGCAATCCAAACATGATTTTAGAACTTGTTTATATGGAAAAGTGGTTATTTCTGTAGTTTAATTGCTGCAAATTGCTGAAAATTGTCCATAGTGTCCCTATCATCTAGTTTGAACAGTTACGTTTAACAGAGTGCAATCCAAACATGATTTTAGACCTTGTTTATATGGAAAAGTGGTTATTTCTGTAGTTTAATTGCTGCAAATTGCTGAAAATTGTCCATAGTGTCCCTATCATCTAGTTTGAACCGTTACGTTTAACAGATTGTATCCAGAGTGCAATCCAAACATGATTTTAGACCTTGTTTATTCAGAAAAGTGGTTATTTCTGTAGTTTAATTGCTGCAAATTGCTGAAAATTGTCCATAGTGTCCCTATCATCTAGTTTGAACAGTTACGTTTGACAGATTGTATCCAGAGTGCAATCCAAACATGATTTTAGACCTTGTTTATGTGGAAAAGTGGTTATTTCTGTAGTTTCATTGCTGCAAATTGCTGAAAATTGCCCATAGTGTCCCTATCATCTAGTTTGAACAGTTACGTTTAACAGAGTGCAATCCAAACATGATTTTAGAACTTGTTTATATGGAAAAGTGGTTATTTCTGTAGTTTAATTGCTGCAAATTGCTGAAAATTGTCCATAGTGTCCCTATCATCTAGTTTGAACAGTTACGTTTAACAGAGTGCAATCCAAACATGATTTTAGACCTTGTTTATATGGAAAAGGGGTTATTTCTGTAGTTTAATTGCTGCAAATTGCTGAAAATTGTCCATAGTGTCCCTATCTCATCTAGTTTGAACAGTTACGTTTAACAGATTGTATCCAGAGTGCAATCCAAACATGATTTTAGACCTTGTTTATATGGAAAAGTGGTTATTTCTGTAGTTTAATTGCTGCAAATTGCTGAAAATTGTCCATAGTGTCCCTATCATCTAGTTTGAACAGTATCGTTTAACAGAGTGCAATCCAAACATGATTTTAGACCTTGTTTATATGGAAAAGTGGTTATTTCTGTAGTTTAATTGCTGCAAATTGCTGAAAATTGTCCATAGTGTCCCTATCATCTAGTTTGAACAGTTAAGTTTAATAGATTGTATCCAGAGTGCAATCCAAACATGATTTTAGACCTTGTTTTAATGGAAAAGTGGTTATTTCTGTAGTTTAATTGCTGCAAATTGCTGAAAATTGTCCATAGTGTCCCTATCATCTAGTTTGAACAGTTACGTTTAACAGAGTGCAATCCAAACATGATTTTAGACCTTGTTTATGTGGAAAAGTGGTTATTTCTGTAGTTTAATTGCTGCAAATTGCTGAAAATTGTCCATAGTGTCCCTATCTCATCTAGTTTGAACAGTTACGTTTGACAGATTGTATCCAGAGTGCAATCCAAACATGATTTTAGACCTTGTTTATATGGAAAAGTGGTTATTTCTGTAGTTTAATTGCTGCAAATTGCTGAAAATTGTCCATAGTGTCCCTATCATCTAGTTTGAACAGTTACGTTTAACAGATTGTATCCAGAGTGCAATCCAAACATGATTTTAGACCTTGTTTATATGGAAAAGTGGTTATTTCTGTAGTTTAATTGCTGCAAATTGCTGAAAATTGTCCATAGTGTCCCTATCATCTAGTTTGAACAGTAACGTTTAACAGAGTGCAATCCAAACATGATTTTAGACCTTGTTTATATGGAATAGTGGTTATTTCTGTAGTTGAATTGCTGCAAATTGCTGAAAATTGTCCATAGTGTCCCTAGCATCTAGTTTGAACAGTTACGTTTAATAGATTGCATCCAGAGTGCAATCCAAACATGATTTTAGACCTTGTTTATTCGGAAAAGTGGTTATTTCTGTAGTTTAATTGCTGCAAATTGCTGAAAATTGTCCTTAGTGTCCCTATCATCTAGTTTGAACAGTTACGTTTAACAGAGTGCAATCCAAACATGATTTTAGAACTTGTTTATATGGAAAAGTGGTTATTTCTGTAGTTTAATTGCTGCAAATTGCTGAAAATTGTCCATAGTGTCCCTATCATCTAGTTTGAACAGTTATGTTTAACAGAGTGCAATCCAAACATGATTTTAGACCTTGTTTATATGGAAAAGTGGTTATTTCTGTAGTTTAATTGCTGCAAATTGCTGAAAATTGTCCATAGTGTCCCTATCTCATCTAGTTTGAACAGTTACGTTTAACAGATTGTATCCAGAGTGCAATCCAAACATGATTGTAGACCTTGTTTATATGGAAAAGTGGTTATTTCTGTAGTTTAATTGCTGCAAATTGCTGAAAATTGTCCATAGTGTCCCTATCATCTAGTTTGAACAGTTACGTTTAACAGATTGTATCCAGAGTGCAATCCAAACATGATTTTAGACCTTGTTTATTCGGAAAAGTGGTTATTTCTGTAGTTTAATTGCTGCAAATTGCTGAAAATTGTCCATAGTGTCCCTATCTCATCTAGTTTGAACAGTTACGTTTAACAGAGTGCAATCCAAACATGATTTTAGACCTTGTTTATATGGAAAAGTGGTTATTTCTGTAGTTTAATTGCTGCAAATTGATGAAAATTGTCCATAGTGTCCCTATCATCTAGTTTGAACAGTTACGTTTAACAGATTGTATCCAGAGTGCAATCCAAACATGATTTTAGACCTTGTTTATATGGAAAAGTGGTTATTTCTGTAGTTTAATTGCTGCAAATTGCTGAAAATTGTCCATAGTGTCCCTATCTCATCTAGTTTGAACAGTTACGTTTAACAGAGTGCAATCCAAACATGATTTTAGACCTTGTTTATGTGGAAAAGTGGTTATTTCTGTAGTTTAATTGCTGCAAATTGCTGAAAATTGTCCATAGTGTCCCTATCTCATCTAGTTTGAACAGTTACGTTTGACAGATTGTATCCAGAGTGCAATCCAAACATGATTTTAGACCTTGTTTATAAGGAAAAGTGGTTATTTCTGTAGTTTAATTGCTGCAAATTGCTGAAAATTGTCCATAGTGTCCCTATCATCTAGTTTGAACAGTTACGTTTAACAGATTGTATCCAGAGTGCAATCCAAACATGATTTTAGACCTTGTTTATATGGAAAAGTGGTTATTTCTGTAGTTTAATTGCTGCAAATTGCTGAAAATGGTCCATAGTGTCCCTATCTCATCTAGTTTGAACAGTTACGTTTAACAGAGTGCAATCCAAACATGATTTTAGACCTTGTTTATATGGAAAAGTGGTTATTTCTGTAGTTTAATTGCTGCAAATTGCTGAAAATTGTCCACAGTGTCCCTATCTCATCTAGTTTGAACAGTTACGTTTAACAGAGTGCAATCCAAACATGATTTTAGACCTTGTTTATATGGAAAAGTGGTTATTTCTGTAGTTTAATTGCTGCAAATTGCTGAAAATTGTCCATAGTGTCCCTATCATCTGGTTTGAACAGTTACATTTAACAGACTGCAATCCAAACATGATTTTAGACCTTGTTTATATGGAAAAGTGGTTATTTCTGTAGTTTAATTGCTGAAAATTGTCCATAGTGTCCCTATCTCATCTAGTTTGAACAGTTACGTTTAACAGAGTGCAATCCAAACATGATTTTAGACCTTGTTTATATGGAAAAGTGGTTATTTCTGTAGTTTAATTGCTGCAAATTGCTGAAAATTGTCGATAGTGTCCCTATCTCATCTAGTTTGAACAGTTACGTTTGACAGATTGTATCCAGAGTGCAATCCAAACATGATTTTAGACCTTGTTAATATGGAAAAGTGGTTATTTCTGTAGTTTAATTGCTGCAAATTGATGAAAATTGTCCATAGTGTCCCTATCTCATCTAGTTTGAACAGTTACGTTTAACAGAGTGCAATCCAAACATGATTTTAGACCTTGTTTATATGGAAAAGTGGTTATTTCTGTAGTTTAATTGCTGCAAATTGATGAAAATTGTCCATAGTGTCCCTATCTCATCTAGTTTGAACAGTTACGTTTAACAGAGTGCAATCCAAACATGATTTTAGACCTTGTTTATGTGGAAAAGTGGTTATTTCTGTAGTTTAATTGCTGCAAATTGCTGAAAATTGTCCATAGTGTCCCTATCTCATCTAGTTTGAACAGTTACGTTTGACAGATTGTATCCAGAGTGCAATCCAAACATGATTTTAGACCTTGTTTATATGGAAAAGTGGTTATTTCTGTAGTTTAATTGCTGCAAATTGCTGAAAATTGTCCATAGTGTCCCTATCATCTAGTTTGAACAGTTACGTTTAACAGATTGTATCCAGAGTGCAATCCAAACATGATTTTAGACCTTGTTTATATGGAAAAGTGGTTATTTCTGTAGTTTAATTGCTGCAAATTGCTGCAAATTGTCCATAGTGTCCCTATCTCATCTAGTTTGAACAGTTACGTTTAACAGAGTGCAATCCAAACATGATTTTAGACCTTGTTTATATGGAAAAGTGGTTATTTCTGTAGTTTAATTGCTGCAAATTGCTGAAAATTGTCCATAGTGTCCCTATCTCATCTAGTTTGAACAGTTACGTTTAACAGAGTGCAATCCAAACATGATTTTAGACCTTGTTTATATGGAAAAGTGGTTATTTCTGTAGTTTAATTGCTGCAAATTGCTGAAAATTGTCCATAGTGTCCCTATCATCTAGTTTGAACAGTTACATTTAACAGACTGCAATCCAAACATGATTTTAGACCTTGTTTATATGGAAAAGTGGTTATTTCTGTAGTTTAATTGCTGAAAATTGTCCATAGTGTCCCTATCTCATCTAGTTTGAACAGTTACGTTTAACAGAGTGCAATCCAAACATGATTTTAGACCTTGTTTATATGGAAAAGTGGTTATTTCTGTAGTTTAATTGCTGCAAATTGCTGAAAATTGTCGATAGTGTCCCTATCTCATCTAGTTTGAACAGTTACGTTTGACAGATTGTATCCAGAGTGCAATCCAAACATAATTTTAGACCTTGTTTATATGGAAAAGTGGTTATTTCTGTAGTTTAATGTCTGCAAATTGCTGAAAATTGTCCATAGTGTCCCTATCATCTAGTTTGAACAGTTACGTTTAACAGATTGTATCCAGAGTGCAATCCAAACATGATTTTAGAACTTGTTTATATGGAAAAGTGGTTATTTCTGTAGTTTAATTGCTGCAAATTGCTGAAAATTGTCCATAGTGTCCCTATCTCATCTAGTTTGAACAGTTACGTTTAACAGAGTGCAATCCAAACATGATTTTGGACCTTGTTTATATGGAAAAGTGGTTATTTCTGTAGTTTAATTGCTGCAAATTGCTGAAAATTGTCCATAGTGTCCCTATCATCTAGTTTGAACAGTTACGTTTAACAGATTGTATCCAGAGTGCAATCCAAACATGATTTTAGACCTTGTTTATATGGAAAAGTGGTTATTTCTGTAGTTTAAATCCTGCAAATTGCTGAAAATTGTCCATAGTGTCCCTATCATCTAGTTTGAACAGTTACGTTTAACAGATTGTATCCAGAGTGCAATCCAAACATGATTTTAGACCTTGTTTATATGGAAAAGTGGTTATTTCTGTAGTTTAATTGCTGCAAATTGCTGAAAATTGTCCATAGTGTCCCTATCTCATCTAGTTTGAACAGTTACGTTTAACAGATTGTATTCAGAGTGCAATCCAAACATGATTTTAGACCTTGTTTATATGGAAAAGTGGTTATTTCTGTAGTTGAATAGCTGAAAATTGTCCATAGTGTCCCTATCTCATCTAGTTTGAACAGTTACGTTTAACAGAGTGCAATCCAAACATGATTTTAGACCTTGTTTATATGGAAAAGTGGTTATTTCTGTAGTTTAATTGCTGCAAATTGCTGAAAATTGTCCATAGTGTCCCTATCATCTAGTTTGAACAGTTACGTTTAACAGATTGTATCCAGAGTGCAATCCAAACATGATTTTAGACCTTGTTTATATGGAAAAGTGGTTATTTCTGTAGTTGAATTGCTGCAAATTGCTGAAAATTGTCCATAGTGTCCCTATCATCTAGTTTGAACAGTTACGTTTAACAGAGTGTGTCACGTAGAGTAGGCCAGAAGGCTAAACTGGATAACCTAACCTTTATCAAAATAAAAAGATGGCGGAGCCGCAAAAGTTCTTCTGTGCAAAGGTGTTTATTTACAAGTGATTCCGGAACAAAAAACAACAGTACTGCCATCAACGTCTACCTTATGGGACAGCTTAAAAACAATGCTGCCCCATCCACAGCTCAATCCAAAAAAATGCCTCCTTAGAGACTGGAGAGAGGCTCCTTTTGTAGGGCTAGCCCCTCCCCTCAGAACAATTAACCCTAATTAATTAATCAATTAACAATACAAACCTACATTTTCCATGAACTAAACATACTAAAGGATATACATTGCAACACGGTTTTAAACAATATCACAACATAACATTTACAACATTACATCACTACTGACAATATCTTTCAATATGCCCATATGCATTAATGAGCCATTTGGGACAGGCACTATAAAGCCAACCCAATTCCCTTAGCTCGGGTCCTTTTCCAGCACACCCGGAAGCTACAGAGATGGAGAGAGAGGAACAGAACAAACAAACAATGCGCTCATCCACAACATTGATAAGTATAATAATTATTGTATCTCTCAAATATGAACATTGACAAGTGTGAAATGCCTGCACCAAGACAGAAGTTAATTTGTGTGTCGACCCACATTGTTAACTTATGGTATAATGGCGCAGGGAGGAGTGATGAATATGTGTGTGCGTTAAAGAACCAAATGCTGCCCGCGGACTTCTACGTCACAGAGTGCAATCCAAACATGATTTTAGACCTTGTTTATATGGAAAAGTGGTTATTTCTGTAGTTTAATTGCTGCAAATTGCTGCAAATTGTCCATAGTGTCCCTATCTCATCTAGTTTGAACAGTTACGTTTGACAGATTGTATCCAGAGTGCAATCCAAACATGATTTTAGACCTTGTTTATATGGAAAAGTGGTTATTTCTGTAGTTTAATTGCTGGAAATTGTCCATAGTGTCCCTATCTCATCTAGTTTGAACAGTTACGTTTAACAGAGTGCAATCCAAACATGATTTTAGACCTTGTTTATATGGAAAAGTGGTTATTTCTGTAGTTTAATTGCTGCAAATTGCTGAAAATTGTCCATAGTGTCCCTATCATCTAGTTTGAACAGTTACGTTTAACAGATTGTATCCAGAGTGCAATCCAAACATGATTTTAGCCCTTGTTTATTCGGAAAAGTGGTTATTTCTGTAGTTTAATTGCTGCAAATTGCTGCAAATTGTCCATAGTGTCCCTATCATCTAGTTTGAACAGTTACGTTTAACAGAGTGCAATCCAAACATGATTTTAGAACTTGTTTATATGGAAAAGTGGTTATTTCTGTAGTTTAATTGCTGCAAATTGCTGAAAATTGTCCATAGTGTCCCTATCATCTAGTTTGAACAGTTACGTTTAACAGAGTGCAATCCAAACATGATTTTAGACCTTGTTTATATGGAAAAGTGGTTATTTCTGTAGTTTAATTGCTGCAAATTGCTGAAAATTGTCCATAGTGTCCCTATCATCTAGTTTGAACAGTTATGTTTAATAGATTGTATCCAGAGTGCAATCCAAACATGATTTTAGCCCTTGTTTATTCGGAAAAGTGGTTATTTCTGTAGTTTAATTGCTGCAAATTGCTGAAAATTGTCCATAGTGTCCCTATCATCTAGTTTGAACAGTTACGTTTAACAGAGTGCAATCCAAACATGATTTTAGAACTTGTTTATATGGAAAAGTGGTTATTTCTGTAGTTTAATTGCTGCAAATTGCTGAAAATTGTCCATAGTGTCCCTATCATCTAGTTTGAACAGTTATGTTTAACAGAGTGCAATCCAAACATGATTTTAGACCTTGTTTATATGGAAAAGTGGTTATTTCTGTAGTTTAATTGCTGCAAATTGCTGAAAATTGTCCATAGTGTCCCTATCTCATCTAGTTTGAACAGTTACGTTTAACAGATTGTATTCAGAGTGCAATCCAAACATGATTTTAGACCTTGTTTATATGGAAAAGTGGTTATTTCTGTAGTTGAATAGCTGAAAATTGTCCATAGTGTCCCTATCTCATCTAGTTTGAACAGTTACGTTTAACAGAGTGCAATCCAAACATGATTTTAGACCTTGTTTATATGGAAAAGTGGTTATTTCTGTAGTTTAATTGCTGCAAATTGCTGAAAATTGTCCATAGTGTCCCTATCATCTAGTTTGAACAGTTACGTTTAACAGATTGTATCCAGAGTGCAATCCAAACATGATTTTAGACCTTGTTTATATGGAAAAGTGGTTATTTCTGTAGTTGAATTGCTGCAAATTGCTGAAAATTGTCCATAGTGTCCCTATCATCTAGTTTGAACAGTTACGTTTAACAGAGTGTGTCACGTAGAGTAGGCCAGAAGGCTAAACTGGATAACCTAACCTTTATCAAAATAAAAAGATGGCGGAGCCGCAAAAGTTCTTCTGTGCAAAGGTGTTTATTTACAAGTGATTCCGGAACAAAAAACAACAGTACTGCCATCAACGTCTACCTTATGGGACAGCTTAAAAACAATGCTGCCCCATCCACAGCTCAATCCAAAAAAATGCCTCCTTAGAGACTGGAGAGAGGCTCCTTTTGTAGGGCTAGCCCCTCCCCTCAGAACAATTAACCCTAATTAATTAATCAATTAACAATACAAACCTACATTTTCCATGAACTAAACATACTAAAGGATATACATTGCAACACGGTTTTAAACAATATCACAACATAACATTTACAACATTACATCACTACTGACAATATCTTTCAATATGCCCATATGCATTAATGAGCCATTTGGGACAGGCACTATAAAGCCAACCCAATTCCCTTAGCTCGGGTCCTTTTCCAGCACACCCGGAAGCTACAGAGATGGAGAGAGAGGAACAGAACAAACAAACAATGCGCTCATCCACAACATTGATAAGTATAATAATTATTGTATCTCTCAAATATGAACATTGACAAGTGTGAAATGCCTGCACCAAGACAGAAGTTAATTTGTGTGTCGACCCACATTGTTAACTTATGGTATAATGGCGCAGGGAGGAGTGATGAATATGTGTGTGCGTTAAAGAACCAAATGCTGCCCGCGGACTTCTACGTCACAGAGTGCAATCCAAACATGATTTTAGACCTTGTTTATATGGAAAAGTGGTTATTTCTGTAGTTTAATTGCTGCAAATTGCTGAAAATTGTCCATAGTGTCCCTATCTCATCTAGTTTGAACAGTTACGTTTGACAGATTGTATCCAGAGTGCAATCCAAACATGATTTTAGACCTTGTTTATATGGAAAAGTGGTTATTTCTGTAGTTTAATTGCTGGAAATTGTCCATAGTGTCCCTATCTCATCTAGTTTGAACAGTTACGTTTAACAGAGTGCAATCCAAACATGATTTTAGACCTTGTTTATATGGAAAAGTGGTTATTTCTGTAGTTTAATTGCTGCAAATTGCTGAAAATTGTCCATAGTGTCCCTATCATCTAGTTTGAACAGTTACGTTTAACAGAGTGCAATCCAAACATGATTTTAGACCTTGTTTATATGGAAAAGTGGTTATTTCTGTAGTTTAATTGCTGCAAATTGCTGAAAATTGTCCATAGTGTCCCTATCTCATCTAGTTTGAACAGTTACGTTTAACAGATTGTATCCAGAGTGCAATCCAAACATGATTTTAGACCTTGTTTATATGGAAAAGTGGTTATTTCTGTAGTTTAATTGCTGCAAATTGCTGAAAATTGTCCATAGTGTCCCTATCATCTAGTTTGAACAGTTATGTTTAATAGATTGTATCCAGAGTGCAATCCAAACATGATTTTAGACCTTGTTTATTCGGAAAAGTGGTTATTTCTGTAGTTTAATTGCTGCAAATTGCTGAAAATTGTCCATAGTGTCCCTATCATCTAGTTTGAACAGTTACGTTTAACAGAGTGCAATCCAAACATGATTTTAGAACTTGTTTATATGGAAAAGTGGTTATTTCTGTAGTTTAATTGCTGCAAATTGCTGAAAATTGTCCATAGTGTCCCTATCATCTAGTTTGAACAGTTACGTTTAACAGAGTGCAATCCAAACATGATTTTAGACCTTGTTTATATGGAAAAGTGGTTATTTCTGTAGTTTAATTGCTGCAAATTGCTGAAAATTGTCCATAGTGTCCCTATCATCTAGTTTGAACAGTTACGTTTAACAGATTGTATCCAGAGTGCAATCCAAACATGATTTTAGACCTTGTTTATATGGAAAAGTGGTTATTTCTGTAGTTGAATAGCTGAAAATTGTCCATAGTGTCCCTATCTCATCTAGTTTGAACAGTTACGTTTAACAGAGTGCAATCCAAACATGATTTTAGACCTTGTTTATATGGAAAAGTGGTTATTTCTGTAGTTTAATTGCTGCAAATTGCTGAAAATTGTCCATAGTGTCCCTATCATCTAGTTTGAACAGTTACGTTTAACAGATTGTATCCAGAGTGCAATCCAAACATGATTTTAGACCTTGTTTATATGGAAAAGTGGTTATTTCTGTAGTTGAATTGCTGCAAATTGCTGAAAATTGTCCATAGTGTCCCTATCATCTAGTTTGAACAGTTACGTTTAACAGAGTGTGTCACGTAGAGTAGGCCAGAAGGCTAAACTGGATAACCTAACCTTTATCAAAATAAAAAGATGGCGGAGCCGCAAAAGTTCTTCTGTGCAAAGGTGTTTATTTACAAGTGATTCCGGAACAAAAAACAACAGTACTGCCATCAACGTCTACCTTATGGGACAGCTTAAAAACAATGCTGCCCCATCCACAGCTCAATCCAAAAAAATGCCTCCTTAGAGACTGGAGAGAGGCTCCTTTTGTAGGGCTAGCCCCTCCCCTCAGAACAATTAACCCTAATTAATTAATCAATTAACAATACAAACCTACATTTTCCATGAACTAAACATACTAAAGGATATACATTGCAACACGGTTTTAAACAATATCACAACATAACATTTACAACATTACATCACTACTGACAATATCTTTCAATATGCCCATATGCATTAATGAGCCATTTGGGACAGGCACTATAAAGCCAACCCAATTCCCTTAGCTCGGGTCCTTTTCCAGCACACCCGGAAGCTACAGAGATGGAGAGAGAGGAACAGAACAAACAAACAATGCGCTCATCCACAACATTGATAAGTATAATAATTATTGTATCTCTCAAATATGAACATTGACAAGTGTGAAATGCCTGCACCAAGACAGAAGTTAATTTGTGTGTCGACCCACATTGTTAACTTATGGTATAATGGCGCAGGGAGGAGTGATGAATATGTGTGTGCGTTAAAGAACCAAATGCTGCCCGCGGACTTCTACGTCACAGAGTGCAATCCAAACATGATTTTAGACCTTGTTTATATGGAAAAGTGGTTATTTCTGTAGTTTAATTGCTGCAAATTGCTGAAAATTGTCCATAGTGTCCCTATCTCATCTAGTTTGAACAGTTACGTTTGACAGATTGTATCCAGAGTGCAATCCAAACATGATTTTAGACCTTGTTTATATGGAAAAGTGGTTATTTCTGTAGTTTAATTGCTGGAAATTGTCCATAGTGTCCCTATCTCATCTAGTTTGAACAGTTACGTTTAACAGAGTGCAATCCAAACATGATTTTAGACCTTGTTTATATGGAAAAGTGGTTATTTCTGTAGTTTAATTGCTGCAAATTGCTGAAAATTGTCCATAGTGTCCCTATCATCTAGTTTGAACAGTTACGTTTAACAGAGTGCAATCCAAACATGATTTTAGACCTTGTTTATATGGAAAAGTGGTTATTTCTGTAGTTTAATTGCTGCAAATTGCTGAAAATTGTCCATAGTGTCCCTATCTCATCTAGTTTGAACAGTTACGTTTAACAGATTGTATCCAGAGTGCAATCCAAACATGATTTTAGACCTTGTTTATATGGAAAAGTGGTTATTTCTGTAGTTTAATTGCTGCAAATTGCTGAAAATTGTCCATAGTGTCCCTATCATCTAGTTTGAACAGTTACGTTTAACAGAGTGCAATCCAAACATGATTTTAGACCTTGTTTATATGGAAAAGTGGTTATTTCTGTAGTTTAATTGCTGCAAATTGCTGAAAATTGTCCATAGTGTCCCTATCATCTAGTTTGAACAGTTACGTTTAACAGATTGTATCCAGAGTGCAATCCAAACATGATTTTAGCCCTTGTTTATTCGGAAAAGTGGTTATTTCTGTAGTTTAATTGCTGCAAATTGCTGCAAATTGTCCATAGTGTCCCTATCATCTAGTTTGAACAGTTACGTTTAACAGAGTGCAATCCAAACATGATTTTAGAACTTGTTTATATGGAAAAGTGGTTATTTCTGTAGTTTAATTGCTGCAAATTGCTGAAAATTGTCCATAGTGTCCCTATCATCTAGTTTGAACAGTTACGTTTAACAGAGTGCAATCCAAACATGATTTTAGACCTTGTTTATATGGAAAAGTGGTTATTTCTGTAGTTTAATTGCTGCAAATTGCTGAAAATTGTCCATAGTGTCCCTATCATCTAGTTTGAACAGTTATGTTTAATAGATTGTATCCAGAGTGCAATCCAAACATGATTTTAGACCTTGTTTATTCGGAAAAGTGGTTATTTCTGTAGTTTAATTGCTGCAAATTGCTGAAAATTGTCCATAGTGTCCCTATCATCTAGTTTGAACAGTTACGTTTAACAGAGTGCAATCCAAACATGATTTTAGAACTTGTTTATATGGAAAAGTGGTTATTTCTGTAGTTTAATTGCTGCAAATTGCTGAAAATTGTCCATAGTGTCCCTATCATCTAGTTTGAACAGTTACGTTTAACAGAGTGCAATCCAAACATGATTTTAGACCTTGTTTATATGGAAAAGTGGTTATTTCTGTAGTTTAATTGCTGCAAATTGCTGAAAATTGTCCATAGTGTCCCTATCATCTAGTTTGAACAGTTACGTTTAACAGATTGTATCCAGAGTGCAATCCAAACATGATTTTAGCCCTTGTTTATTCGGAAAAGTGGTTATTTCTGTAGTTTAATTGCTGCAAATTGCTGAAAATTGTCCATAGTGTCCCTATCATCTAGTTTGAACAGTTACGTTTAACAGAGTGCAATCCAAACATGATTTTAGACCTTGTTTATATGGAAAAGTGGTTATTTCTGTAGTTTAATTGCTGCAAATTGCTGAAAATTGTCCATAGTGTCCCTATCATCTAGTTTGAACAGTTACGTTTAACAGATTGTATCCAGAGTGCAATCCAAACATGATTTTAGCCCTTGTTTATTCGGAAAAGTGGTTATTTCTGTAGTTTAATTGCTGCAAATTGCTGCAAATTGTCCATAGTGTCCCTATCATCTAGTTTGAACAGTTACGTTTAACAGAGTGCAATCCAAACATGATTTTAGAACTTGTTTATATGGAAAAGTGGTTATTTCTGTAGTTTAATTGCTGCAAATTGCTGAAAATTGTCCATAGTGTCCCTATCATCTAGTTTGAACAGTTACGTTTAACAGAGTGCAATCCAAACATGATTTTAGACCTTGTTTATATGGAAAAGTGGTTATTTCTGTAGTTTAATTGCTGCAAATTGCTGAAAATTGTCCATAGTGTCCCTATCATCTAGTTTGAACAGTTATGTTTAATAGATTGTATCCAGAGTGCAATCCAAACATGATTTTAGACCTTGTTTATTCGGAAAAGTGGTTATTTCTGTAGTTTAATTGCTGCAAATTGCTGAAAATTGTCCATAGTGTCCCTATCATCTAGTTTGAACAGTTACGTTTAACAGAGTGCAATCCAAACATGATTTTAGAACTTGTTTATATGGAAAAGTGGTTATTTCTGTAGTTTAATTGCTGCAAATTGCTGAAAATTGTCCATAGTGTCCCTATCATCTAGTTTGAACAGTTATGTTTAACAGAGTGCAATCCAAACATGATTTTAGACCTTGTTTATATGGAAAAGTGGTTATTTCTGTAGTTTAATTGCTGCAAATTGCTGAAAATTGTCCATAGTGTCCCTATCTCATCTAGTTTGAACAGTTACGTTTAACAGAGTGCAATCCAAACATGATTTTAGACCTTGTTTATATGGAAAAGTGGTTATTTCTGTAGTTTAATTGCTGCAAATTGCTGAAAATTGTCCATAGTGTCCCTATCATCTAGTTTGAACAGTTACGTTTAACAGATTGTATCCAGAGTGCAATCCAAACATGATTTTAGACCTTGTTTATATGGAAAAGTGGTTATTTCTGTAGTTGAATTGCTGCAAATTGCTGAAAATTGTCCATAGTGTCCCTATCATCTAGTTTGAACAGTTACGTTTAACAGAGTGTGTCACGTAGAGTAGGCCAGAAGGCTAAACTGGATAACCTAACCTTTATCAAAATAAAAAGATGGCGGAGCCGCAAAAGTTCTTCTGTGCAAAGGTGTTTATTTACAAGTGATTCCGGAACAAAAAACAACAGTACTGCCATCAACGTCTACCTTATGGGACAGCTTAAAAACAATGCTGCCCCATCCACAGCTCAATCCAAAAAAATGCCTCCTTAGAGACTGGAGAGAGGCTCCTTTTGTAGGGCTAGCCCCTCCCCTCAGAACAATTAACCCTAATTAATTAATCAATTAACAATACAAACCTACATTTTCCATGAACTAAACATACTAAAGGATATACATTGCAACACGGTTTTAAACAATATCACAACATAACATTTACAACATTACATCACTACTGACAATATCTTTCAATATGCCCATATGCATTAATGAGCCATTTGGGACAGGCACTATAAAGCCAACCCAATTCCCTTAGCTCGGGTCCTTTTCCAGCACACCCGGAAGCTACAGAGATGGAGAGAGAGGAACAGAACAAACAAACAATGCGCTCATCCACAACATTGATAAGTATAATAATTATTGTATCTCTCAAATATGAACATTGACAAGTGTGAAATGCCTGCACCAAGACAGAAGTTAATTTGTGTGTCGACCCACATTGTTAACTTATGGTATAATGGCGCAGGGAGGAGTGATGAATATGTGTGTGCGTTAAAGAACCAAATGCTGCCCGCGGACTTCTACGTCACAGAGTGCAATCCAAACATGATTTTAGACCTTGTTTATATGGAAAAGTGGTTATTTCTGTAGTTTAATTGCTGCAAATTGCTGAAAATTGTCCATAGTGTCCCTATCTCATCTAGTTTGAACAGTTACGTTTGACAGATTGTATCCAGAGTGCAATCCAAACATGATTTTAGACCTTGTTTATATGGAAAAGTGGTTATTTCTGTAGTTTAATTGCTGGAAATTGTCCATAGTGTCCCTATCTCATCTAGTTTGAACAGTTACGTTTAACAGAGTGCAATCCAAACATGATTTTAGACCTTGTTTATATGGAAAAGTGGTTATTTCTGTAGTTTAATTGCTGCAAATTGCTGAAAATTGTCCATAGTGTCCCTATCATCTAGTTTGAACAGTTACGTTTAACAGAGTGCAATCCAAACATGATTTTAGACCTTGTTTATATGGAAAAGTGGTTATTTCTGTAGTTTAATTGCTGCAAATTGCTGAAAATTGTCCATAGTGTCCCTATCTCATCTAGTTTGAACAGTTACGTTTAACAGATTGTATCCAGAGTGCAATCCAAACATGATTTTAGACCTTGTTTATATGGAAAAGTGGTTATTTCTGTAGTTTAATTGCTGCAAATTGCTGAAAATTGTCCATAGTGTCCCTATCATCTAGTTTGAACAGTTACGTTTAACAGAGTGCAATCCAAACATGATTTTAGACCTTGTTTATATGGAAAAGTGGTTATTTCTGTAGTTTAATTGCTGCAAATTGCTGAAAATTGTCCATAGTGTCCCTATCATCTAGTTTGAACAGTTACGTTTAACAGATTGTATCCAGAGTGCAATCCAAACATGATTTTAGCCCTTGTTTATTCGGAAAAGTGGTTATTTCTGTAGTTTAATTGCTGCAAATTGCTGCAAATTGTCCATAGTGTCCCTATCATCTAGTTTGAACAGTTACGTTTAACAGAGTGCAATCCAAACATGATTTTAGAACTTGTTTATATGGAAAAGTGGTTATTTCTGTAGTTTAATTGCTGCAAATTGCTGAAAATTGTCCATAGTGTCCCTATCATCTAGTTTGAACAGTTACGTTTAACAGAGTGCAATCCAAACATGATTTTAGACCTTGTTTATATGGAAAAGTGGTTATTTCTGTAGTTTAATTGCTGCAAATTGCTGAAAATTGTCCATAGTGTCCCTATCATCTAGTTTGAACAGTTATGTTTAATAGATTGTATCCAGAGTGCAATCCAAACATGATTTTAGACCTTGTTTATTCGGAAAAGTGGTTATTTCTGTAGTTTAATTGCTGCAAATTGCTGAAAATTGTCCATAGTGTCCCTATCATCTAGTTTGAACAGTTACGTTTAACAGAGTGCAATCCAAACATGATTTTAGAACTTGTTTATATGGAAAAGTGGTTATTTCTGTAGTTTAATTGCTGCAAATTGCTGAAAATTGTCCATAGTGTCCCTATCATCTAGTTTGAACAGTTATGTTTAACAGAGTGCAATCCAAACATGATTTTAGACCTTGTTTATATGGAAAAGTGGTTATTTCTGTAGTTTAATTGCTGCAAATTGCTGAAAATTGTCCATAGTGTCCCTATCATCTAGTTTGAACAGTTACGTTTAACAGATTGTATCCAGAGTGCAATCCAAACATGATTTTAGACCTTGTTTTTATGGAAAAGTGGTTATTTCTGTAGTTGAATTGCTGCAAATCTCTGAAAATTGTCCATAGTGTCCCTACCTCATCTAGTTTGAACAGTTACGTTTAACAGAGTGCAATCCAAACATGATTTTAGACCTTGTTTATATGGAAAAGTGGTTTTTTCTGTAGTTTAATTGCTGCAAATTGTCCATAGTGTCCCTATCTCATCTAGTATGAACAGTTACGTTTAACAGATTGTATCCAGAGTGCAATCCAAACATGATTTTAGACCTTGTTTATATGGAAAAGTGGTTATTTCTGTAGTTTAATTGCTGCAAATTGCTGAAAATTGTCCATAGTGTCCCTATCATCTAGTTTGAACAGTTACGTTTAACAGATTGTATCCAGAGTGCAATCCAAACATGATTTTAGCCCTTGTTTATTCGGAAAAGTGGTTATTTCTGTAGTTTAATTGCTGCAAATTGCTGCAAATTGTCCATAGTGTCCCTATCATCTAGTTTGAACAGTTACGTTTAACAGAGTGCAATCCAAACATGATTTTAGAACTTGTTTATATGGAAAAGTGGTTATTTCTGTAGTTTAATTGCTGCAAATTGCTGAAAATTGTCCATAGTGTCCCTATCATCTAGTTTGAACAGTTACGTTTAACAGAGTGCAATCCAAACATGATTTTAGACCTTGTTTATATGGAAAAGTGGTTATTTCTGTAGTTTAATTGCTGCAAATTGCTGAAAATTGTCCATAGTGTCCCTATCATCTAGTTTGAACAGTTATGTTTAATAGATTGTATCCAGAGTGCAATCCAAACATGATTTTAGACCTTGTTTATTCGGAAAAGTGGTTATTTCTGTAGTTTAATTGCTGCAAATTGCTGAAAATTGTCCATAGTGTCCCTATCATCTAGTTTGAACAGTTACGTTTAACAGAGTGCAATCCAAACATGATTTTAGACCTTGTTTATATGGAAAAGTGGTTATTTCTGTAGTTTAATTGCTGCAAATTGCTGAAAATTGTCCATAGTGTCCCTATCATCTAGTTTGAACAGTTACGTTTAACAGATTGTATCCAGAGTGCAATCCAAACATGATTTTAGACCTTGTTTATATGGAAAAGTGGTTATTTCTGTAGTTGAATTGCTGCAAATCTCTGAAAATTGTCCATAGTGTCCCTACCTCATCTAGTTTGAACAGTTACGTTTAACAGAGTGCAATCCAAACATGATTTTAGACCTTGTTTATATGGAAAAGTGGTTTTTTCTGTAGTTTAATTGCTGCAAATTGTCCATAGTGTCCCTATCTCATCTAGTATGAACAGTTACGTTTAACAGATTGTATCCAGAGTGCAATCCAAACATGATTTTAGACCTTGTTTATATGGAAAAGTGGTTATTTCTGTAGTTTAATTGCTGCAAATTGCTGAAAATTGTCCATAGTGTCCCTATCATCTAGTTTGAACAGTTACGTTTAACAGATTGTATCCAGAGTGCAATCCAAACATGATTTTAGCCCTTGTTTATTCGGAAAAGTGGTTATTTCTGTAGTTTAATTGCTGCAAATTGCTGCAAATTGTCCATAGTGTCCCTATCATCTAGTTTGAACAGTTACGTTTAACAGAGTGCAATCCAAACATGATTTTAGAACTTGTTTATATGGAAAAGTGGTTATTTCTGTAGTTTAATTGCTGCAAATTGCTGAAAATTGTCCATAGTGTCCCTATCATCTAGTTTGAACAGTTACGTTTAACAGAGTGCAATCCAAACATGATTTTAGACCTTGTTTATATGGAAAAGTGGTTATTTCTGTAGTTTAATTGCTGCAAATTGCTGAAAATTGTCCATAGTGTCCCTATCATCTAGTTTGAACAGTTACGTTTAACAGATTGTATCCAGAGTGCAATCCAAACATGATTTTAGACCTTGTTTATATGGAAAAGTGGTTATTTCTGTAGTTTAATTGCTGCAAATTGCTGAAAATTGTCCATAGTGTCCCTATCATCTAGTTTGAACAGTAACGTTTAACAGAGTGCAATCCAAACATGATTTTAGACCTTGTTTATATGGAAAAGTGGTTATTTCTGTAGTTTAATTGCTGCAAATTGCTGAAAATTGTCCATAGTGTCCCTATCATCTAGTTTGAACAGTTACGTTTAACAGATTGTATCCAGAGTGCAATCCAAACATGATTTTAGACCTTGTTTATTCGGAAAAGTGGTTATTTCTGTAGTTTAATTGCTGCAAATTGCTGAAAATTGTCCATAGTGTCCCTATCTCATCTAGTTTGAACAGTTACGTTTAACAGAGTGCAATCCAAACATGATTTTAGACCTTGTTTATATGGAAAAGTGGTTATTTGTGTAGTTTAATTGCTGCAAATTTCTGAAAATTGTCCATAGTGTCCCTATCATCTAGTTTGAACAGTTACGTTTAACAGATTGTATCCAGAGTGCAATCCAAACATGATTTTAGACCTTGTTTATATGGAAAAGTGGTTATTTCTGTAGTTTAATTGCTGCAAATTGCTGAAAATTGTCGATAGTGTCCCTATCTCATCTAGTTTGAACAGTTACGTTTGACAGATTGTATCCAGAGTGCAATCCAAACATGATTTTAGACCTTGTTAATATGGAAAAGTGGTTATTTCTGTAGTTTAATTGCTGCAAATTGCTGAAAATTGTCCATAGTGTCCCTATCTCATCTAGTTTGAACAGTTACGTTTAACAGAGTGCAATCCAAACATGATTTTAGACCTTGTTTATATGGAAAAGTGGTTATTTCTGTAGTTTAATTGCTGCAAATTGATGAAAATTGTCCATAGTGTCCCTATCATCTAGTTTGAACAGTTACGTTTAACAGATTGTATCCAGAGTGCAATCCAAACATGATTTTAGACCTTGTTTATATGGAAAAGTGGTTATTTCTGTAGTTTAATTGCTGCAAATTGCTGAAAATTGTCCATAGTGTCCCTATCTCATCTAGTTTGAACAGTTACGTTTAACAGAGTGCAATCCAAACATGATTTTAGACCTTGTTTATATGGAAAAGTGGTTATTTCTGTAGTTTAATTGCTGCAAATTGATGAAAATTGTCCATAGTGTCCCTATCATCTAGTTTGAACAGTTACGTTTAACAGATTGTATCCAGAGTGCAATCCAAACATGATTTTAGACCTTGTTTATATGGAAAAGTGGTTATTTCTGTAGTTTAATTGCTGCAAATTGCTGAAAATTGTCCATAGTGTCCCTATCTCATCTAGTTTGAACAGTTACGTTTAACAGAGTGCAATCCAAACATGATTTTAGACCTTGTTTATGTGGAAAAGTGGTTATTTCTGTAGTTTAATTGCTGCAAATTGCTGAAAATTGTCCATAGTGTCCCTATCTCATCTAGTTTGAACAGTTACGTTTGACAGATTGTATCCAGAGTGCAATCCAAACATGATTTTAGACCTTGTTTATATGGAAAAGTGGTTATTTCTGTAGTTTAATTGCTGCAAATTGCTGAAAATTGTCCATAGTGTCCCTATCATCTAGTTTGAACAGTTACGTTTAACAGATTGTATCCAGAGTGCAATCCAAACATGATTTTAGACCTTGTTTATATGGAAAAGTGGTTATTTCTGTAGTTTAATTGCTGCAAATTGCTGCAAATTGTCCATAGTGTCCCTATCTCATCTAGTTTGAACAGTTACGTTTAACAGAGTGCAATCCAAACATGATTTTAGACCTTGTTTATATGGAAAAGTGGTTATTTCTGTAGTTTAATTGCTGCAAATTGCTGAAAATTGTCCATAGTGTCCCTATCTCATCTAGTTTGAACAGTTACGTTTAACAGAGTGCAATCCAAACATGATTTTAGACCTTGTTTATATGGAAAAGTGGTTATTTCTGTAGTTTAATTGCTGCAAATTGCTGAAAATTGTCCATAGTGTCCCTATCATCTAGTTTGAACAGTTACATTTAACAGACTGCAATCCAAACATGATTTTAGACCTTGTTTATATGGAAAAGTGGTTATTTCTGTAGTTTAATTGCTGAAAATTGTCCATAGTGTCCCTATCTCATCTAGTTTGAACAGTTACGTTTAACAGAGTGCAATCCAAACATGATTTTAGACCTTGTTTATATGGAAAAGTGGTTATTTCTGTAGTTTAATTGCTGCAAATTGCTGAAAATTGTCGATAGTGTCCCTATCTCATCTAGTTTGAACAGTTACGTTTGACAGATTGTATCCAGAGTGCAATCCAAACATAATTTTAGACCTTGTTTATATGGAAAAGTGGTTATTTCTGTAGTTTAATGTCTGCAAATTGCTGAAAATTGTCCATAGTGTCCCTATCTCATCTAGTTTGAACAGTTACGTTTAACAGAGTGCAATCCAAACATGATTTTGGACCTTGTTTATATGGAAAAGTGGTTATTTCTGTAGTTTAATTGCTGCAAATTGCTGAAAATTGTCCATAGTGTCCCTATCATCTAGTTTGAACAGTTACGTTTAACAGATTGTATCCAGAGTGCAATCCAAACATGATTTTAGACCTTGTTTATATGGAAAAGTGGTTATTTCTGTAGTTTAAATCCTGCAAATTGCTGAAAATTGTCCATAGTGTCCCTATCATCTAGTTTGAACAGTTACGTTTAACAGATTGTATCCAGAGTGCAATCCAAACATGATTTTAGACCTTGTTTATATTGAAAAGTGGTTATTTCTGTAGTTTAATTGCTGCAAATTGCTGAAAATTGTCCATAGTGTCCCTATCTCATCTAGTTTGAACAGTTACGTTTAACAGATTGTATTCAGAGTGCAATCCAAACATGATTTTAGACCTTGTTTATATGGAAAAGTGGTTATTTCTGTAGTTGAATAGCTGAAAATTGTCCATAGTGTCCCTATCTCATCTAGTTTGAACAGTTACGTTTAACAGAGTGCAATCCAAACATGATTTTAGACCTTGTTTATATGGAAAAGTGGTTATTTCTGTAGTTTAATTGCTGCAAATTGCTGAAAATTGTCCATAGTGTCCCTATCATCTAGTTTGAACAGTTACGTTTAACAGAGTGCAATCCAAACATGATTTTAGAACTTGTTTATATGGAAAAGTGGTTATTTCTGTAGTTTAATTGCTGCAAATTGCTGAAAATTGTCCATAGTGTCCCTATCATCTAGTTTGAACAGTTACGTTTAACAGAGTGCAATCCAAACATGATTTTAGACCTTGTTTATATGGAAAAGTGGTTATTTCTGTAGTTTAATTGCTGCAAATTGCTGAAAATTGTCCATAGTGTCCCTATCATCTAGTTTGAACAGTTATGTTTCATAGATTGTATCCAGAGTGCAATCCAAACATGATTTTAGACCTTGTTTATTCGGAAAAGTGGTTATTTCTGTAGTTTAATTGCTGCAAATTGCTGAAAATTGTCCATAGTGTCCCTATCATCTAGTTTGAACAGTTACGTTTAACAGAGTGCAATCCAAACATGATTTTAGAACTTGTTTATATGGAAAAGTGGTTATTTCTGTAGTTTAATTGCTGCAAATTGCTGAAAATTGTCCATAGTGTCCCTATCATCTAGTTTGAACAGTTATGTTTAACAGAGTGCAATCCAAACATGATTTTAGACCTTGTTTATATGGAAAAGTGGTTATTTCTGTAGTTTAATTGCTGCAAATTGCTGAAAATTGTCCATAGTGTCCCTATCATCTAGTTTGAACAGTTACGTTTAACAGATTGTATCCAGAGTGCAATCCAAACATGATTTTAGACCTTGTTTATTCGGAAAAGTGGTTATTTCTGTAGTTTAATTGCTGCAAATTGCTGAAAATTGTCCATAGTGTCCCTATCTCATCTAGTTTGAACAGTTACGTTTAACAGAGTGCAATCCAAACATGATTTTAGACCTTGTTTATATGGAAAAGTGGTTATTTGTGTAGTTTAATTGCTGCAAATTTCTGAAAATTGTCCATAGTGTCCCTATCATCTAGTTTGAACAGTTACGTTTAACAGATTGTATCCAGAGTGCAATCCAAACATGATTTTAGACCTTGTTTATATGGAAAAGTGGTTATTTCTGTAGTTTAATTGCTGCAAATTGCTGAAAATTGTCGATAGTGTCCCTATCTCATCTAGTTTGAACAGTTACGTTTAACAGATTGTATCCAGAGTGCAATCCAAACATGATTGTAGACCTTGTTTATATGGAAAAGTGGTTATTTGTGTAGTTTAATTGCTGCAAATTTCTGAAAATTGTCCATAGTGTCCCTATCATCTAGTTTGAACAGTTACGTTTAACAGATTGTATCCAGAGTGCAATCCAAACATGATTTTAGACCTTGTTTATATGGAAAAGTGGTTATTTGTGTAGTTTAATTGCTGCAAATTTCTGAAAATTGTCCATAGTGTCCCTATCATCTAGTTTGAACAGTTATGTTTAACAGAGTGCAATCCAAACATGATTTTAGACCTTGTTTATATGGAAAAGTGGTTATTTCTGTAGTTTAATTGCTGCAAATTGCTGAAAATTGTCCATAGTGTCCCTATCTCATCTAGTTTGAACAGTTACGTTTAACAGAGTGCAATCCAAACATGATTTTAGACCTTGTTTATATGGAAAAGTGGTTATTTCTGTAGTTTAATTGCTGCAAATTGATGAAAATTGTCCATAGTGTCCCTATCATCTAGTTTGAACAGTTACGTTTAACAGATTGTATCCAGAGTGCAATCCAAACATGATTTTAGACCTTGTTTATATGGAAAAGTGGTTATTTCTGTAGTTTAATTGCTGCAAATTGCTGAAAATTGTCCATAGTGTCCCTATCTCATCTAGTTTGAACAGTTACGTTTAACAGAGTGCAATCCAAACATGATTTTAGACCTTGTTTATGTGGAAAAGTGGTTATTTCTGTAGTTTAATTGCTGCAAATTGCTGAAAATTGTCCATAGTGTCCCTATCTCATCTAGTTTGAACAGTTACGTTTGACAGATTGTATCCAGAGTGCAATCCAAACATGATTTTAGACCTTGTTTATATGGAAAAGTGGTTATTTCTGTAGTTTAATTGCTGCAAATTGCTGAAAATTGTCCATAGTGTCCCTATCATCTAGTTTGAACAGTTACGTTTAACAGATTGTATCCAGAGTGCAATCCAAACATGATTTTAGACCTTGTTTATATGGAAAAGTGGTTATTTCTGTAGTTTAATTGCTGCAAATTGCTGAAAATTGTCCATAGTGTCCCTATCTCATCTAGTTTGAACAGTTACGTTTAACAGAGTGCAATCCAAACATGATTTTAGACCTTGTTTATATGGAAAAGTGGTTATTTCTGTAGTTTAATTGCTGCAAATTGCTGAAAATTGTCCACAGTGTCCCTATCTCATCTAGTTTGAACAGTTACGTTTAACAGAGTGCAATCCAAACATGATTTTAGACCTTGTTTATATGGAAAAGTGGTTATTTCTGTAGTTTAATTGCTGAAAATTGTCCATAGTGTCCCTATCTCATCTAGTTTGAACAGTTACGTTTAACAGAGTGCAATCCAAACATGATTTTAGACCTTGTTTATATGGAAAAGTGGTTATTTCTGTAGTTTAATTGCTGCAAATTGCTGAAAATTGTCGATAGTGTCCCTATCTCATCTAGTTTGAACAGTTACGTTTGACAGATTGTATCCAGAGTGCAATCCAAACATGATTTTAGACCTTGTTAATATGGAAAAGTGGTTATTTCTGTAGTTTAATTGCTGCAAATTGATGAAAATTGTCCATAGTGTCCCTATCTCATCTAGTTTGAACAGTTACGTTTAACAGAGTGCAATCCAAACATGATTTTAGACCTTGTTTATATGGAAAAGTGGTTATTTCTGTAGTTTAATTGCTGCAAATTGATGAAAATTGTCCATAGTGTCCCTATCTCATCTAGTTTGAACAGTTACGTTTAACAGAGTGCAATCCAAACATGATTTTAGACCTTGTTTATGTGGAAAAGTGGTTATTTCTGTAGTTTAATTGCTGCAAATTGCTGAAAATTGTCCATAGTGTCCCTATCTCATCTAGTTTGAACAGTTACGTTTGACAGATTGTATCCAGAGTGCAATCCAAACATGATTTTAGACCTTGTTTATATGGAAAAGTGGTTATTTCTGTAGTTTAATTGCTGCAAATTGCTGAAAATTGTCCATAGTGTCCCTATCATCTAGTTTGAACAGTTACGTTTAACAGATTGTATCCAGAGTGCAATCCAAACATGATTTTAGACCTTGTTTATATGGAAAAGTGGTTATTTCTGTAGTTTAATTGCTGCAAATTGCTGCAAATTGTCCATAGTGTCCCTATCTCATCTAGTTTGAACAGTTACGTTTAACAGAGTGCAATCCAAACATGATTTTAGACCTTGTTTATATGGAAAAGTGGTTATTTCTGTAGTTTAATTGCTGCAAATTGCTGAAAATTGTCCATAGTGTCCCTATCTCATCTAGTTTGAACAGTTACGTTTAACAGAGTGCAATCCAAACATGATTTTAGACCTTGTTTATATGGAAAAGTGGTTATTTCTGTAGTTTAATTGCTGCAAATTGCTGAAAATTGTCCATAGTGTCCCTATCATCTAGTTTGAACAGTTACATTTAACAGACTGCAATCCAAACATGATTTTAGACCTTGTTTATATGGAAAAGTGGTTATTTCTGTAGTTTAATTGCTGAAAATTGTCCATAGTGTCCCTATCTCATCTAGTTTGAACAGTTACGTTTAACAGAGTGCAATCCAAACATGATTTTAGACCTTGTTTATATGGAAAAGTGGTTATTTCTGTAGTTTAATTGCTGCAAATTGCTGAAAATTGTCGATAGTGTCCCTATCTCATCTAGTTTGAACAGTTACGTTTGACAGATTGTATCCAGAGTGCAATCCAAACATAATTTTAGACCTTGTTTATATGGAAAAGTGGTTATTTCTGTAGTTTAATGTCTGCAAATTGCTGAAAATTGTCCATAGTGTCCCTATCATCTAGTTTGAACAGTTACGTTTAACAGATTGTATCCAGAGTGCAATCCAAACATGATTTTAGAACTTGTTTATATGGAAAAGTGGTTATTTCTGTAGTTTAATTGCTGCAAATTGCTGAAAATTGTCCATAGTGTCCCTATCTCATCTAGTTTGAACAGTTACGTTTAACAGAGTGCAATCCAAACATGATTTTGGACCTTGTTTATATGGAAAAGTGGTTATTTCTGTAGTTTAATTGCTGCAAATTGCTGAAAATTGTCCATAGTGTCCCTATCATCTAGTTTGAACAGTTACGTTTAACAGATTGTATCCAGAGTGCAATCCAAACATGATTTTAGACCTTGTTTATATGGAAAAGTGGTTATTTCTGTAGTTTAAATCCTGCAAATTGCTGAAAATTGTCCATAGTGTCCCTATCATCTAGTTTGAACAGTTACGTTTAACAGATTGTATCCAGAGTGCAATCCAAACATGATTTTAGACCTTGTTTATATGGAAAAGTGGTTATTTCTGTAGTTTAATTGCTGCAAATTGCTGAAAATTGTCCATAGTGTCCCTATCTCATCTAGTTTGAACAGTTACGTTTAACAGATTGTATTCAGAGTGCAATCCAAACATGATTTTAGACCTTGTTTATATGGAAAAGTGGTTATTTCTGTAGTTGAATAGCTGAAAATTGTCCATAGTGTCCCTATCTCATCTAGTTTGAACAGTTACGTTTAACAGAGTGCAATCCAAACATGATTTTAGACCTTGTTTATATGGAAAAGTGGTTATTTCTGTAGTTGAATTGCTGCAAATTGCTGAAAATTGTCCATAGTGTCCCTATCATCTAGTTTGAACAGTTACGTTTAACAGAGTGTGTCACGTAGAGTAGGCCAGAAGGCTAAACTGGATAACCTAACCTTTATCAAAATAAAAAGATGGCGGAGCCGCAAAAGTTCTTCTGTGCAAAGGTGTTTATTTACAAGTGATTCCGGAACAAAAAACAACAGTACTGCCATCAACGTCTACCTTATGGGACAGCTTAAAAACAATGCTGCCCCATCCACAGCTCAATCCAAAAAAATGCCTCCTTAGAGACTGGAGAGAGGCTCCTTTTGTAGGGCTAGCCCCTCCCCTCAGAACAATTAACCCTAATTAATTAATCAATTAACAATACAAACCTACATTTTCCATGAACTAAACATACTAAAGGATATACATTGCAACACGGTTTTAAACAATATCACAACATAACATTTACAACATTACATCACTACTGACAATATCTTTCAATATGCCCATATGCATTAATGAGCCATTTGGGACAGGCACTATAAAGCCAACCCAATTCCCTTAGCTCGGGTCCTTTTCCAGCACACCCGGAAGCTACAGAGATGGAGAGAGAGGAACAGAACAAACAAACAATGCGCTCATCCACAACATTGATAAGTATAATAATTATTGTATCTCTCAAATATGAACATTGACAAGTGTGAAATGCCTGCACCAAGACAGAAGTTAATTTGTGTGTCGACCCACATTGTTAACTTATGGTATAATGGCGCAGGGAGGAGTGATGAATATGTGTGTGCGTTAAAGAACCAAATGCTGCCCGCGGACTTCTACGTCACAGAGTGCAATCCAAACATGATTTTAGACCTTGTTTATATGGAAAAGTGGTTATTTCTGTAGTTTAATTGCTGCAAATTGCTGAAAATTGTCCATAGTGTCCCTATCTCATCTAGTTTGAACAGTTACGTTTGACAGATTGTATCCAGAGTGCAATCCAAACATGATTTTAGACCTTGTTTATATGGAAAAGTGGTTATTTCTGTAGTTTAATTGCTGGAAATTGTCCATAGTGTCCCTATCTCATCTAGTTTGAACAGTTACGTTTAACAGAGTGCAATCCAAACATGATTTTAGACCTTGTTTATATGGAAAAGTGGTTATTTCTGTAGTTTAATTGCTGCAAATTGCTGAAAATTGTCCATAGTGTCCCTATCATCTAGTTTGAACAGTTACGTTTAACAGAGTGCAATCCAAACATGATTTTAGACCTTGTTTATATGGAAAAGTGGTTATTTCTGTAGTTTAATTGCTGCAAATTGCTGAAAATTGTCCATAGTGTCCCTATCTCATCTAGTTTGAACAGTTACGTTTAACAGATTGTATCCAGAGTGCAATCCAAACATGATTTTAGACCTTGTTTATATGGAAAAGTGGTTATTTCTGTAGTTTAATTGCTGCAAATTGCTGAAAATTGTCCATAGTGTCCCTATCATCTAGTTTGAACAGTTACGTTTAACAGAGTGCAATCCAAACATGATTTTAGACCTTGTTTATATGGAAAAGTGGTTATTTCTGTAGTTTAATTGCTGCAAATTGCTGAAAATTGTCCATAGTGTCCCTATCATCTAGTTTGAACAGTTACGTTTAACAGATTGTATCCAGAGTGCAATCCAAACATGATTTTAGCCCTTGTTTATTCGGAAAAGTGGTTATTTCTGTAGTTTAATTGCTGCAAATTGCTGCAAATTGTCCATAGTGTCCCTATCATCTAGTTTGAACAGTTACGTTTAACAGAGTGCAATCCAAACATGATTTTAGAACTTGTTTATATGGAAAAGTGGTTATTTCTGTAGTTTAATTGCTGCAAATTGCTGAAAATTGTCCATAGTGTCCCTATCATCTAGTTTGAACAGTTACGTTTAACAGAGTGCAATCCAAACATGATTTTAGACCTTGTTTATATGGAAAAGTGGTTATTTCTGTAGTTTAATTGCTGCAAATTGCTGAAAATTGTCCATAGTGTCCCTATCATCTAGTTTGAACAGTTATGTTTAATAGATTGTATCCAGAGTGCAATCCAAACATGATTTTAGACCTTGTTTATTCGGAAAAGTGGTTATTTCTGTAGTTTAATTGCTGCAAATTGCTGAAAATTGTCCATAGTGTCCCTATCATCTAGTTTGAACAGTTACGTTTAACAGAGTGCAATCCAAACATGATTTTAGAACTTGTTTATATGGAAAAGTGGTTATTTCTGTAGTTTAATTGCTGCAAATTGCTGAAAATTGTCCATAGTGTCCCTATCATCTAGTTTGAACAGTTATGTTTAACAGAGTGCAATCCAAACATGATTTTAGACCTTGTTTATATGGAAAAGTGGTTATTTCTGTAGTTTAATTGCTGAAAATTGTCCATAGTGTCCCTATCATCTAGTTTGAACAGTTACGTTTAACAGATTGTATCCAGAGTGCAATCCAAACATGATTTTAGACCTTGTTTATATGGAAAAGTGGTTATTTCTGTAGTTAAATTGCTGCAAATCTCTGAAAATTGTCCATAGTGTCCCTACCTCATCTAGTTTGAACAGTTACGTTTAACAGAGTGCAATCCAAACATGATTTTAGACCTTGTTTATATGGAAAAGTGGTTTTTTCTGTAGTTTAATTGCTGCAAATTGTCCATAGTGTCCCTATCTCATCTAGTATGAACAGTTACGTTTAACAGATTGTATCCAGAGTGCAATCCAAACATGATTTTAGACCTTGTTTATATGGAAAAGTGGTTATTTCTGTAGTTTAATTGCTGCAAATTGCTGAAAATTGTCCATAGTGTCCCTATCATCTAGTTTGAACAGTTACATTTAACAGACTGCAATCCAAACATGATTTTAGACCTTGTTTATATGGAAAAGTGGTTATTTCTGTAGTTTAATTGCTGAAAATTGTCCATAGTGTCCCTATCTCATCTAGTTTGAACAGTTACGTTTAACAGAGTGCAATCCAAACATGATTTTAGACCTTGTTTATATGGAAAAGTGGTTATTTCTGTAGTTTAATTGCTGCAAATTGCTGAAAATTGTCGATAGTGTCCCTATCTCATCTAGTTTGAACAGTTACGTTTGACAGATTGTATCCAGAGTGCAATCCAAACATAATTTTAGACCTTGTTTATATGGAAAAGTGGTTATTTCTGTAGTTTAATGTCTGCAAATTGCTGAAAATTGTCCATAGTGTCCCTATCATCTAGTTTGAACAGTTACGTTTAACAGATTGTATCCAGAGTGCAATCCAAACATGATTTTAGAACTTGTTTATATGGAAAAGTGGTTATTTCTGTAGTTTAATTGCTGCAAATTGCTGAAAATTGTCCATAGTGTCCCTATCTCATCTAGTTTGAACAGTTACGTTTAACAGAGTGCAATCCAAACATGATTTTGGACCTTGTTTATATGGAAAAGTGGTTATTTCTGTAGTTTAATTGCTGCAAATTGCTGAAAATTGTCCATAGTGTCCCTATCATCTAGTTTGAACAGTTACGTTTAACAGATTGTATCCAGAGTGCAATCCAAACATGATTTTAGACCTTGTTTATATGGAAAAGTGGTTATTTCTGTAGTTTAAATCCTGCAAATTGCTGAAAATTGTCCATAGTGTCCCTATCATCTAGTTTGAACAGTTACGTTTAACAGATTGTATCCAGAGTGCAATCCAAACATGATTTTAGACCTTGTTTATATGGAAAAGTGGTTATTTCTGTAGTTTAATTGCTGCAAATTGCTGAAAATTGTCCATAGTGTCCCTATCTCATCTAGTTTGAACAGTTACGTTTAACAGATTGTATTCAGAGTGCAATCCAAACATGATTTTAGACCTTGTTTATATGGAAAAGTGGTTATTTCTGTAGTTGAATAGCTGAAAATTGTCCATAGTGTCCCTATCTCATCTAGTTTGAACAGTTACGTTTAACAGAGTGCAATCCAAACATGATTTTAGACCTTGTTTATATGGAAAAGTGGTTATTTCTGTAGTTTAATTGCTGCAAATTGCTGAAAATTGTCCATAGTGTCCCTATCTCATCTAGTTTGAACAGTTACGTTTAACAGATTGTATCCAGAGTGCAATCCAAACATGATTTTAGACCTTGTTTATATGGAAAAGTGGTTATTTCTGTAGTTTAATTGCTGCAAATTGCTGAAAATTGTCCATAGTGTCCCTATCATCTAGTTTGAACAGTTACGTTTAACAGAGTGCAATCCAAACATGATTTTAGACCTTGTTTATATGGAAAAGTGGTTATTTCTGTAGTTTAATTGCTGCAAATTGCTGAAAATTGTCCATAGTGTCCCTATCATCTAGTTTGAACAGTTACGTTTAACAGATTGTATCCAGAGTGCAATCCAAACATGATTTTAGCCCTTGTTTATTCGGAAAAGTGGTTATTTCTGTAGTTTAATTGCTGCAAATTGCTGCAAATTGTCCATAGTGTCCCTATCATCTAGTTTGAACAGTTACGTTTAACAGACTGCAATCCAAACATGATTTTAGACCTTGTTTATATGGAAAAGTGGTTATTTCTGTAGTTTAATTGCTGAAAATTGTCCATAGTGTCCCTATCTCATCTAGTTTGAACAGTTACGTTTAACAGAGTGCAATCCAAACATGATTTTAGACCTTGTTTATATGGAAAAGTGGTTATTTCTGTAGTTTAATTGCTGCAAATTGCTGAAAATTGTCGATAGTGTCCCTATCTCATCTAGTTTGAACAGTTACGTTTGACAGATTGTATCCAGAGTGCAATCCAAACATAATTTTAGACCTTGTTTATATGGAAAAGTGGTTATTTCTGTAGTTTAATGTCTGCAAATTGCTGAAAATTGTCCATAGTGTCCCTATCATCTAGTTTGAACAGTTACGTTTAACAGATTGTATCCAGAGTGCAATCCAAACATGATTTTAGAACTTGTTTATATGGAAAAGTGGTTATTTCTGTAGTTTAATTGCTGCAAATTGCTGAAAATTGTCCATAGTGTCCCTATCTCATCTAGTTTGAACAGTTACGTTTAACAGAGTGCAATCCAAACATGATTTTGGACCTTGTTTATATGGAAAAGTGGTTATTTCTGTAGTTTAATTGCTGCAAATTGCTGAAAATTGTCCATAGTGTCCCTATCATCTAGTTTGAACAGTTACGTTTAACAGATTGTATCCAGAGTGCAATCCAAACATGATTTTAGACCTTGTTTATATGGAAAAGTGGTTATTTCTGTAGTTTAAATCCTGCAAATTGCTGAAAATTGTCCATAGTGTCCCTATCATCTAGTTTGAACAGTTACGTTTAACAGATTGTATCCAGAGTGCAATCCAAACATGATTTTAGACCTTGTTTATATGGAAAAGTGGTTATTTCTGTAGTTTAATTGCTGCAAATTGCTGAAAATTGTCCATAGTGTCCCTATCTCATCTAGTTTGAACAGTTACGTTTAACAGATTGTATTCAGAGTGCAATCCAAACATGATTTTAGACCTTGTTTATATGGAAAAGTGGTTATTTCTGTAGTTGAATAGCTGAAAATTGTCCATAGTGTCCCTATCTCATCTAGTTTGAACAGTTACGTTTAACAGAGTGCAATCCAAACATGATTTTAGACCTTGTTTATATGGAAAAGTGGTTATTTCTGTAGTTTAATTGCTGCAAATTGCTGAAAATTGTCCATAGTGTCCCTATCTCATCTAGTTTGAACAGTTACGTTTAACAGATTGTATCCAGAGTGCAATCCAAACATGATTTTAGACCTTGTTTATATGGAAAAGTGGTTATTTCTGTAGTTTAATTGCTGCAAATTGCTGAAAATTGTCCATAGTGTCCCTATCATCTAGTTTGAACAGTTACGTTTAACAGAGTGCAATCCAAACATGATTTTAGACCTTGTTTATATGGAAAAGTGGTTATTTCTGTAGTTTAATTGCTGCAAATTGCTGAAAATTGTCCATAGTGTCCCTATCATCTAGTTTGAACAGTTACGTTTAACAGATTGTATCCAGAGTGCAATCCAAACATGATTTTAGCCCTTGTTTATTCGGAAAAGTGGTTATTTCTGTAGTTTAATTGCTGCAAATTGCTGCAAATTGTCCATAGTGTCCCTATCATCTAGTTTGAACAGTTACGTTTAACAGAGTGCAATCCAAACATGATTTTAGAACTTGTTTATATGGAAAAGTGGTTATTTCTGTAGTTTAATTGCTGCAAATTGCTGAAAATTGTCCATAGTGTCCCTATCATCTAGTTTGAACAGTTACGTTTAACAGAGTGCAATCCAAACATGATTTTAGACCTTGTTTATATGGAAAAGTGGTTATTTCTGTAGTTTAATTGCTGCAAATTGCTGAAAATTGTCCATAGTGTCCCTATCATCTAGTTTGAACAGTTATGTTTAATAGATTGTATCCAGAGTGCAATCCAAACATGATTTTAGACCTTGTTTATTCGGAAAAGTGGTTATTTCTGTAGTTTAATTGCTGCAAATTGCTGAAAATTGTCCATAGTGTCCCTATCATCTAGTTTGAACAGTTACGTTTAACAGAGTGCAATCCAAACATGATTTTAGAACTTGTTTATATGGAAAAGTGGTTATTTCTGTAGTTTAATTGCTGCAAATTGCTGAAAATTGTCCATAGTGTCCCTATCTCATCTAGTTTGAACAGTTACGTTTAACAGATTGTATTCAGAGTGCAATCCAAACATGATTTTAGACCTTGTTTATATGGAAAAGTGGTTATTTCTGTAGTTGAATAGCTGAAAATTGTCCATAGTGTCCCTATCTCATCTAGTTTGAACAGTTACGTTTAACAGAGTGCAATCCAAACATGATTTTAGACCTTGTTTATATGGAAAAGTGGTTATTTCTGTAGTTTAATTGCTGCAAATTGCTGAAAATTGTCCATAGTGTCCCTATCTCATCTAGTTTGAACAGTTACGTTTAACAGATTGTATCCAGAGTGCAATCCAAACATGATTTTAGACCTTGTTTATATGGAAAAGTGGTTATTTCTGTAGTTTAATTGCTGCAAATTGCTGAAAATTGTCCATAGTGTCCCTATCATCTAGTTTGAACAGTTACGTTTAACAGAGTGCAATCCAAACATGATTTTAGACCTTGTTTATATGGAAAAGTGGTTATTTCTGTAGTTTAATTGCTGCAAATTGCTGAAAATTGTCCATAGTGTCCCTATCATCTAGTTTGAACAGTTATGTTTAATAGATTGTATCCAGAGTGCAATCCAAACATGATTTTAGACCTTGTTTATTCGGAAAAGTGGTTATTTCTGTAGTTTAATTGCTGCAAATTGCTGAAAATTGTCCATAGTGTCCCTATCATCTAGTTTGAACAGTTACGTTTAACAGAGTGCAATCCAAACATGATTTTAGAACTTGTTTATATGGAAAAGTGGTTATTTCTGTAGTTTAATTGCTGCAAATTGCTGAAAATTGTCCATAGTGTCCCTATCATCTAGTTTGAACAGTTCCGTTTAACAGATTGTGTCCAGAGTGCAATCCAAACATGATTTTAGACCTTGTTTATATGGAAAAGTGGTTATTTCTGTAGTTTAATTGCTGCAAATTGCTGAAAATTGTCCATAGTGTCCCTATCATCTAGTTTGAACAGTTACGTTTAACAGATTGTATCCAGAGTGCAATCCAAACATGATTTTAGACCTTGTTTATTCGGAAAAGTGGTTATTTCTGTAGTTTAATTGCTGCAAATTGCTGAAAATTGTCCATAGTGTCCCTATCATCTAGTTTGAACAGTTACGTTTAACAGATTGTATCCAGAGTGCAATCCAAACATGATTTTAGACCTTGTTTATTCGGAAAAGTGGTTATTTCTGTAGTTTAATTGCTGCAAATTGCTGAAAATTGTCCATAGTGTCCCTATCATCTAGTTTGAACAGTTACGTTTAACAGAGTGCAATCCAAACATGATTTTAGACCTTGTTTATATGGAAAAGTGGTTATTTCTGTAGTTTAATTGCTGCAAATTGCTGAAAATTGTCCATAGTGTCCCTATCATCTAGTTTGAACAGTTATGTTTAATAGATTGTATCCAGAGTGCAATCCAAACATGATTTTAGACCTTGTTTATTCGGAAAAGTGGTTATTTCTGTAGTTTAATTGCTGCAAATTGCTGAAAATTGTCCATAGTGTCCCTATCATCTAGTTTGAACAGTTACGTTTAACAGAGTGCAATCCAAACATGATTTTAGAACTTGTTTATATGGAAAAGTGGTTATTTCTGTAGTTTAATTGCTGCAAATTGCTGAAAATTGTCCATAGTGTCCCTATCATCTAGTTTGAACAGTTCCGTTTAACAGATTGTGTCCAGAGTGCAATCCAAACATGATTTTAGACCTTGTTTATATGGAAAAGTGGTTATTTCTGTAGTTTAATTGCTGCAAATTGCTGAAAATTGTCCATAGTGTCCCTATCATCTAGTTTGAACAGTTACGTTTAACAGATTGTATCCAGAGTGCAATCCAAACATGATTTTAGACCTTGTTTATTCGGAAAAGTGGTTATTTCTGTAGTTTAATTGCTGCAAATTGCTGAAAATTGTCCATAGTGTCCCTATCTCATCTAGTTTGAACAGTTACGTTTTTAACAGAGTGCAATCCAAACATGATTTTAGACCTTGTTTATATGGAAAAGTGGTTATTTGTGTAGTTTAATTGCTGCAAATTTCTGAAAATTGTCCATAGTGTCCCTATCATCTAGTTTGAACAGTTACGTTTAACAGATTGTATCCAGAGTGCAATCCAAACATGATTTTAGACCTTGTTTATATGGAAAAGTGGTTATTTCTGTAGTTTAATTGCTGCAAATTGCTGAAAATTGTCGATAGTGTCCCTATCTCATCTAGTTTGAACAGTTACGTTTGACAGATTGTATCCAGAGTTCAATCCAAACATGATTTTAGACCTTGTTAATATGGAAAAGTGGTTATTTCTGTAGTTTAATTGCTGCAAATTGCTGAAAATTGTCCATAGTGTCCCTATCTCATCTAGTTTGAACAGTTACGTTTAACAGAGTGCAATCCAAACATGATTTTAGACCTTGTTTATGTGGAAAAGTGGTTATTTCTGTAGTTTAATTGCTGCAAATTGATGAAAATTGTCCATAGTGTCCCTATCATCTAGTTTGAACAGTTACGTTTGACAGATTGTATCCAGAGTGCAATCCAAACATGATTTTAGACCTTGTTTATATGGAAAAGTGGTTATTTCTGTAGTTTAATTGCTGCAAATTGCTGAAAATTGTCCATAGTGTCCCTATCTCATCTAGTTTGAACAGTTACGTTTAACAGATTGTATCCAGAGTGCAATCCAAACATGATTTTAGACCTTGTTTATATGGAAAAGTGGTTATTTCTGTAGTTTAATTGCTGCAAATTGCTGAAAATTGTCCATAGTGTCCCTATCATCTAGTTTGAACAGTTACGTTTAACAGAGTGCAATCCAAACATGATTTTAGACCTTGTTTATATGGAAAAGTGGTTATTTCTGTAGTTTAATTGCTGCAAATTGCTGAAAATTGTCCATAGTGTCCCTATCATCTAGTTTGAACAGTTATGTTTAATAGATTGTATCCAGAGTGCAATCCAAACATGATTTTAGACCTTGTTTATTCGGAAAAGTGGTTATTTCTGTAGTTTAATTGCTGCAAATTGCTGAAAATTGTCCATAGTGTCCCTATCATCTAGTTTGAACAGTTACGTTTAACAGAGTGCAATCCAAACATGATTTTAGAACTTGTTTATATGGAAAAGTGGTTATTTCTGTAGTTTAATTGCTGCAAATTGCTGAAAATTGTCCATAGTGTCCCTATCATCTAGTTTGAACAGTTCCGTTTAACAGATTGTGTCCAGAGTGCAATCCAAACATGATTTTAGACCTTGTTTATATGGAAAAGTGGTTATTTCTGTAGTTTAATTGCTGCAAATTGCTGAAAATTGTCCATAGTGTCCCTATCATCTAGTTTGAACAGTTACGTTTAACAGATTGTATCCAGAGTGCAATCCAAACATGATTTTAGACCTTGTTTATTCGGAAAAGTGGTTATTTCTGTAGTTTAATTGCTGCAAATTGCTGAAAATTGTCCATAGTGTCCCTATCATCTAGTTTGAACAGTTACGTTTAACAGATTGTATCCAGAGTGCAATCCAAACATGATTTTAGACCTTGTTTATTCGGAAAAGTGGTTATTTCTGTAGTTTAATTGCTGCAAATTGCTGAAAATTGTCCATAGTGTCCCTATCATCTAGTTTGAACAGTTACGTTTAACAGAGTGCAATCCAAACATGATTTTAGAACTTGTTTATATGGAAAAGTGGTTATTTCTGTAGTTTAATTGCTGCAAATTGCTGAAAATTGTCCATAGTGTCCCTATCATCTAGTTTGAACAGTTCCGTTTAACAGATTGTGTCCAGAGTGCAATCCAAACATGATTTTAGACCTTGTTTATATGGAAAAGTGGTTATTTCTGTAGTTTAATTGCTGCAAATTGCTGAAAATTGTCCATAGTGTCCCTATCATCTAGTTTGAACAGTTACGTTTAACAGATTGTATCCAGAGTGCAATCCAAACATGATTTTAGACCTTGTTTATTCGGAAAAGTGGTTATTTCTGTAGTTTAATTGCTGCAAATTGCTGAAAATTGTCCATAGTGTCCCTATCTCATCTAGTTTGAACAGTTACGTTTTTAACAGAGTGCAATCCAAACATGATTTTAGACCTTGTTTATATGGAAAAGTGGTTATTTGTGTAGTTTAATTGCTGCAAATTTCTGAAAATTGTCCATAGTGTCCCTATCATCTAGTTTGAACAGTTACGTTTAACAGATTGTATCCAGAGTGCAATCCAAACATGATTTTAGACCTTGTTTATATGGAAAAGTGGTTATTTCTGTAGTTTAATTGCTGCAAATTGCTGAAAATTGTCGATAGTGTCCCTATCTCATCTAGTTTGAACAGTTACGTTTGACAGATTGTATCCAGAGTTCAATCCAAACATGATTTTAGACCTTGTTAATATGGAAAAGTGGTTATTTCTGTAGTTTAATTGCTGCAAATTGCTGAAAATTGTCCATAGTGTCCCTATCTCATCTAGTTTGAACAGTTACGTTTAACAGAGTGCAATCCAAACATGATTTTAGACCTTGTTTATGTGGAAAAGTGGTTATTTCTGTAGTTTAATTGCTGCAAATTGATGAAAATTGTCCATAGTGTCCCTATCATCTAGTTTGAACAGTTACGTTTGACAGATTGTATCCAGAGTGCAATCCAAACATGATTTTAGACCTTGTTTATATGGAAAAGTGGTTATTTCTGTAGTTTAATTGCTGCAAATTGCTGAAAATTGTCCATAGTGTCCCTATCATCTAGTTTGAACAGTTACGTTTAACAGATTGTATCCAGAGTGCAATCCAAACATGATTTTAGACCTTGTTTATATGGAAAAGTGGTTATTTCTGTAGTTTAATTGCTGCAAATTGCTGCAAATTGTCCATAGTGTCCCTATCTCATCTAGTTTGAACAGTTACGTTTAACAGAGTGCAATCCAAACATGATTTTAGACCTTGTTTATATGGAAAAGTGGTTATTTCTGTAGTTTAATTGCTGCAAATTGCTGAAAATTGTCCATAGTGTCCCTATCTCATCTAGTTTGAACAGTTACGTTTAACAGAGTGCAATCCAAACATGATTTTAGACCTTGTTTATATGGAAAAGTGGTTATTTCTGTAGTTTAATTGCTGCAAATTGCTGAAAATTGTCCATAGTGTCCCTATCATCTAGTTTGAACAGTTACATTTAACAGACTGCAATCCAAACATGATTTTAGACCTTGTTTATATGGAAAAGTGGTTATTTCTGTAGTTTAATTGCTGAAAATTGTCCATAGTGTCCCTATCTCATCTAGTTTGAACAGTTACGTTTAACAGAGTGCAATCCAAACATGATTTTAGACCTTGTTTATATGGAAAAGTGGTTATTTCTGTAGTTTAATTGCTGCAAATTGCTGAAAATTGTCGATAGTGTCCCTATCTCATCTAGTTTGAACAGTTACGTTTGACAGATTGTATCCAGAGTGCAATCCAAACATAATTTTAGACCTTGTTTATATGGAAAAGTGGTTATTTCTGTAGTTTAATGTCTGCAAATTGCTGAAAATTGTCCATAGTGTCCCTATCAACTAGTTTGAACAGTTACGTTTAACAGATTGTATCCAGAGTGCAATCCAAACATGATTTTAGACCTTGTTTATATGGAAAAGTGGTTATTTCTGTAGTTTAATTGCTGCAAATTGCTGAAAATTGTCCATAGTGTCCCTATCTCATCTAGTTTGAACAGTTACGTTTAACAGAGTGCAATCCAAACATGATTTTGGACCTTGTTTATATGGAAAAGTGGTTATTTCTGTAGTTTAATTGCTGCAAATTGCTGAAAATTGTCCATAGTGTCCCTATCATCTAGTTTGAACAGTTACGTTTAACAGATTGTATCCAGAGTGCAATCCAAACATGATTTTAGACCTTGTTTATATGGAAAAGTGGTTATTTCTGTAGTTTAATTGCTGCAAATTGCTGAAAATTGTCCATAGTGTCCCTATCTCATCTAGTTTGAACAGTTACGTTTGACAGATTGTATCCAGAGTGCAATCCAAACATAATTTTAGACCTTGTTTATATGGAAAAGTGGTTATTTCTGTAGTTTAATGTCTGCAAATTGCTGAAAATTGTCCATAGTGTCCCTATCAACTAGTTTGAACAGTTACGTTTAACAGATTGTATCCAGAGTGCAATCCAAACATGATTTTAGACCTTGTTTATATGGAAAAGTGGTTATTTCTGTAGTTTAATTGCTGCAAATTGCTGAAAATTGTCGATAGTGTCCCTATCTCATCTAGTTTGAACAGTTACGTTTGACAGATTGTATCCAGAGTGCAATCCAAACATAATTTTAGACCTTGTTTATATGGAAAAGTGGTTATTTCTGTAGTTTAATGTCTGCAAATTGCTGAAAATTGTCCATAGTGTCCCTATCAACTAGTTTGAACAGTTACGTTTAACAGATTGTATCCAGAGTGCAATCCAAACATGATTTTAGACCTTGTTTATATGGAAAAGTGGTTATTTCTGTAGTTTAATTGCTGCAAATTGCTGAAAATTGTCCATAGTGTCCCTATCTCATCTAGTTTGAACAGTTACGTTTAACAGAGTGCAATCCAAACATGATTTTGGACCTTGTTTATATGGAAAAGTGGTTATTTCTGTAGTTTAATTGCTGCAAATTGCTGAAAATTGTCCATAGTGTCCCTATCATCTAGTTTGAACAGTTACGTTTAACAGATTGTATCCAGAGTGCAATCCAAACATGATTTTAGACCTTGTTTATATGGAAAAGTGGTTATTTCTGTAGTTTAAATCCTGCAAATTGCTGAAAATTGTCCATAGTGTCCCTATCATCTAGTTTGAACAGTTACGTTTAACAGATTGTATCCAGAGTGCAATCCAAACATGATTTTAGACCTTGTTTATATGGAAAAGTGGTTATTTCTGTAGTTTAATTGCTGCAAATTGCTGAAAATTGTCCATAGTGTCCCTATCTCATCTAGTTTGAACAGTTACGTTTAACAGATTGTATTCAGAGTGCAATCCAAACATGATTTTAGACCTTGTTTATATGGAAAAGTGGTTATTTCTGTAGTTGAATAGCTGAAAATTGTCCATAGTGTCCCTATCTCATCTAGTTTGAACAGTTACGTTTAACAGAGTGCAATCCAAACATGATTTTAGACCTTGTTTATATGGAAAAGTGGTTATTTCTGTAGTTTAATTGCTGCAAATTGCTGAAAATTGTCCATAGTGTCCCTATCATCTAGTTTGAACAGTTACGTTTAACAGATTGTATCCAGAGTGCAATCCAAACATGATTTTAGACCTTGTTTATATGGAAAAGTGGTTATTTCTGTAGTTTAATTGCTGCAAATTGCTGAAAATTGTCCATAGTGTCCCTATCATCTAGTTTGAACAGTTACGTTTAACAGAGTGCAATCCAAACATGATTTTAGAACTTGTTTATATGGAAAAGTGGTTATTTCTGTAGTTTAATTGCTGCAAATTGCTGAAAATTGTCCATAGTGTCCCTATCATCTAGTTTGAACAGTTACGTTTAACAGAGTGCAATCCAAACATGATTTTAGACCTTGTTTATATGGAAAAGTGGTTATTTCTGTAGTTTAATTGCTGCAAATTGCTGAAAATTGTCCATAGTGTCCCTATCATCTAGTTTGAACAGTTATGTTTAATAGATTGTATCCAGAGTGCAATCCAAACATGATTTTAGACCTTGTTTATTCGGAAAAGTGGTTATTTCTGTAGTTTAATTGCTGCAAATTGCTGAAAATTGTCCATAGTGTCCCTATCATCTAGTTTGAACAGTTATGTTTAACAGAGTGCAATCCAAACATGATTTTAGACCTTGTTTATATGGAAAAGTGGTTATTTCTGTAGTTTAATTGCTGCAAATTGCTGAAAATTGTCCATAGTGTCCCTATCATCTAGTTTGAACAGTTACGTTTAACAGATTGTATCCAGAGTGCAATCCAAACATGATTTTAGACCTTGTTTATATGGAAAAGTGGTTATTTCTGTAGTTGAATTGCTGCAAATCTCTGAAAATTGTCCATAGTGTCCCTATCATCTAGTTTGAACAGTTCCGTTTAACAGATTGTGTCCAGAGTGCAATCCAAACATGATTTTAGACCTTGTTTATATGGAAAAGTGGTTATTTCTGTAGTTTAATTGCTGCAAATTGCTGAAAATTGTCCATAGTGTCCCTATCATCTAGTTTGAACAGTAACGTTTAACAGAGTGCAATCCAAACATGATTTTAGACCTTGTTTATATGGAAAAGTGGTTATTTCTGTAGTTTAATTGCTGCAAATTGCTGAAAATTGTCCATAGTGTCCCTATTATCTAGTTTGAACAGTTACGTTTAACAGATTGTATCCAGAGTGCAATCCAAACATGATTTTAGACCTTGTTTATTCGGAAAAGTGGTTATTTCTGTAGTTTAATTGCTGCAAATTGCTGAAAATTGTCCATAGTGTCCCTATCTCATCTAGTTTGAACAGTTACGTTTAACAGAGTGCAATCCAAACATGATTTTAGACCTTGTTTATATGGAAAAGTGGTTATTTGTGTAGTTTAATTGCTGCAAATTGCTGAAAATTGTCGATAGTGTCCCTATCTCATCTAGTTTGAACAGTTACGTTTGACAGATTGTATCCAGAGTGCAATCCAAACATGATTTTAGACCTTGTTAATATGGAAAAGTGGTTATTTCTGTAGTTTAATTGCTGCAAATTGCTGAAAATTGTCCATAGTGTCCCTATCTCATCTAGTTTGAACAGTTACGTTTAACAGAGTGCAATCCAAACATGATTTTAGACCTTGTTTATATGGAAAAGTGGTTATTTCTGTAGTTTAATTGCTGCAAATTGATGAAAATTGTCCATAGTGTCCCTATCATCTAGTTTGAACAGTTACGTTTAACAGATTGTATCCAGAGTGCAATCCAAACATGATTTTAGACCTTGTTTATATGGAAAAGTGGTTATTTCTGTAGTTTAATTGCTGCAAATTGCTGAAAATTGTCCATAGTGTCCCTATCTCATCTAGTTTGAACAGTTACGTTTAACAGAGTGCAATCCAAACATGATTTTAGACCTTGTTTATGTGGAAAAGTGGTTATTTCTGTAGTTTAATTGCTGCAAATTGCTGAAAATTGTCCATAGTGTCCCTATCTCATCTAGTTTGAACAGTTACGTTTAACAGAGTGCAATCCAAACATGATTTTAGACCTTGTTTATATGGAAAAGTGGTTATTTCTGTAGTTTAATTGCTGCAAATTGATGAAAATTGTCCATAGTGTCCCTATCATCTAGTTTGAACAGTTACGTTTAACAGATTGTATCCAGAGTGCAATCCAAACATGATTTTAGACCTTGTTTATATGGAAAAGTGGTTATTTCTGTAGTTTAATTGCTGCAAATTGATGAAAATTGTCCATAGTGTCCCTATCATCTAGTTTGAACAGTTACGTTTAACAGATTGTATCCAGAGTGCAATCCAAACATGATTTTAGACCTTGTTTATATGGAAAAGTGGTTATTTCTGTAGTTTAATTGCTGCAAATTGCTGAAAATTGTCCATAGTGTCCCTATCTCATCTAGTTTGAACAGTTACGTTTAACAGAGTGCAATCCAAACATGATTTTAGACCTTGTTTATATGGAAAAGTGGTTATTTGTGTAGTTTAATTGCTGCAAATTTCTGCAAATTGTCCATAGTGTCCCTATCATCTAGTTTGAACAGTTATGTTTAACAGATTGTATCCAGAGTGCAATCCAAACATGATTTTAGACCTTGTTTATATGGAAAAGTGGTTATTTCTGTAGTTTAATTGATGCAAATTGCTGAAAATTGTCGATAGTGTCCCTATCTCATCTAGTTTGAACAGTTACGTTTGACAGATTGTATCCAGAGTGCAATCCAAACATGATTTTAGACCTTGTTAATATGGAAAAGTGGTTATTTCTGTAGTTTAATTGCTGCAAATTGCTGAAAATTGTCCATAGTGTCCCTATCTCATCTAGTTTGAACAGTTACGTTTAACAGAGTGCAATCCAAACATGATTTTAGACCTTGTTTATATGGAAAAGTGGTTATTTCTGTAGTTTAATTGCTGCAAATTGATGAAAATTGTCCATAGTGTCCCTATCATCTAGTTTGAACAGTTACGTTTAACAGATTGTATCCAGAGTGCAATCCAAACATGATTTTAGACCTTGTTTATATGGAAAAGTGGTTATTTCTGTAGTTTAATTGCTGCAAATTGCTGAAAATTGTCCATAGTGTCCCTATCTCATCTAGTTTGAACAGTTACGTTTAACAGAGTGCAATCCAAACATGATTTTAGACCTTGTTTATGTGGAAAAGTGGTTATTTCTGTAGTTTAATTGCTGCAAATTGCTGAAAATTGTCCATAGTGTCCCTATCATCTAGTTTGAACAGTTACGTTTAACAGATTGTATCCAGAGTGCAATCCAAACATGATTTTAGACCTTGTTTATATGGAAAAGTGGTTATTTCTGTAGTTGAATTGCTGCAAATCTCTGAAAATTGTCCATAGTGTCCCTACCTCATCTAGTTTGAACAGTTACGTTTAACAGAGTGCAATCCAAACATGATTTTAGACCTTGTTTATATGGAAAAGTGGTTATTTCTGTAGTTTAATTGCTGCAAATTGCTGAAAATTGTCCATAGTGTCCCTATCATCTAGTTTGAACAGTTCCGTTTAACAGATTGTGTCCAGAGTGCAATCCAAACATGATTTTAGACCTTGTTTATATGGAAAAGTGGTTATTTCTGTAGTTTAATTGCTGCAAATTGCTGAAAATTGTCCATAGTGTCCCTATCATCTAGTTTGAACAGTAACGTTTAACAGAGTGCAATCCAAACATGATTTTAGACCTTGTTTATATGGAAAAGTGGTTATTTCTGTAGTTTAATTGCTGCAAATTGCTGAAAATTGTCCATAGTGTCCCTATCATCTAGTTTGAACAGTTACGTTTAACAGATTGTATCCAGAGTGCAATCCAAACATGATTTTAGACCTTGTTTATTCGGAAAAGTGGTTATTTCTGTAGTTTAATTGCTGCAAATTGCTGAAAATTGTCCATAGTGTCCCTATCTCATCTAGTTTGAACAGTTACGTTTAACAGAGTGCAATCCAAACATGATTTTAGACCTTGTTTATATGGAAAAGTGGTTATTTGTGTAGTTTAATTGCTGCAAATTTCTGAAAATTGTCCATAGTGTCCCTATCATCTAGTTTGAACAGTTACGTTTAACAGATTGTATCCAGAGTGCAATCCAAACATGATTTTAGACCTTGTTTATATGGAAAAGTGGTTATTTCTGTAGTTTAATTGCTGCAAATTGCTGAAAATTGTCGATAGTGTCCCTATCTCATCTAGTTTGAACAGTTACGTTTGACAGATTGTATCCAGAGTGCAATCCAAACATGATTTTAGACCTTGTTAATATGGAAAAGTGGTTATTTCTGTAGTTTAATTGCTGCAAATTGCTGAAAATTGTCCATAGTGTCCCTATCTCATCTAGTTTGAACAGTTACGTTTAACAGAGTGCAATCCAAACATGATTTTAGACCTTGTTTATATGGAAAAGTGGTTATTTCTGTAGTTTAATTGCTGCAAATTGATGAAAATTGTCCATAGTGTCCCTATCATCTAGTTTGAACAGTTACGTTTAACAGATTGTATCCAGAGTGCAATCCAAACATGATTTTAGACCTTGTTTATATGGAAAAGTGGTTATTTCTGTAGTTTAATTGCTGCAAATTGCTGAAAATTGTCCATAGTGTCCCTATCTCATCTAGTTTGAACAGTTACGTTTAACAGAGTGCAATCCAAACATGATTTTAGACCTTGTTTATGTGGAAAAGTGGTTATTTCTGTAGTTTAATTGCTGCAAATTGCTGAAAATTGTCCATAGTGTCCCTATCTCATCTAGTTTGAACAGTTACGTTTGACAGATTGTATCCAGAGTGCAATCCAAACATGATTTTAGACCTTGTTTATATGGAAAAGTGGTTATTTCTGTAGTTTAATTGCTGCAAATTGCTGAAAATTGTCCATAGTGTCCCTATCATCTAGTTTGAACAGTTACGTTTAACAGATTGTATCCAGAGTGCAATCCAAACATGATTTTAGACCTTGTTTATATGGAAAAGTGGTTATTTCTGTAGTTTAATTGCTGCAAATTGCTGCAAATTGTCCATAGTGTCCCTATCTCATCTAGTTTGAACAGTTACGTTTAACAGAGTGCAATCCAAACATGATTTTAGACCTTGTTTATATGGAAAAGTGGTTATTTCTGTAGTTTAATTGCTGCAAATTGCTGAAAATTGTCCATAGTGTCCCTATCTCATCTAGTTTGAACAGTTACGTTTAACAGAGTGCAATCCAAACATGATTTTAGACCTTGTTTATATGGAAAAGTGGTTATTTCTGTAGTTTAATTGCTGCAAATTGATGAAAATTGTCCATAGTGTCCCTATCATCTAGTTTGAACAGTTACGTTTAACAGATTGTATCCAGAGTGCAATCCAAACATGATTTTAGACCTTGTTTATATGGAAAAGTGGTTATTTCTGTAGTTTAATTGCTGCAAATTGCTGAAAATTGTCCATAGTGTCCCTATCTCATCTAGTTTGAACAGTTACGTTTAACAGAGTGCAATCCAAACATGATTTTAGACCTTGTTTATGTGGAAAAGTGGTTATTTCTGTAGTTTAATTGCTGCAAATTGCTGAAAATTGTCCATAGTGTCCCTATCTCATCTAGTTTGAACAGTTACGTTTGACAGATTGTATCCAGAGTGCAATCCAAACATGATTTTAGACCTTGTTTATATGGAAAAGTGGTTATTTCTGTAGTTTAATTGCTGCAAATTGCTGAAAATTGTCCATAGTGTCCCTATCATCTAGTTTGAACAGTTACGTTTAACAGATTGTATCCAGAGTGCAATCCAAACATGATTTTAGACCTTGTTTATATGGAAAAGTGGTTATTTCTGTAGTTTAATTGCTGCAAATTGCTGCAAATTGTCCATAGTGTCCCTATCTCATCTAGTTTGAACAGTTACGTTTAACAGAGTGCAATCCAAACATGATTTTAGACCTTGTTTATATGGAAAAGTGGTTATTTCTGTAGTTTAATTGCTGCAAATTGCTGAAAATTGTCCATAGTGTCCCTATCTCATCTAGTTTGAACAGTTATGTTTAATAGATTGTATCCAGAGTGCAATCCAAACATGATTTTAGACCTTGTTTATTCGGAAAAGTGGTTATTTCTGTAGTTTAATTGCTGCAAATTGCTGAAAATTGTCGATAGTGTCCCTATCTCATCTAGTTTGAACAGTTACGTTTGACAGATTGTATCCAGAGTGCAATCCAAACATGATTTTAGACCTTGTTAATATGGAAAAGTGGTTATTTCTGTAGTTTAATTGCTGCAAATTGCTGAAAATTGTCCATAGTGTCCCTATCTCATCTAGTTTGAACAGTTACGTTTAACAGAGTGCAATCCAAACATGATTTTAGACCTTGTTTATATGGAAAAGTGGTTATTTCTGTAGTTTAATTGCTGCAAATTGATGAAAATTGTCCATAGTGTCCCTATCATCTAGTTTGAACAGTTACGTTTAACAGATTGTATCCAGAGTGCAATCCAAACATGATTTTAGACCTTGTTTATATGGAAAAGTGGTTATTTCTGTAGTTTAATTGCTGCAAATTGCTGAAAATTGTCCATAGTGTCCCTATCTCATCTAGTTTGAACAGTTACGTTTAACAGAGTGCAATCCAAACATGATTTTAGACCTTGTTTATGTGGAAAAGTGGTTATTTCTGTAGTTTAATTGCTGCAAATTGCTGAAAATTGTCCATAGTGTCCCTATCTCATCTAGTTTGAACAGTTACGTTTGACAGATTGTATCCAGAGTGCAATCCAAACATGATTTTAGACCTTGTTTATATGGAAAAGTGGTTATTTCTGTAGTTTAATTGCTGCAAATTGCTGAAAATTGTCCATAGTGTCCCTATCATCTAGTTTGAACAGTTACGTTTAACAGATTGTATCCAGAGTGCAATCCAAACATGATTTTAGACCTTGTTTATATGGAAAAGTGGTTATTTCTGTAGTTTAATTGCTGCAAATTGCTGCAAATTGTCCATAGTGTCCCTATCTCATCTAGTTTGAACAGTTACGTTTAACAGAGTGCAATCCAAACATGATTTTAGACCTTGTTTATATGGAAAAGTGGTTATTTCTGTAGTTTAATTGCTGCAAATTGCTGAAAATTGTCCATAGTGTCCCTATCTCATCTAGTTTGAACAGTTACGTTTAACAGAGTGCAATCCAAACATGATTTTAGACCTTGTTTATATGGAAAAGTGGTTATTTCTGTAGTTTAATTGCTGCAAATTGCTGAAAATTGTCCATAGTGTCCCTATCATCTAGTTTGAACAGTTATGTTTAATAGATTGTATCCAGAGTGCAGTCCAAACATGATTTTAGACCTTGTTTATTCGGAAAAGTGGTTATTTCTGTAGTTTAATTGCTGCAAATTGCTGAAAATTGTCCATAGTGTCCCTATCATCTAGTTTGAACAGTTACGTTTAACAGAGTGCAATCCAAACATGATTTTAGACCTTGTTTATATGGAAAAGTGGTTATTTCTGTAGTTTAATTGCTGCAAATTGCTGAAAATTGTCCATAGTGTCCCTATCATCTAGTTTGAACAGTTATGTTTAATAGATTGTATCCAGAGTGCAATCCAAACATGATTTTAGACCTTGTTTATTCGGAAAAGTGGTTATTTCTGTAGTTTAATTGCTGCAAATTGCTGAAAATTGTCGATAGTGTCCCTATCTCATCTAGTTTGAACAGTTACGTTTGACAGATTGTATCCAGAGTGCAATCCAAACATGATTTTAGACCTTGTTAATATGGAAAAGTGGTTATTTCTGTAGTTTAATTGCTGCAAATTGCTGAAAATTGTCCATAGTGTCCCTATCTCATCTAGTTTGAACAGTTACGTTTAACAGAGTGCAATCCAAACATGATTTTAGACCTTGTTTATATGGAAAAGTGGTTATTTCTGTAGTTTAATTGCTGCAAATTGATGAAAATTGTCCATAGTGTCCCTATCATCTAGTTTGAACAGTTACGTTTAACAGATTGTATCCAGAGTGCAATCCAAACATGATTTTAGACCTTGTTTATATGGAAAAGTGGTTATTTCTGTAGTTTAATTGCTGCAAATTGCTGAAAATTGTCCATAGTGTCCCTATCTCATCTAGTTTGAACAGTTACGTTTAACAGAGTGCAATCCAAACATGATTTTAGACCTTGTTTATGTGGAAAAGTGGTTATTTCTGTAGTTTAATTGCTGCAAATTGCTGAAAATTGTCCATAGTGTCCCTATCTCATCTAGTTTGAACAGTTACGTTTGACAGATTGTATCCAGAGTGCAATCCAAACATGATTTTAGACCTTGTTTATATGGAAAAGTGGTTATTTCTGTAGTTTAATTGCTGCAAATTGCTGAAAATTGTCCATAGTGTCCCTATCATCTAGTTTGAACAGTTACGTTTAACAGATTGTATCCAGAGTGCAATCCAAACATGATTTTAGACCTTGTTTATATGGAAAAGTGGTTATTTCTGTAGTTTAATTGCTGCAAATTGCTGCAAATTGTCCATAGTGTCCCTATCTCATCTAGTTTGAACAGTTACGTTTAACAGAGTGCAATCCAAACATGATTTTAGACCTTGTTTATATGGAAAAGTGGTTATTTCTGTAGTTTAATTGCTGCAAATTGCTGAAAATTGTCCATAGTGTCCCTATCTCATCTAGTTTGAACAGTTACGTTTAACAGAGTGCAATCCAAACATGATTTTAGACCTTGTTTATATGGAAAAGTGGTTATTTCTGTAGTTTAATTGCTGCAAATTGCTGAAAATTGTCCATAGTGTCCCTATCATCTAGTTTGAACAGTTATGTTTAATAGATTGTATCCAGAGTGCAGTCCAAACATGATTTTAGACCTTGTTTATTCGGAAAAGTGGTTATTTCTGTAGTTTAATTGCTGCAAATTGCTGAAAATTGTCCATAGTGTCCCTATCATCTAGTTTGAACAGTTACGTTTAACAGAGTGCAATCCAAACATGATTTTAGAACTTGTTTATATGGAAAAGTGGTTATTTCTGTAGTTTAATTGCTGCAAATTGCTGAAAATTGTCGATAGTGTCCCTATCTCATCTAGTTTGAACAGTTACGTTTGACAGATTGTATCCAGAGTGCAATCCAAACATGATTTTAGACCTTGTTAATATGGAAAAGTGGTTATTTCTGTAGTTTAATTGCTGCAAATTGCTGAAAATTGTCCATAGTGTCCCTATCTCATCTAGTTTGAACAGTTACGTTTAACAGAGTGCAATCCAAACATGATTTTAGACCTTGTTTATATGGAAAAGTGGTTATTTCTGTAGTTTAATTGCTGCAAATTGATGAAAATTGTCCATAGTGTCCCTATCATCTAGTTTGAACAGTTACGTTTAACAGATTGTATCCAGAGTGCAATCCAAACATGATTTTAGACCTTGTTTATATGGAAAAGTGGTTATTTCTGTAGTTTAATTGCTGCAAATTGCTGAAAATTGTCCATAGTGTCCCTATCTCATCTAGTTTGAACAGTTACGTTTAACAGAGTGCAATCCAAACATGATTTTAGACCTTGTTTATGTGGAAAAGTGGTTATTTCTGTAGTTTAATTGCTGCAAATTGCTGAAAATTGTCCATAGTGTCCCTATCTCATCTAGTTTGAACAGTTACGTTTGACAGATTGTATCCAGAGTGCAATCCAAACATGATTTTAGACCTTGTTTATATGGAAAAGTGGTTATTTCTGTAGTTTAATTGCTGCAAATTGCTGAAAATTGTCCATAGTGTCCCTATCATCTAGTTTGAACAGTTACGTTTAACAGATTGTATCCAGAGTGCAATCCAAACATGATTTTAGACCTTGTTTATATGGAAAAGTGGTTATTTCTGTAGTTTAATTGCTGCAAATTGCTGCAAATTGTCCATAGTGTCCCTATCTCATCTAGTTTGAACAGTTACGTTTAACAGAGTGCAATCCAAACATGATTTTAGACCTTGTTTATATGGAAAAGTGGTTATTTCTGTAGTTTAATTGCTGCAAATTGCTGAAAATTGTCCATAGTGTCCCTATCATCTAGTTTGAACAGTTACATTTAACAGACTGCAATCCAAACATGATTTTAGACCTTGTTTATATGGAAAAGTGGTTATTTCTGTAGTTTAATTGCTGAAAATTGTCCATAGTGTCCCTATCTCATCTAGTTTGAACAGTTACGTTTAACAGAGTGCAATCCAAACATGATTTTAGACCTTGTTTATATGGAAAAGTGGTTATTTCTGTAGTTTAATTGCTGCAAATTGCTGAAAATTGTCGATAGTGTCCCTATCTCATCTAGTTTGAACAGTTACGTTTGACAGATTGTATCCAGAGTGCAATCCAAACATAATTTTAGACCTTGTTTATATGGAAAAGTGGTTATTTCTGTAGTTTAATGTCTGCAAATTGCTGAAAATTGTCCATAGTGTCCCTATCATCTAGTTTGAACAGTTACGTTTAACAGATTGTATCCAGAGTGCAATCCAAACATGATTTTAGACCTTGTTTATATGGAAAAGTGGTTATTTCTGTAGTTTAATTGCTGCAAATTGCTGAAAATTGTCCATAGTGTCCCTATCTCATCTAGTTTGAACAGTTACGTTTAACAGATTGTATTCAGAGTGCAATCCAAACATGATTTTAGACCTTGTTTATATGGAAAAGTGGTTATTTCTGTAGTTGAATAGCTGAAAATTGTCCATAGTGTCCCTATCTCATCTAGTTTGAACAGTTACGTTTAACAGAGTGCAATCCAAACATGATTTTAGACCTTGTTTATATGGAAAAGTGGTTATTTCTGTAGTTTAATTGCTGCAAATTGCTGAAAATTGTCCATAGTGTCCCTATCATCTAGTTTGAACAGTTACGTTTAACAGATTGTATCCAGAGTGCAATCCAAACATGATTTTAGACCTTGTTTATATGGAAAAGTGGTTATTTCTGTAGTTTAATTGCTGCAAATTGCTGAAAATTGTCCATAGTGTCCCTATCATCTAGTTTGAACAGTTACGTTTAACAGAGTGCAATCCAAACATGATTTTAGAACTTGTTTATATGGAAAAGTGGTTATTTCTGTAGTTTAATTGCTGCAAATTGCTGAAAATTGTCCATAGTGTCCCTATCATCTAGTTTGAACAGTTACGTTTAACAGAGTGCAATCCAAACATGATTTTAGACCTTGTTTATATGGAAAAGTGGTTATTTCTGTAGTTTAATTGCTGCAAATTGCTGAAAATTGTCCATAGTGTCCCTATCATCTAGTTTGAACAGTTATGTTTAATAGATTGTATCCAGAGTGCAATCCAAACATGATTTTAGACCTTGTTTATTCGGAAAAGTGGTTATTTCTGTAGTTTAATTGCTGCAAATTGCTGAAAATTGTCCATAGTGTCCCTATCATCTAGTTTGAACAGTTACGTTTAACAGAGTGCAATCCAAACATGATTTTAGAACTTGTTTATATGGAAAAGTGGTTATTTCTGTAGTTTAATTGCTGCAAATTGCTGAAAATTGTCCATAGTGTCCCTATCATCTAGTTTGAACAGTTATGTTTAACAGAGTGCAATCCAAACATGATTTTAGACCTTGTTTATATGGAAAAGTGGTTATTTCTGTAGTTTAATTGCTGCAAATTGCTGAAAATTGTCCATAGTGTCCCTATCATCTAGTTTGAACAGTTACGTTTAACAGATTGTATCCAGAGTGCAATCCAAACATGATTTTAGACCTTGTTTATATGGAAAAGTGGTTATTTCTGTAGTTTAATTGCTGCAAATTGCTGAAAATTGTCGATAGTGTCCCTATCTCATCTAGTTTGAACAGTTACGTTTGACAGATTGTATCCAGAGTGCAATCCAAACATGATTTTAGACCTTGTTAATATGGAAAAGTGGTTATTTCTGTAGTTTAATTGCTGCAAATTGCTGAAAATTGTCCATAGTGTCCCTATCTCATCTAGTTTGAACAGTTACGTTTAACAGAGTGCAATCCAAACATGATTTTAGACCTTGTTTATATGGAAAAGTGGTTATTTCTGTAGTTTAATTGCTGCAAATTGATGAAAATTGTCCATAGTGTCCCTATCATCTAGTTTGAACAGTTACGTTTAACAGATTGTATCCAGAGTGCAATCCAAACATGATTTTAGACCTTGTTTATATGGAAAAGTGGTTATTTCTGTAGTTTAATTGCTGCAAATTGCTGAAAATTGTCCATAGTGTCCCTATCTCATCTAGTTTGAACAGTTACGTTTAACAGAGTGCAATCCAAACATGATTTTAGACCTTGTTTATGTGGAAAAGTGGTTATTTCTGTAGTTTAATTGCTGCAAATTGCTGAAAATTGTCCATAGTGTCCCTATCTCATCTAGTTTGAACAGTTACGTTTGACAGATTGTATCCAGAGTGCAATCCAAACATGATTTTAGACCTTGTTTATATGGAAAAGTGGTTATTTCTGTAGTTTAATTGCTGCAAATTGCTGAAAATTGTCCATAGTGTCCCTATCATCTAGTTTGAACAGTTACGTTTAACAGATTGTATCCAGAGTGCAATCCAAACATGATTTTAGACCTTGTTTATATGGAAAAGTGGTTATTTCTGTAGTTTAATTGCTGCAAATTGCTGCAAATTGTCCATAGTGTCCCTATCTCATCTAGTTTGAACAGTTACGTTTAACAGAGTGCAATCCAAACATGATTTTAGACCTTGTTTATATGGAAAAGTGGTTATTTCTGTAGTTTAATTGCTGCAAATTGCTGAAAATTGTCCATAGTGTCCCTATCATCTAGTTTGAACAGTTACATTTAACAGACTGCAATCCAAACATGATTTTAGACCTTGTTTATATGGAAAAGTGGTTATTTCTGTAGTTTAATTGCTGAAAATTGTCCATAGTGTCCCTATCTCATCTAGTTTGAACAGTTACGTTTAACAGAGTGCAATCCAAACATGATTTTAGACCTTGTTTATATGGAAAAGTGGTTATTTCTGTAGTTTAATTGCTGCAAATTGCTGAAAATTGTCCATAGTGTCCCTATCATCTAGTTTGAACAGTTACGTTTAACAGATTGTATCCAGAGTGCAATCCAAACATGATTTTAGACCTTGTTTATATGGAAAAGTGGTTATTTCTGTAGTTTAATTGCTGCAAATTGCTGAAAATTGTCCATAGTGTCCCTATCTCATCTAGTTTGAACAGTTACGTTTAACAGATTGTATTCAGAGTGCAATCCAAACATGATTTTAGACCTTGTTTATATGGAAAAGTGGTTATTTCTGTAGTTGAATAGCTGAAAATTGTCCATAGTGTCCCTATCTCATCTAGTTTGAACAGTTACGTTTAACAGAGTGCAATCCAAACATGATTTTAGACCTTGTTTATATGGAAAAGTGGTTATTTCTGTAGTTTAATTGCTGCAAATTGCTGAAAATTGTCCATAGTGTCCCTATCATCTAGTTTGAACAGTTACGTTTAACAGATTGTATCCAGAGTGCAATCCAAACATGATTTTAGACCTTGTTTATATGGAAAAGTGGTTATTTCTGTAGTTTAATTGCTGCAAATTGCTGAAAATTGTCCATAGTGTCCCTATCATCTAGTTTGAACAGTTACGTTTAACAGAGTGCAATCCAAACATGATTTTAGAACTTGTTTATATGGAAAAGTGGTTATTTCTGTAGTTTAATTGCTGCAAATTGCTGAAAATTGTCCATAGTGTCCCTATCATCTAGTTTGAACAGTTATGTTTAACAGAGTGCAATCCAAACATGATTTTAGACCTTGTTTATATGGAAAAGTGGTTATTTCTGTAGTTTAATTGCTGCAAATTGCTGAAAATTGTCCATAGTGTCCCTATCATCTAGTTTGAACAGTTACGTTTAACAGATTGTATCCAGAGTGCAATCCAAACATGATTTTAGACCTTGTTTATATGGAAAAGTGGTTATTTCTGTAGTTTAATTGCTGCAAATCTCTGAAAATTGTCCATAGTGTCCCTACCTCATCTAGTTTGAACAGTTACGTTTAACAGAGTGCAATCCAAACATGATTTTAGACCTTGTTTATATGGAAAAGTGGTTATTTGTGTAGTTTAATTGCTGCAAATTGCTGAAAATTGTCCATAGTGTCCCTATCATCTAGTTTGAACAGTTCCGTTTAACAGATTGTGTCCAGAGTGCAATCCAAACATGATTTTAGACCTTGTTTATATGGAAAAGTGGTTATTTCTGTAGTTTAATTGCTGCAAATTGCTGAAAATTGTCCATAGTGTCCCTATCATCTAGTTTGAACAGTAACGTTTAACAGAGTGCAATCCAAACATGATTTTAGACCTTGTTTATATGGAAAAGTGGTTATTTCTGTAGTTTAATTGCTGCAAATTGCTGAAAATTGTCCATAGTGTCCCTATCTCATCTAGTTTGAACAGTTACGTTTAACAGATTGTATCCAGAGTGCAATCCAAACATGATTTTAGACCTTGTTTATATGGAAAAGTGGTTATTTCTGTAGTTTAATTGCTGCAAATTGCTGAAAATTGTCCATAGTGTCCCTATCTCATCTAGTTTGAACAGTTACGTTTAACAGAGTGCAATCCAAACATGATTTTAGACCTTGTTTATATGGAAAAGTGGTTATTTCTGTAGTTTAATTGCTGCAAATTGCTGAAAATTGTCCATAGTGTCCCTATCATCTAGTTTGAACAGTTACGTTTAACAGATTGTATCCAGAGTGCAATCCAAACATGATTTTAGACCTTGTTTATATGGAAAAGTGGTTATTTCTGTAGTTTAATTGCTGCAAATTGCTGCAAATTGTCCATAGTGTCCCTATCATCTAGTTTGAACAGTTACGTTTAACAGAGTGCAATCCAAACATGATTTTAGAACTTGTTTATATGGAAAAGTGGTTATTTCTGTAGTTTAATTGCTGCAAATTGCTGAAAATTGTCCATAGTGTCCCTATCATCTAGTTTGAACAGTTACGTTTAACAGAGTGCAATCCAAACATGATTTTAGACCTTGTTTATATGGAAAAGTGGTTATTTCTGTAGTTTAATTGCTGCAAATTGCTGAAAATTGTCCATAGTGTCCCTATCATCTAGTTTGAACAGTTATGTTTAATAGATTGTATCCAGAGTGCAATCCAAACATGATTTTAGACCTTGTTTATTCGGAAAAGTGGTTATTTCTGTAGTTTAATTGCTGCAAATTGCTGAAAATTGTCCATAGTGTCCCTATCATCTAGTTTGAACAGTTACGTTTAACAGAGTGCAATCCAAACATGATTTTAGAACTTGTTTATATGGAAAAGTGGTTATTTCTGTAGTTTAATTGCTGCAAATTGCTGAAAATTGTCCATAGTGTCCCTATCATCTAGTTTGAACAGTTATGTTTAACAGAGTGCAATCCAAACATGATTTTAGACCTTGTTTATATGGAAAAGTGGTTATTTCTGTAGTTTAATTGCTGCAAATTGCTGAAAATTGTCCATAGTGTCCCTATCATCTAGTTTGAACAGTTACGTTTAACAGATTGTATCCAGAGTGCAATCCAAACATGATTTTAGACCTTGTTTATATGGAAAAGTGGTTATTTCTGTAGTTTAATTGCTGCAAATCTCTGAAAATTGTCCATAGTGTCCCTACCTCATCTAGTTTGAACAGTTACGTTTAACAGAGTGCAATCCAAACATGATTTTAGACCTTGTTTATATGGAAAAGTGGTTATTTGTGTAGTTTAATTGCTGCAAATTGCTGAAAATTGTCCATAGTGTCCCTATCATCTAGTTTGAACAGTTCCGTTTAACAGATTGTGTCCAGAGTGCAATCCAAACATGATTTTAGACCTTGTTTATATGGAAAAGTGGTTATTTCTGTAGTTTAATTGCTGCAAATTGCTGAAAATTGTCCATAGTGTCCCTATCATCTAGTTTGAACAGTAACGTTTAACAGAGTGCAATCCAAACATGATTTTAGACCTTGTTTATATGGAAAAGTGGTTATTTCTGTAGTTTAATTGCTGCAAATTGCTGAAAATTGTCCATAGTGTCCCTATCTCATCTAGTTTGAACAGTTACGTTTAACAGATTGTATCCAGAGTGCAATCCAAACATGATTTTAGACCTTGTTTATATGGAAAAGTGGTTATTTCTGTAGTTTAATTGCTGCAAATTGCTGAAAATTGTCCATAGTGTCCCTATCTCATCTAGTTTGAACAGTTACGTTTAACAGATTGTATCCAGAGTGCAATCCAAACATGATTTTAGACCTTGTTTATATGGAAAAGTGGTTATTTCTGTAGTTTAATTGCTGCAAATTGCTGAAAATTGTCCATAGTGTCCCTATCATCTAGTTTGAACAGTTACGTTTAACAGAGTGCAATCCAAACATGATTTTAGAACTTGTTTATATGGAAAAGTGGTTATTTCTGTAGTTTAATTGCTGCAAATTGCTGCAAATTGTCCACAGTGTCCCTATCATCTAGTTTGAACAGTTATGTTTAACAGAGTGCAATCCAAACATGATTTTAGACCTTGTTTATATGGAAAAGTGGTTATTTCTGTAGTTTAATTGCTGCAAATTGCTGAAAATTGTCCATAGTGTCCCTATCATCTAGTTTGAACAGTTACGTTTAACAGATTGTATCCAGAGTGCAATCCAAACATGATTTTAGACCTTGTTTATATGGAAAAGTGGTTATTTCTGTAGTTGAATTGCTGCAAATCTCTGAAAATTGTCCATAGTGTCCCTATCTCATCTAGTTTGAACAGTTACGTTTAACAGAGTGCAATCCAAACATGATTTTAGACCTTGTTTATATGGAAAAGTGGTTATTTCTGTAGTTTAATTGCTGCAAATTGCTGAAAATTGTCCATAGTGTCCCTATCATCTAGTTTGAACAGTTCCGTTTAACAGATTGTGTCCAGAGTGCAATCCAAACATGATTTTAGACCTTGTTTATATGGAAAAGTGGTTATTTCTGTAGTTTAATTGCTGCAAATTGCTGAAAATTGTCCATAGTGTCCCTATCATCTAGTTTGAACAGTAACGTTTAACAGAGTGCAATCCAAACATGATTTTAGACCTTGTTTATATGGAAAAGTGGTTATTTCTGTAGTTTAATTGCTGCAAATTGCTGAAAATTGTCCATAGTGTCCCTATCATCTAGTTTGAACAGTTACGTTTAACAGATTGTATCCAGAGTGCAATCCAAACATGATTTTAGACCTTGTTTATTCGGAAAAGTGGTTATTTCTGTAGTTTAATTGCTGCAAATTGCTGAAAATTGTCCATAGTGTCCCTATCTCATCTAGTTTGAACAGTTACGTTTAACAGAGTGCAATCCAAACATGATTTTAGACCTTGTTTATATGGAAAAGTGGTTATTTGTGTAGTTTAATTGCTGCAAATTTCTGAAAATTGTCCATAGTGTCCCTATCATCTAGTTTGAACAGTTACGTTTAACAGATTGTATCCAGAGTGCAATCCAAACATGATTTTAGACCTTGTTTATATGGAAAAGTGGTTATTTCTGTAGTTTAATTGCTGCAAATTGCTGAAAATTGTCCATAGTGTCCCTATCTCATCTAGTTTGAACAGTTACGTTTAACAGAGTGCAATCCAAACATGATTTTAGACCTTGTTTATATGGAAAAGTGGTTATTTCTGTAGTTTAATTGCTGCAAATTGCTGAAAATTGTCCATAGTGTCCCTATCTCATCTAGTTTGAACAGTTACGTTTAACAGATTGTATCCAGAGTGCAATCCAAACATGATTTTAGACCTTGTTTATATGGAAAAGTGGTTATTTCTGTAGTTTAATTGCTGCAAATTGCTGAAAATTGTCCATAGTGTCCCTATCATCTAGTTTGAACAGTTACGTTTAACAGAGTGCAATCCAAACATGATTTTAGACCTTGTTTATATGGAAAAGTGGTTATTTCTGTAGTTTAATTGCTGCAAATTGCTGAAAATTGTCCATAGTGTCCCTATCATCTAGTTTGAACAGTTACGTTTAACAGATTGTATCCAGAGTGCAATCCAAACATGATTTTAGCCCTTGTTTATTCGGAAAAGTGGTTATTTCTGTAGTTTAATTGCTGCAAATTGCTGCAAATTGTCCATAGTGTCCCTATCATCTAGTTTGAACAGTTACGTTTAACAGAGTGCAATCCAAACATGATTTTAGAACTTGTTTATATGGAAAAGTGGTTATTTCTGTAGTTTAATTGCTGCAAATTGCTGAAAATTGTCCATAGTGTCCCTATCATCTAGTTTGAACAGTTACGTTTAACAGAGTGCAATCCAAACATGATTTTAGACCTTGTTTATATGGAAAAGTGGTTATTTCTGTAGTTTAATTGCTGCAAATTGCTGAAAATTGTCCATAGTGTCCCTATCATCTAGTTTGAACAGTTATGTTTAATAGATTGTATCCAGAGTGCAATCCAAACATGATTTTAGACCTTGTTTATTCGGAAAAGTGGTTATTTCTGTAGTTTAATTGCTGCAAATTGCTGAAAATTGTCCATAGTGTCCCTATCATCTAGTTTGAACAGTTACGTTTAACAGAGTGCAATCCAAACATGATTTTAGAACTTGTTTATATGGAAAAGTGGTTATTTCTGTAGTTTAATTGCTGCAAATTGCTGAAAATTGTCCATAGTGTCCCTATCATCTAGTTTGAACAGTTATGTTTAACAGAGTGCAATCCAAACATGATTTTAGACCTTGTTTATATGGAAAAGTGGTTATTTCTGTAGTTTAATTGCTGCAAATTGCTGAAAATTGTCCATAGTGTCCCTATCATCTAGTTTGAACAGTTACGTTTAACAGATTGTATCCAGAGTGCAATCCAAACATGATTTTAGACCTTGTTTATATGGAAAAGTGGTTATTTCTGTAGTTGAATTGCTGCAAATCTCTGAAAATTGTCCATAGTGTCCCTACCTCATCTAGTTTGAACAGTTACGTTTAACAGAGTGCAATCCAAACATGATTTTAGACCTTGTTTATATGGAAAAGTGGTTATTTCTGTAGTTTAATTGCTGCAAATTGCTGAAAATTGTCCATAGTGTCCCTATCTCATCTAGTTTGAACAGTTACGTTTGACAGATTGTATCCAGAGTGCAATCCAAACATGATTTTAGACCTTGTTTATATGGAAAAGTGGTTATTTCTGTAGTTTAATTGCTGCAAATTGCTGAAAATTGTCCATAGTGTCCCTATCTCATCTAGTTTGAACAGTTACGTTTAACAGATTGTATCCAGAGTGCAATCCAAACATGATTTTAGACCTTGTTTATATGGAAAAGTGGTTATTTCTGTAGTTTAATTGCTGCAAATTGCTGAAAATTGTCCATAGTGTCCCTATCTCATCTAGTTTGAACAGTTACGTTTAACAGAGTGCAATCCAAACATGATTTTAGACCTTGTTTATATGGAAAAGTGGTTATTTCTGTAGTTTAATTGCTGCAAATTGCTGAAAATTGTCCATAGTGTCCCTATCTCATCTAGTTTGAACAGTTACGTTTAACAGAGTGCAATCCAAACATGATTTTAGACCTTGTTTATATGGAAAAGTGGTTATTTCTGTAGTTTAATTGCTGCAAATTGCTGAAAATTGTCCATAGTGTCCCTATCATCTAGTTTGAACAGTTACGTTTAACAGACTGCAATCCAAACATGATTTTAGACCTTGTTTATATGGAAAAGTGGTTATTTCTGTAGTTTAATTGCTGAAAATTGTCCATAGTGTCCCTATCTCATCTAGTTTGAACAGTTACGTTTAACAGAGTGCAATCCAAACATGATTTTAGACCTTGTTTATATGGAAAAGTGGTTATTTCTGTAGTTTAATTGCTGCAAATTGCTGAAAATTGTCCATAGTGTCCCTATCATCTAGTTTGAACAGTTATGTTTAACAGAGTGCAATCCAAACATGATTTTAGACCTTGTTTATATGGAAAAGTGGTTATTTCTGTAGTTTAATTGCTGCAAATTGCTGAAAATTGTCCATAGTGTCCCTATCATCTAGTTTGAACAGTTACGTTTAACAGATTGTATCCAGAGTGCAATCCAAACATGATTTTAGACCTTGTTTATATGGAAAAGTGGTTATTTCTGTAGTTGAATTGCTGCAAATCTCTGAAAATTGTCCATAGTGTCCCTACCTCATCTAGTTTGAACAGTTACGTTTAACAGAGTGCAATCCAAACATGATTTTAGACCTTGTTTATATGGAAAAGTGGTTATTTCTGTAGTTTAATTGCTGCAAATTGCTGAAAATTGTCCATAGTGTCCCTATCTCATCTAGTTTGAACAGTTACGTTTGACAGATTGTATCCAGAGTGCAATCCAAACATGATTTTAGACCTTGTTTATATGGAAAAGTGGTTATTTCTGTAGTTTAATTGCTGCAAATTGCTGAAAATTGTCCATAGTGTCCCTATCTCATCTAGTTTGAACAGTTACGTTTAACAGAGTGCAATCCAAACATGATTTTAGACCTTGTTTATATGGAAAAGTGGTTATTTCTGTAGTTTAATTGCTGCAAATTGCTGAAAATTGTCCATAGTGTCCCTATCTCATCTAGTTTGAACAGTTACGTTTAACAGAGTGCAATCCAAACATGATTTTAGACCTTGTTTATATGGAAAAGTGGTTATTTCTGTAGTTTAATTGCTGCAAATTGCTGAAAATTGTCCATAGTGTCCCTATCATCTAGTTTGAACAGTTACGTTTAACAGACTGCAATCCAAACATGATTTTAGACCTTGTTTATATGGAAAAGTGGTTATTTCTGTAGTTTAATTGCTGAAAATTGTCCATAGTGTCCCTATCTCATCTAGTTTGAACAGTTACGTTTGACAGATTGTATCCAGAGTGCAATCCAAACATGATTTTAGACCTTGTTTATATGGAAAAGTGGTTATTTCTGTAGTTTAATGTCTGCAAATTGCTGAAAATTGTCCATAGTGTCCCTATCATCTAGTTTGAACAGTTACGTTTAACAGATTGTATCCAGAGTGCAATCCAAACATGATTTTAGACCTTGTTTATATGGAAAAGTGGTTATTTCTGTAGTTTAATTGCTGCAAATTGCTGAAAATTGTCCATAGTGTCCCTATCTCATCTAGTTTGAACAGTTACGTTTAACAGAGTGCAATCCAAACATGATTTTGGACCTTGTTTATATGGAAAAGTGGTTATTTCTGTAGTTTAATTGCTGCAAATTGCTGAAAATTGTCCATAGTGTCCCTATCATCTAGTTTGAACAGTTACGTTTAACAGAGTGCAATCCAAACATGATTTTGGACCTTGTTTATATGGAAAAGTGGTTATTTCTGTAGTTTAAATCCTGCAAATTGCTGAAAATTGTCCATAGTGTCCCTATCATCTAGTTTGAATAGTTACGTTTAACAGAGTGTGTCACGTAGAGTAGGCCAGAAGGCTAAACTGGATAACCTAACCTTTATCAAAATAAAAAGATGGCGGAGCCGCAAAAGTTCTTCTGTGCAAAGGTGTTTATTTACAAGTGATTCCGGAACAAAAAACAACAGTACTGCCATCAACGTCTACCTTATGGGACAGCTTAAAAACAATGCTGCCCCATCCACAGCTCAATCCAAAAAATGCCTCCTTAGAGACTGGAGAGAGGCTCCTTTTGTAGGGCTAGCCTCTCCCCTCAGAACAATTAACCCTAATTAATTAATCAATTAACAATACAAACCTACATTTTCCATGAACTAAACATACTAAAGGATATACATTGCAACACGGTTTTAAACAATATCACAACATAACATTTACAACATTACATCACTACTGACAATATCTTTCAATATGCCCATATGCATTAATGAGCCATTTGGGACAGGCACTATAAAGCCAACCCAATTCCCTTAGCTCGGGTCCTTTTCCAGCACACCCGGAAGCTACAGAGATGGAGAGAGAGGAACAGAACAAACAAACAATGCGCTCATCCACAACATTGATAAGTATAATAATTATTGTATCTCTCAAATATGAACATTGACAAGTGTGAAATGCCTGCACCAAGACAGAAGTTAATTTGTGTGTCGACCCACATTGTTAACTTATGGTATAATGGCGCAGGGAGGAGTGATGAATATGTGTGTGCGTTAAAGAACCAAATGCTGCCCGCGGACTTCTACGTCACAGAGTGCAATCCAAACATGATTTTAGACCTTGTTTATATGGAAAAGTGGTTATTTCTGTAGTTTAATTGCTGCAAATTGCTGAAAATTGTCCATAGTGTCCCTATCTCATCTAGTTTGAACAGTTACGTTTAACAGAGTGCAATCCAAACATGATTTTAGACCTTGTTTATATGGAAAAGTGGTTATTTCTGTAGTTTAATTGCTGCAAATTGCTGAAAATTGTCCATAGTGTCCCTATCATCTAGTTTGAACAGTTACGTTTAACAGAGTGCAATCCAAACATGATTTTAGACCTTGTTTATATGGAAAAGTGGTTATTTCTGTAGTTTAATTGCTGCAAATTGCTGAAAATTGTCCATAGTGTCCCTATCTCATCTAGTTTGAACAGTTACGTTTGACAGATTGTATCCAGAGTGCAATCCAAACATGATTTTAGACCTTGTTTATATGGAAAAGTGGTTATTTCTGTAGTTTAATTGCTGCAAATTGTCCATAGTGTCCCTATCATCTAGTTTTAACAGTTACGTTTAACAGATTGTATCCAGAGTGCAATCCAAACATGATTTTAGACCTTGTTTATATGGAAAAGTGGTTATTTCTGTAGTTTAATTGCTGCAAATTGCTGAAAATTGTCCATAGTGTCCCTATCTCATCTAGTTTGAACAGTTACGTTTAACAGAGTGCAATCCAAACATGATTTTAGACCTTGTTTATATGGAAAAGTGGTTATTTCTGTAGTTTAATTGCTGCAAATTGCTGAAAATTGTCCATAGTGTCCCTATCTCATCTAGTTTGAACAGTTACGTTTAACAGAGTGCAATCCAAACATGATTTTAGACCTTGTTTATATGGAAAAGTGGTTATTTCTGTAGTTTAATTGCTGCAAATTGCTGAAAATTGTCCATAGTGTCCCTATCATCTAGTTTGAACAGTTACAATTAACAGATTGTATCCAGAGTGCAATCCAAACATGATTTTAGACCTTGTTTATATGGAAAAGTGGTTATTTCTGTAGTTTAATTGCTGCAAATTGCTGAAAATTGTCCATAGTTTCCCTATCTCATCTAGTTTGAACAGTTACGTTTAACAGATTGTATTCAGAGTGCAATCCAAACATGATTTTAGACCTTGTTTATATGGAAAAGTGGTTATTTCTGTAGTTTAATTGCTGAAAATTGTCCATAGTGTCCCTATCTCATCTAGTTTGAACAGTTACGTTTAACAGAGTGTAATCCAAACATGATTTTAGACCTTGTTTATATGGAAAAGTGGTTATTTCTGTAGTTTAATTGCTGCAAATTGCTGCAAATTGTCCATAGTGTCCCTATCATCTAGTTTGAACAGTTACGTTTAACAAACTGTAATCCAAACACAATTTTAGACCTTGTTTATATGGAAAAGTGGTTATTTCTGTAGTTTAATTGCTGCAAATTGCTGAAAATTGTCCATAGTGTCTCTATCTCATCTAGTTTGAACAGTTACGTTTAACAGATTGTATTCAGAGTGCAATCCAAACATGATTTTAGACCTTGTTTATATGATAAAGTGGTTATTTCTGTAGTTTAATTGCTGAAAATTGTCCATAGTGTCCCTATCTCATCTAGTTTGAACAGTTACGTTTAACAGAGTGCAATCCAAACATGATTTTAGACCTTGTTTATATGGAAAAGTGGTTATTTCTGTAGTTTAATTGCTGCAAATTGCTGAAAATTGTCCATAGTGTCCCTATCATCTAGTTTGAACAGTTACGTTTAACAAACTGCAATCCAAACATGATTTTAGACCTTGTTTATATGGAAAAGTGGTTATTTCTGTAGTTTAATTGCTGCAAATTGCTGAAAATTGTCCATAGTGTCCCTATCATCTAGTTTGAACAGTTACGTTTAACAGATTGTATCCAGAGTGCAATCCAAACATGATTTTAGACCTTGTTTATATAGAAAAGTGGTTATTTCTGTAGTTTAATTGCTGCAAATTGCTGAAAATTGTCCATAGTGTCCCTATCTCATCTAGTTTGAACAGTTACGTTTAACAGAGTGCAATCCAAACATGATTTTAGACCTTGTTTATATGGAAAAGTGGTTATTTCTGTAGTTTAATTGCTGCAAATTGCTGAAAATTGTCCATAGTGTCCCTATCATCTAGTTTGAACAGTTACAATTAACAGATTGTATCCAGAGTGCAATCCAAACATGATTTTAGACCTTGTTTATATGGAAAAGTGGTTATTTCTGTAGTTTAATTGCTGCAAATTGCTGAAAATTGTCCATAGTTTCCCTATCTCATCTAGTTTGAACAGTTACGTTTAACAGATTGTATTCAGAGTGCAATCCAAACATGATTTTAGACCTTGTTTATATGGAAAAGTGGTTATTTCTGTAGTTTAATTGCTGAAAATTGTCCATAGTGTCCCTATCTCATCTAGTTTGAACAGTTACGTTTAACAGAGTGTAATCCAAACATGATTTTAGACCTTGTTTATATGGAAAAGTGGTTATTTCTGTAGTTTAATTGCTGCAAATTGCTGCAAATTGTCCATAGTGTCCCTATCATCTAGTTTGAACAGTTACGTTTAACAAACTGTAATCCAAACACAATTTTAGACCTTGTTTATATGGAAAAGTGGTTATTTCTGTAGTTTAATTGCTGCAAATTGCTGAAAATTGTCCATAGTGTCTCTATCTCATCTAGTTTGAACAGTTACGTTTAACAGATTGTATTCAGAGTGCAATCCAAACATGATTTTAGACCTTGTTTATATGATAAAGTGGTTATTTCTGTAGTTTAATTGCTGAAAATTGTCCATAGTGTCCCTATCTCATCTAGTTTGAACAGTTACGTTTAACAGAGTGCAATCCAAACATGATTTTAGACCTTGTTTATATGGAAAAGTGGTTATTTCTGTAGTTTAATTGCTGCAAATTGCTGAAAATTGTCCATAGTGTCCCTATCATCTAGTTTGAACAGTTACGTTTAACAAACTGCAATCCAAACATGATTTTAGACCTTGTTTATATGGAAAAGTGGTTATTTCTGTAGTTTAATTGCTGCAAATTGCTGAAAATTGTCCATAGTGTCCCTATCATCTAGTTTGAACAGTTACGTTTAACAGATTGTATCCAGAGTGCAATCCAAACATGATTTTAGACCTTGTTTATATAGAAAAGTGGTTATTTCTGTAGTTTAATTGCTGCAAATTGCTGAAAATTGTCCATAGTGTCCCTATCTCATCTAGTTTGAACAGTTACGTTTAACAGAGTGCAATCCAAACATGATTTTAGATCTTGTTTATATGGAAAAGTGGTTATTTCTGTAGTTTAATTGCTGCAAATTGCTGAAAATTGTCCATAGTGTCCCTATCTCATCTAGTTTGAACAGTTACGTTTGACAGATTGTATCCAGAGTGCAATCCAAACATGATTTTAGACCTTGTTTATATGGAAAAGTGGTTATTTCTGTAGTTTAATTGCTGCAAATTGCTGCAAATTGTCCATAGTGTCCCTATCATCTAGTTTGAACAGTTACGTTTAACAGATTGTATCCAGAGTGCAATCCAAACATGATTTTAGACCTTGTTTATATGGAAAAGTGGTTATTTCTGTAGTTTAATTGCTGCAAATTGCTGCAAATTGTCCATAGTGTCCCTATCTCATCTAGTTTGAACAGTTACGTTTAACAGAGTGCAATTCAAACATGATTTTAGACCTTGTTTATATGGAAAAGTGGTTATTTCTGTAGTTTAATTGCTGCAAATTGCTGAAAATTGTCCATAGTGTCCCTATCTCATCTAGTTTGAACAGTTACGTTTAACAGAGTGCAATCCAAACATGATTTTAGACCTTGTTTATATGGAAAAGTGGTTATTTCTGGAGTTTAATTGCTGCAAATTGCTGAAAATTGTCCATAGTGTCCCTATCATCTAGTTTGAACAGTTACGTTTAACAGATTGTATCCAGAGTGCAATCCAAACATGATTTTAGACCTTGTTTATATGGAAAAGTGGTTATTTATGTAGTTTAATTGCTGCAAATTGCTGAAAATTGTCCATAGTGTCCCTATCTCATCTAGTTTGAACAGTTACGTTTAACAGATTGTATTCAGAGTGCAATCCAAACATGATTTTAGACCTTGTTTATATGGAAAAGTGGTTATTTCTGTAGTTTAATTGCTGAAAATTGTCCATAGTGTCCCTATCTCATCTAGTTTGAACAGTTACGTTTAACAGATTGCAATCCAAACATGATTTTAGACCTTGTTTATATGGGAAAGTGGTTATTTCTGTAGTTTAATTGCTGCAAATTGCTGAAAATTGTCCATAGTGTCCCTATCATCTAGTTTGAACAGTTACGTTTAACAAACTGCAATCCAAACATGATTTTAGACCTTGTTCATGTGGAAAAGTGGTTATTTCTGTAGTTTAATTGCTGCAAATTGCTGAAAATTGTCCATAGTGTCCCTATCATCTAGTTTGAACAGTTACGCTTAACAGATTGTATCCAGAGTGCAATCCAAACATGATTTTAGAACTTGTTTATATGGAAAAGTGGTTATTTCTGTAGTTTAATTGCTGCAAATTGCTGAAAATTGTCCATAGTGTCCCTATCTCATCTAGTTTGAACAGTTACGTTTAACAGATTGTATTCAGAGTGCAATCCAAACATGATTTTAGACCTTGTTTATATGGAAAAGTGGTTATTTCTGTAGTTTAATTGCTGAAAATTGTCCATAGTGTCCCTATCTCATCTAGTTTGAACAGTTACGTTTAACAGAGTGTAATCCAAACATGATTTTAGACCTTGTTTATATGGAAAAGTGGTCATTTCTGTAGTTTAATTGCTGCAAATTGCTGAAAATTGTCCATAGTGTCCCTATCATCTAGTTTGAACAGTTACGTTTGACAGATTGTATCCAGAGTGCAATCCAAACATGATTTTAGATCTTGTTTATATGGAAAAGTGATTATTTCTGTAGTTTAATTGCTGCAAATTGCTGAAAATTGTCCATAGTGTCCCTATCATCTAGTTTGAACAGTTACGTTTAACAGAGTGTGTCACGTAGAGTAGGCCAGAAGGCTAAACTGGATAACCTAACCTTTATCAAAATAAAAAGATGGCGGAGCCGCAAAAGTTCTTCTGTGCAAAGGTGTTTATTTACAAGTGATTCCGGAACAAAAAACAACAGTACTGCCATCAACGTCTACCTTATGGGACAGCTTAAAAACAATGCTGCCCCATCCACAGCTCAATCCAAAAAATGCCTCCTTAGAGACTGGAGAGAGGCTCCTTTTGTAGGGCTAGCCTCTCCCCTCAGAACAATTAACCCTAATTAATTAATCAATTAACAATACAAACCTACATTTTCCATGAACTAAACATACTAAAGGATATACATTGCAACACGGTTTTAAACAATATCACAACATAACATTTACAACATTACATCACTACTGACAATATCTTTCAATATGCCCATATGCATTAATGAGCCATTTGGGACAGGCACTATAAAGCCAACCCAATTCCCTTAGCTCGGGTCCTTTTCCAGCACACCCGGAAGCTACAGAGATGGAGAGAGAGGAACAGAACAAACAAACAATGCGCTCATCCACAACATTGATAAGTATAATAATTATTGTATCTCTCAAATATGAACATTGACAAGTGTGAAATGCCTGCACCAAGACAGAAGTTAATTTGTGTGTCGACCCACATTGTTAACTTATGGTATAATGGCGCAGGGAGGAGTGATGAATATGTGTGTGCGTTAAAGAACCAAATGCTGCCCGCGGACTTCTACGTCACAGAGTGCAATCCAAACATGATTTTAGACCTTGTTTATATGGAAAAGTGGTTATTTCTGTAGTTTAATTGCTGCAAATTGCTGAAAATTGTCCATAGTGTCCCTATCATCTAGTTTGAACAGTTACGTTTAACAGATTGTATCCAGAGTGCAATCCAAACATGATTTTAGACCTTGTTTATATGGAAAAGTTGTTATTTCTGTAGTTTAATTGCTGCAAATTGCTGAAAATTGTCCATAGTGTCCCTATCATCTAGTTTGAACAGTTACGTTTAACAGATTGTATCCAGAGTGCAATCCAAACATGATTTTAGACCTTGTTTATATGGAAAAGTGGTTATTTCTGTAGTTTAATTGCTGCAAATTGCTGAAAATTGTCCATAGTGTCCCTATCTCATCTAGTTTGAACAGTTACGTTTGACAGATTGTATCCAGAGTGCAATCGAAACATGATTTTAGACCTTGTTTATATGGAAAAGTGGTTATTTCTGTAGTTTAATTGCTGAAAATTGTCCATAGTGTCCCTATATCATCTAGTTTGAACAGTTACGTTTAACAAAGTGCAATCCAAACATGATTTTAGACCTTGTTTATATGGAAAAGTGGTTATTTCTGTAGTTTAATTGCTGCAAATTGCTGAAAATTGTCCATAGTGTCCCTATCATCTAGTTTGAACAGTTACGTTTAACAGATTGTATCCAGAGTGCAATCCAAACATGATTTTAGACCTTGTTTATACAGAAAAGTGGTTATTTCTGTAGTTTAATTGCTGCAAATTGCTGAAAATTGTCCATAGTGTCCCTATCTCATCTAGTTTGAACAGTTACGTTTAACAGAGTGCAATCCAAACATGATTTTAGATCTTGTTTATATGGAAAAGTGGTTATTTCTGTAGTTTAATTGCTGCAAATTGCTGAAAATTGTCCATAGTGTCCCTATCTCATCTAGTTTGAACAGTTACGTTTGACAGATTGTATCCAGAGTGCAATCCAAACATGATTTTAGACCTTGTTTATATGGAAAAGTGGTTATTTCTGTAGTTTAATTGCTGCAAATTGCTGCAAATTGTCCATAGTGTCCCTATCATCTAGTTTGAACAGTTACGTTTAACAGATTGTATCCAGAGTGCAATCCAAACATGATTTTAGACCTTGTTTATATGGAAAAGTGGTTATTTCTGTAGTTTAATTGCTGCAAATTGCTGCAAATTGTCCATAGTGTCCCTATCTCATCTAGTTTGAACAGTTACGTTTAACAGAGTGCAATTCAAACATGATTTTAGACCTTGTTTATATGGAAAAGTGGTTATTTCTGGAGTTTAATTGCTGCAAATTGCTGCAAATTGTCCATAGTGTCCCTATCTCATCTAGTTTGAACAGTTACGTTTAACAGAGTGCAATCCAAACATGATTTTAGACCTTGTTTATATGGAAAAGTGGTTATTTCTGGAGTTTAATTGCTGCAAATTCCTGCAAATTGTCCATAGTGTCCCTATCATCTAGTTTGAACAGTTACGTTTAACAGATTGTATCCAGAGTGCAATCCAAACATGATTTTAGACCTTGTTTATATGGAAAAGTGGTTATTTATGTAGTTTAATTGCTGCAAATTGCTGAAAATTGTCCATAGTGTCCCTATCTCATCTAGTTTGAACAGTTACGTTTAACAGATTGTATTCAGAGTGCAATCCAAACATGATTTTAGACCTTGTTTATATGGAAAAGTGGTTATTTCTGTAGTTTAATTGCTGAAAATTGTCCATAGTGTCCCTATCTCATCTAGTTTGAACAGTTACGTTTAACAGAGTGCAATCCAAACATGATTTTAGACCTTGTTTATATGGAAAAGTGGTTATTTCTGTAGTTTAATTGCTGCAAATTGCTGAAAATTGTCCATAGTGTCCCTATCATCTAGTTTGAACAGTTAAGTTTAACAAACTGCAATCCAAACATGATTTTAGACCTTGTTTATATGGAAAAGTGGTTATTTCTGTAGTTTAATTGCTGCAAATTGCTGAAAATTGTCCATAGTGTCCCTATCATCTAGTTTGAACAGTTACGTTTAACAGATTGTATCCAGAGTGCAATCCAAACATGATTTTAGACCTTGTATATATGGAAAAGTGGTTATTTCTGTAGTTTAATTGCTGCAAATTGCTGAAAATTGTCCATAGTGTCCCTATCATCTAGTTTGAACAGTTCCGTTTAACAGATTGTATCCAGAGTGCAATCCAAACATGATTTTAGACCTTGTTTATATGGAAAAGTGGTTATTTCTGTAGTTTAATTGCTGCAAATTGCTGCAAATTGTCCATAGTGTCCCTATCTCATCTAGTTTGAACAGTTACGTTTAACAGAGTGCAATTCAAACATGATTTTAGACCTTGTTTATATGGAAAAGTGGTTATTTCTGGAGTTTAATTGCTGCAAATTGCTGCAAATTGTCCATAGTGTCCCTATCTCATCTAGTTTGAACAGTTACGTTTAACAGAGTGCAATCCAAACATGATTTTAGACCTTGTTTATATGGAAAAGTGGTTATTTCTGGAGTTTAATTGCTGCAAATTGCTGCAAATTGTCCATAGTGTCCCTATCATCTAGTTTGAACAGTTACGTTTAACAGATTGTATCCAGAGTGCAATCCAAACATGATTTTAGACCTTGTTTATATGGAAAAGTGGTTATTTATGTAGTTTAATTGCTGCAAATTGCTGAAAATTGTCCATAGTGTCCCTATCTCATCTAGTTTGAACAGTTACGTTTAACAGATTGTATTCAGAGTGCAATCCAAACATGATTTTAGACCTTGTTTATATGGAAAAGTGGTTATTTCTGTAGTTTAATTGCTGAAAATTGTCCATAGTGTCCCTATCTCATCTAGTTTGAACAGTTACGTTTAACAGATTGCAATCCAAACATGATTTTAGACCTTGTTTATATGGAAAAGTGGTTATTTCTGTAGTTTAATTGCTGCAAATTGCTGAAAATTGTCCATAGTGTCCCTATCATCTAGTTTGAACAGTTACGTTTAACAAACTGCAATCCAAACATGATTTTAGACCTTGTTCATGTGGAAAAGTGGTTATTTCTGTAGTTTAATTGCTGCAAATTGCTGAAAATTGTCCATAGTGTCCCTATCATCTAGTTTGAACAGTTACGTTTAACAGATTGTATCCAGAGTGCAATCCAAACATGATTTTAGAACTTGTTTATATGGAAAAGTGGTTATTTCTGTAGTTTAATTGCTGCAAATTGCTGAAAATTGTCCATAGTGTCCCTATCTCATCTAGTTTGAACAGTTACGTTTAACAGAGTGCAATCCAAACATGATTTTAGACCTTGTTTATATGGAAAAGTGGTTATTTCTGTAGTTTAATTGCTGCAAATTGCTGAAAATTGTCCATAGTGTCCCTATCTCATCTAGTTTGAACAGTTACGTTTAACAGATTGTATTCAGAGTGCAATCCAAACATGATTTTAGACCTTGTTTATATGGAAAAGTGGTTATTTCTGTAGTTTAATTGCTGAAAATTGTCCATAGTGTCCCTATCTCATCTAGTTTGAACAGTTACGTTTAACAGAGTGCAATCCAAACATGATTTTAGACCTTGTTTATATGGAAAAGTGGTTATTTCTGTAGTTTAATTGCTGCAAATTGCTGAAAATTGTCCATAGTGTCCCTATCATCTAGTTTGAACAGTTACGTTTAACAAACTGCAATCCAAACATGATTTTAGACCTTGTTTATATGGAAAAGTGGTTATTTCTGTAGTTTAATTGCTGCAAATTGCTGAAAATTGTCCATAGTGTCCCTATCATCTAGTTTGAACAGTTACGTTTAACAGATTGTATCCAGAGTGCAATCCAAACATGATTTTAGACCTTGTATATATGGAAAAGTGGTTATTTCTGTAGTTTAATTGCTGCAAATTGCTGAAAATTGTCCATAGTGTCCCTATCATCTAGTTTGAACAGTTCCGTTTAACAGATTGTATCCAGAGTGCAATCCAAACATGATTTTAGACCTTGTTTATATGGAAAAGTGATTATTTCTGTAGTTTAATTGCTGCAAATTGCTGAAAATTGTCCATAGTGTCCCTATCATCTAGTTTGAACAGTTACGTTTAACAGAGTGTGTCACGTAGAGTAGGCCAGAAGGCTAAAATGGATAACCTAACCTTTATCAAAATAAAAAGATGGCGGAGCCGCAAAAGTTCTTCTGTGCAAAGGTGTTTATTTACAAGTGATTCCGGAACAAAAAACAACAGTACTGCCATCAACGTCTACCTTATGGGACAGCTTAAAAACAATGCTGCCCCATCCACAGCTCAATCCAAAAAATGCCTCCTTAGAGACTGGAGAGAGGCTCCTTTTGTAGGGCTAGCCTCTCCCCTCAGAACAATTAACCCTAATTAATTAATTAATCAATTAACAATACAAACCTACATTTTCCATGAACTAAACATACTAAAGGATATACATTGCAACACGGTTTTAAACAATATCACAACATAACATTTACAACATTACATCACTACTGACAATATCTTTCAATATGCCCATATGCATTAATGAGCCATTTGGGACAGGCACTATAAAGCCAACCCAATTCCCTTAGCTCGGGTCCTTTTCCAGCACACCCGGAAGCTACAGAGATGGAGAGAGAGGAACAGAACAAACAAACAATGCGCTCATCCACAACATTGATAAGTATAATAATTATTGTATCTCTCAAATATGAACATTGACAAGTGTGAAATGCCTGCACCAAGACAGAAGTTAATTTGTGTGTCGACCCACATTGTTAACTTATGGTATAATGGCGCAGGGAGGAGTGATGAATATGTGTGTGCGTTAAAGAACCAAATGCTGCCCGCGGACTTCTACGTCACAGAGTGCAATCCAAACATGATTTTAGACCTTGTTTATATGGAAAAGTGGTTATTTCTGTAGTTTAATTGCTGCAAATTGCTGAAAATTGTCCATAGTGTCCCTATCTCATCTAGTTTGAACAGTTACGTTTGACAGATTGTATCCAGAGTGCAATCCAAACATGATTTTAGACCTTGTTTATATGGAAAAGTGGTTATTTCTGTAGTTTAATTGCTGCAAATTGCTGAAAATTGTCCATAGTGTCCCTATCATCTAGTTTGAACAGTTACGTTTAACAAACTGCAATCCAAACATGATTTTAGACCTTGTTTATATGGAAAAGTGGTTATTTCTGGAGTTTAATTGCTGCAAATTGCTGCAAATTGTCCATAGTGTCCCTATCATCTAGTTTGAACAGTTACGTTTAACAGATTGTATCCAGAGTGCAATCCAAACATGATTTTAGACCTTGTTTATATGGAAAAGTGGTTATTTATGTAGTTTAATTGCTGCAAATTGCTGAAAATTGTCCATAGTGTCCCTATCTCATCTAGTTTGAACAGTTACGTTTAACAGATTGTATTCAGAGTGCAATCCAAACATGATTTTAGACCTTGTTTATATGGAAAAGTGGTTATTTCTGTAGTTTAATTGCTGAAAATTGTCCATAGTGTCCCTATCTCATCTAGTTTGAACAGTTACGTTTAACAGATTGCAATCCAAACATGATTTTAGACCTTGTTTATATGGAAAAGTGGTTATTTCTGTAGTTTAATTGCTGCAAATTGCTGAAAATTGTCCATAGTGTCCCTATCATCTAGTTTGAACAGTTACGTTTAACAAACTGCAATCCAAACATGATTTTAGACCTTGTTCATGTGGAAAAGTGGTTATTTCTGTAGTTTAATTGCTGCAAATTGCTGAAAATTGTCCATAGTGTCCCTATCATCTAGTTTGAACAGTTACGTTTAACAGATTGTATCCAGAGTGCAATCCAAACATGATTTTAGAACTTGTTTATATGGAAAAGTGGTTATTTCTGTAGTTTAATTGCTGCAAATTGCTGAAAATTGTCCATAGTGTCCCTATCTCATCTAGTTTGAACAGTTACGTTTAACAGAGTGCAATCCAAACATGATTTTAGACCTTGTTTATATGGAAAAGTGGTTATTTCTGTAGTTTAATTGCTGCAAATTGCTGAAAATTGTCCATAGTGTCCCTATCTCATCTAGTTTGAACAGTTACGTTTAACAGATTGTATTCAGAGTGCAATCCAAACATGATTTTAGACCTTGTTTATATGGAAAAGTGGTTATTTCTGTAGTTTAATTGCTGAAAATTGTCCATAGTGTCCCTATCTCATCTAGTTTGAACAGTTACGTTTAACAGAGTGCAATCCAAACATGATTTTAGACCTTGTTTATATGGAAAAGTGGTTATTTCTGTAGTTTAATTGCTGCAAATTGCTGAAAATTGTCCATAGTGTCCCTATCATCTAGTTTGAACAGTTACGTTTAACAAACTGCAATCCAAACATGATTTTAGACCTTGTTTATATGGAAAAGTGGTTATTTCTGTAGTTTAATTGCTGCAAATTGCTGAAAATTGTCCATAGTGTCCCTATCATCTAGTTTGAACAGTTACGTTTAACAGATTGTATCCAGAGTGCAATCCAAACATGATTTTAGACCTTGTATATATGGAAAAGTGGTTATTTCTGTAGTTTAATTGCTGCAAATTGCTGAAAATTGTCCATAGTGTCCCTATCATCTAGTTTGAACAGTTCCGTTTAACAGATTGTATCCAGAGTGCAATCCAAACATGATTTTAGACCTTGTTTATATGGAAAAGTGATTATTTCTGTAGTTTAATTGCTGCAAATTGCTGAAAATTGTCCATAGTGTCCCTATCATCTAGTTTGAACAGTTACGTTTAACAGAGTGTGTCACGTAGAGTAGGCCAGAAGGCTAAAATGGATAACCTAACCTTTATCAAAATAAAAAGATGGCGGAGCCGCAAAAGTTCTTCTGTGCAAAGGTGTTTATTTACAAGTGATTCCGGAACAAAAAACAACAGTACTGCCATCAACGTCTACCTTATGGGACAGCTTAAAAACAATGCTGCCCCATCCACAGCTCAATCCAAAAAATGCCTCCTTAGAGACTGGAGAGAGGCTCCTTTTGTAGGGCTAGCCTCTCCCCTCAGAACAATTAACCCTAATTAATTAATTAATCAATTAACAATACAAACCTACATTTTCCATGAACTAAACATACTAAAGGATATACATTGCAACACGGTTTTAAACAATATCACAACATAACATTTACAACATTACATCACTACTGACAATATCTTTCAATATGCCCATATGCATTAATGAGCCATTTGGGACAGGCACTATAAAGCCAACCCAATTCCCTTAGCTCGGGTCCTTTTCCAGCACACCCGGAAGCTACAGAGATGGAGAGAGAGGAACAGAACAAACAAACAATGCGCTCATCCACAACATTGATAAGTATAATAATTATTGTATCTCTCAAATATGAACATTGACAAGTGTGAAATGCCTGCACCAAGACAGAAGTTAATTTGTGTGTCGACCCACATTGTTAACTTATGGTATAATGGCGCAGGGAGGAGTGATGAATATGTGTGTGCGTTAAAGAACCAAATGCTGCCCGCGGACTTCTACGTCACAGAGTGCAATCCAAACATGATTTTAGACCTTGTTTATATGGAAAAGTGGTTATTTCTGTAGTTTAATTGCTGCAAATTGCTGAAAATTGTCCATAGTGTCCCTATCTCATCTAGTTTGAACAGTTACGTTTGACAGATTGTATCCAGAGTGCAATCCAAACATGATTTTAGACCTTGTTTATATGGAAAAGTGGTTATTTCTGTAGTTTAATTGCTGCAAATTGCTGAAAATTGTCCATAGTGTCCCTATCATCTAGTTTGAACAGTTACGTTTAACAAACTGCAATCCAAACATGATTTTAGACCTTGTTTATATGGAAAAGTGGTTATTTCTGTAGTTTAATTGCTGCAAATTGCTGAAAATTGTCCATAGTGTCCCTATCATCTAGTTTGAACAGTTAGGTTTAACAGATTGTATCCAGAGTGCAATCCAAACATGATTTTAGACCTTGTTTATATGGAAAAGTGGTTATTTCTGTAGTTTAATTGCTGCAAATTGCTGAAAATTGTCCATAGTGTCCCTATCATCTAGTTTGAACAGTTACGTTTAACAGATTGTATCCAGAGTGCAATCCAAACATGATTTTAGACCTTGTTTATATGGAAAAGTGGTTATTTCTGTAGTTTAATTGCTGCAAATTGCTGAAAATTGTCCATAGTGTCCCTATCTCATCTAGTTTGAACAGTTACGTTTGACAGATTGTATCCAGAGTGCAATCCAAACATAATTTTAGACCTTGTTTATATGGAAAAGTGGTTATTTCTGTAGTTTAATTGCTGGAAATTGTCCATAGTGTCCCTATCTCATCTAGTTTGAACAGTTACGTTTAACAGAGTGCAATCCAAACATGATTTTAGACCTTGTTTATATGGAAAAGTGGTTATTTCTGTAGTTTAATTGCTGCAAATTGCTGAAAATTGTCCATAGTGTCCCTATCATCTAGTTTGAACAGTTACGTTTAACAAACTGCAATCCAAACATGATTTTAGACCTTGTTTATATGGAAAAGTGGTTATTTCTGTAGTTTAATTGCTGCAAATTGCTGAAAATTGTCCATAGTGTCCCTATCATCTAGTTTGAACAGTTACGTTTGACAGATTGTATCCAGAGTGCAATCCAAACATGATTTTAGACCTTGTTTATATGGAAAAGTGGTTATTTCTGTAGTTTAATTGCTGCAAATTGCTGAAAATTGTCCATAGTGTCCCTATCATCTAGTTTGAACAGTTACGTTTAACAGATTGTATCCAGAGTGCAATCCAAACATGATTTTAGACCTTGTTTATATGGAAAAGTGGTTATTTCTGTAGTTTAATTGCTGCAAATTGCTGCAAATTGTCCATAGTGTCCCTATCTCATCTAGTTTGAACAGTTACGTTTAACAGAGTGCAATCCAAACATGATTTTAGACCTTGTTTATATGGAAAAGTGGTTATTTCTGGAGTTTAATTGCTGCAAATTGCTGAAAATTGTCCATAGTGTCCCTATCATCTAGTTTGAACAGTTACGTTTAACAGATTGTATCCAGAGTGCAATCCAAACATGATTTTAGACCTTGTTTATATGGAAAAGTGGTTATTTATGTAGTTTAATTGCTGCAAATTGCTGAAAATTGTCCATAGTGTCCCTATCTCATCTAGTTTGAACAGTTACGTTTAACAGATTGTATTCAGAGTGCAATCCAAACATGATTTTAGACCTTGTTTATGTGGAAAAGTGGTTATTTCTGTAGTTTAATTGCTGAAAATTGTCCATAGTGTCCCTATCTCATCTAGTTTGAACAGTTACGTTTAACAGATTGCAATCCAAACATGATTTTAGACCTTGTTTATATGGAAAAGTGGTTATTTCTGTAGTTGAATTGCTGCAAATTGCTGAAAATTGTCCATAGTGTCCCTATCATCTAGTTTGAACAGTTACGTTTAACAGAGTGTGTCACGTAGAGTAGGCCAGAAGGCTAAACAGGATAACCTAACCTTTATCAAAATAAAAAGATGGCGGAGCCGCAAAAGTTCTTCTGTGCAAAGGTGTTTATTTACAAGTGATTCCGGAACAAAAAACAACAGTACTGCCATCAACGTCTACCTTATGGGACAGCTTAAAAACAATGCTGCCCCATCCACAGCTCAATCCAAAAAATGCCTCCTTAGAGACTGGAGAGAGGCTCCTTTTGTAGGGCTAGCCTCTCCCCTCAGAACAATTAACCCTAATTAATTAATCAATTAACAATACAAACCTACATTTTCCATGAACTAAACATACTAAAGGATATACATTGCAACACGGTTTTAAACAATATCACAACATAACATTTACAACATTACATCACTACTGACAATATCTTTCAATATGCCCATATGCATTAATGAGCCATTTGGGACAGGCACTATAAAGCCAACCCAATTCCCTTAGCTCGGGTCCTTTTCCAGCACACCCGGAAGCTACAGAGATGGAGAGAGAGGAACAGAACAAACAAACAATGCGCTCATCCACAACATTGATAAGTATAATAATTATTGTATCTCTCAAATATGAACATTGACAAGTGTGAAATGCCTGCACCAAGACAGAAGTTAATTTGTGTGTCGACCCACATTGTTAACTTATGGTATAATGGCGCAGGGAGGAGTGATGAATATGTGTGTGCGTTAAAGAACCAAATGCTGCCCGCGGACTTCTACGTCACAGAGTGCAATCCAAACATGATTTTAGACCTTGTTTATATGGAAAAGTGGTTATTTCTGTAGTTTAATTGCTGCAAATTGCTGAAAATTGTCCATAGTGTCCCTATCTCATCTAGTTTGAACAGTTACGTTTGACAGATTGTATCCAGAGTGCAATCCAAACATGATTTTAGACCTTGTTTATATGGAAAAGTGGTTATTTCTGTAGTTTAATTGCTGGAAATTGTCCATAGTGTCCCTATCTCATCTAGTTTGAACAGTTACGTTTAACAGAGTGCAATCCAAACATGATTTTAGACCTTGTTTATATGGAAAAGTGGTTATTTCTGTAGTTTAATTGCTGCAAATTGCTGAAAATTGTCCATAGTGTCCCTATCATCTAGTTTGAACAGTTACGTTTAACAAACTGCAATCCAAACATGATTTTAGACCTTGTTTATATGGAAAAGTGGTTATTTCTGTAGTTTAATTGCTGCAAATTGCTGAAAATTGTCCATAGTGTCCCTATCATCTAGTTTGAACAGTTACGTTTAACAAACTGCAATCCAAACATGATTTTAGACCTTGTTTATATGGAAAAGTGGTTATTTCTGTAGTTTAATTGCTGCAAATTGCTGAAAATTGTCCATAGTGTCCCTATCATCTAGTTTGAACAGTTAGGTTTAACAGATTGTATCCAGAGTGCAATCCAAACATGATTTTAGACCTTGTTTATATGGAAAAGTGGTTATTTCTGTAGTTTAATTGCTGCAAATTGCTGAAAATTGTCCATAGTGTCCCTATCATCTAGTTTGAACAGTTACGTTTAACAGATTGTATCCAGAGTGCAATCCAAACATGATTTTAGACCTTGTTTATATGGAAAAGTGGTTATTTCTGTAGTTTAATTGCTGCAAATTGCTGAAAATTGTCCATAGTGTCCCTATCTCATCTAGTTTGAACAGTTACGTTTGACAGATTGTATCCAGAGTGCAATCCAAACATGATTTTAGACCTTGTTTATATGGAAAAGTGGTTATTTCTGTAGTTTAATTGCTGGAAATTGTCCATAGTGTCCCTATCTCATCTAGTTTGAACAGTTACGTTTAACAGAGTGCAATCCAAACATGATTTTAGACCTTGTTTATATGGAAAAGTGGTTATTTCTGTAGTTTAATTGCTGCAAATTGCTGAAAATTGTCCATAGTGTCCCTATCATCTAGTTTGAACAGTTACGTTTAACAAACTGCAATCCAAACATGATTTTAGACCTTGTTTATATGGAAAAGTGGTTATTTCTGTAGTTTAATTGCTGCAAATTGCTGAAAATTGTCCATAGTGTCCCTATCATCTAGTTTGAACAGTTACGTTTGACAGATTGTATCCAGAGTGCAATCCAAACATGATTTTAGACCTTGTTTATATGGAAAAGTGGTTATTTCTGTAGTTTAATTGCTGCAAATTGTCCATAGTGTCCCTATCATCTAGTTTGAACAGTTACGTTTAACAGATTGTATCCAGAGTGCAATCCAAACATGATTTTAGACCTTGTTTATATGGAAAAGTGGTTATTTCTGTAGTTTAATTGCTGCAAATTGCTGCAAATTGTCCATAGTGTCCCTATCTCATCTAGTTTGAACAGTTACGTTTAACAGAGTGCAATTCAAACATGATTTTAGACCTTGTTTATATGGAAAAGTGGTTATTTCTGTAGTTTAATTGCTGCAAATTGCTGAAAATTGTCCATAGTGTCCCTATCTCATCTAGTTTGAACAGTTACGTTTAACAGAGTGCAATCCAAACATGATTTTAGACCTTGTTTATATGGAAAAGTGGTTATTTCTGGAGTTTAATTGCTGCAAATTGCTGAAAATTGTCCATAGTGTCCCTATCATCTAGTTTGAACAGTTACGTTTAACAGATTGTATCCAGAGTGCAATCCAAACATGATTTTAGACCTTGTTTATATGGAAAAGTGGTTATTTATGTAGTTTAATTGCTGCAAATTGCTGCAAATTGTCCATAGTGTCCCTATCTCATCTAGTTTGAACAGTTACGTTTAACAGATTGTATTCAGAGTGCAATCCAAACATGATTTTAGACCTTGTTTATATGGAAAAGTGGTTATTTCTGTAGTTTAATTGCTGAAAATTGTCCATAGTGTCCCTATCTCATCTAGTTTGAACAGTTACGTTTAACAGATTGCAATCCAAACATGATTTTAGACCTTGTTTATATGGAAAAGTGGTTATTTCTGTAGTTTAATTGCTGCAAATTGCTGAAAATTGTCCATAGTGTCCCTATCATCTAGTTTGAACAGTTACGTTTAACAAACTGCAATCCAAACATGATTTTAGACCTTGTTCATGTGGAAAAGTGGTTATTTCTGTAGTTTAATTGCTGCAAATTGCTGAAAATTGTCCATAGTGTCCCTATCATCTAGTTTGAACAGTTACGTTTAACAGATTGTATCCAGAGTGCAATCCAAACATGATTTTAGAACTTGTTTATATGGAAAAGTGGTTATTTCTGTAGTTTAATTGCTGCAAATTGCTGAAAATTGTCCATAGTGTCCCGATCTCATCTAGTTTGAACAGTTACGTTTAACAGAGTGCAATCCAAACATGATTTTAGACCTTTTTTATATGGAAAAGTGGTTATTTCTGTAGTTTAATTGCTGCAAATTGCTGAAAATTGTCCATAGTGTCCCTATCATCTAGTTTGAACAGTTACGTTTAACAGATTGTATCCAGAGTGCAATCCAAACATGATTTTAGACCTTGTTTATATGGAAAAGTGGTTATTTCTGTAGTTTAATTGCTGCAAATTGCTGAAAATTGTCCATAGTGTCCCTATCTCATCTAGTTTGAACAGTTACGTTTAACAGATTGTATTCAGAGTGCAATCCAAACATGATTTTAGACCTTGTTTATATGGAAAAGTGGTTATTTCTGTAGTTTAATTGCTGCAAATTGCTGAAAATTGTCCATAGTGTCCCTATCATCTAGTTTGAACAGTTACGTTTAACAAACTGCAATCCAAACATGATTTTAGACCTTGTTTATATGGAAAAGTGGTTATTTCTGTAGTTTAATTGCTGCAAATTGCTGAAAATTGTCCATAGTGTCCCTATCATCTAGTTTGAACAGTTACGTTTAACAGATTGTATCCAGAGTGCAATCCAAACATGATTTTAGACCTTGTATATATGGAAAAGTGGTTATTTCTGTAGTTTAATTGCTGCAAATTGCTGAAAATTGTCCATAGTGTCCCTATCATCTAGTTTGAACAGTTCCGTCTAACAGATTGTATCCAGAGTGCAATCCAAACATGATTTTAGACCTTGTTTATATGGAAAAGTGATTATTTCTGTAGTTTAATTGCTGCAAATTGCTGAAAATTGTCCATAGTGTCCCTATCATCTAGTTTGAACAGTTACGTTTAACAGAGTGTGTCACGTAGAGTAGGCCAGAAGGCTAAACTGGATAACCTAACCTTTATCAAAATAAAAAGATGGCGGAGCCGCAAAAGTTCTTCTGTGCAAAGGTGTTTATTTACAAGTGATTCCGGAACAAAAAACAACAGTACTGCCATCAACGTCTACCTTATGGGACAGCTTAAAAACAATGCTGCCCCATCCACAGCTCAATCCAAAAAATGCCTCCTTAGAGACTGGAGAGAGGCTCCTTTTGTAGGGCTAGCCTCTCCCCTCAGAACAATTAACCCTAATTAATTAATCAATTAACAATACAAACCTACATTTTCCATGAACTAAACATACTAAAGGATATACATTGCAACACGGTTTTAAACAATATCACAACATAACATTTACAACATTACATCACTACTGACAATATCTTTCAATATGCCCATATGCATTAATGAGCCATTTGGGACAGGCACTATAAAGCCAACCCAATTCCCTTAGCTCGGGTCCTTTTCCAGCACACCCGGAAGCTACAGAGATGGAGAGAGAGGAACAGAACAAACAAACAATGCGCTCATCCACAACATTGATAAGTATAATAATTATTGTATCTCTCAAATATGAACATTGACAAGTGTGAAATGCCTGCACCAAGACAGAAGTTAATTTGTGTGTCGACCCACATTGTTAACTTATGGTATAATGGCGCAGGGAGGAGTGATGAATATGTGTGTGCGTTAAAGAACCAAATGCTGCCCGCGGACTTCTACGTCACAGAGTGCAATCCAAACATGATTTTAGACCTTGTTTATATGGAAAAGTGGTTATTTCTGTAGTTTAATTGCTGCAAATTGCTGAAAATTGTCCATAGTGTCCCTATCTCATCTAGTTTGAACAGTTACGTTTGACAGATTGTATCCAGAGTGCAATCCAAACATGATTTTAGACCTTGTTTATATGGAAAAGTGGTTATTTCTGTAGTTTAATTGCTGGAAATTGTCCATAGTGTCCCTATCTCATCTAGTTTGAACAGTTACGTTTAACAGAGTGCAATCCAAACATGATTTTAGACCTTGTTTATATGGAAAAGTGGTTATTTCTGTAGTTTAATTGCTGCAAATTGCTGAAAATTGTCCATAGTGTCCCTATCATCTAGTTTGAACATTTACGTTTAACAAACTGCAATCCAAACATGATTTTAGACCTTGTTTATATGGAAAAGTGGTTATTTCTGTAGTTTAATTGCTGCAAATTGCTGAAAATTGTCCATAGTGTCCCTATCATCTAGTTTGAACAGTTACGTTTGACAGATTGTATCCAGAGTGCAATCCAAACATGATTTTAGACCTTGTTTATATGGAAAAGTGGTTATTTCTGTAGTTTAATTGCTGCAAATTGCTGCAAATTGTCCATAGTGTCCCTATCTCATCTAGTTTGAACAGTTACGTTTAACAGAGTGCAATCCAAACATGATTTTAGACCTTGTTTATATGGAAAAGTGGTTATTTCTGGAGTTTAATTGCTGCAAATTGCTGAAAATTGTCCATAGTGTCCCTATCATCTAGTTTGAACAGTTACGTTTAACAGATTGTATCCAGAGTGCAATCCAAACATGATTTTAGACCTTGTTTATATGGAAAAGTGGTTATTTATGTAGTTTAATTGCTGCAAATTGCTGAAAATTGTCCATAGTGTCCCTATCTCATCTAGTTTGAACAGTTACGTTTAACAGATTGTATTCAGAGTGCAATCCAAACATGATTTTAGACCTTGTTTATATGGAAAAGTGGTTATTTCTGTAGTTTAATTGCTGAAAATTGTCCATAGTGTCCCTATCTCATCTAGTTTGAACAGTTACGTTTAACAGATTGCAATCCAAACATGATTTTAGACCTTGTTTATATGGAAAAGTGGTTATTTCTGTAGTTGAATTGCTGCAAATTGCTGAAAATTGTCCATAGTGTCCCTATCATCTAGTTTGAACAGTTACGTTTAACAGAGTGTGTCACGTAGAGTAGGCCAGAAGGCTAAACAGGATAACCTAACCTTTATCAAAATAAAAAGATGGCGGAGCCGCAAAAGTTCTTCTGTGCAAAGGTGTTTATTTACAAGTGATTCCGGAACAAAAAACAACAGTACTGCCATCAACGTCTACCTTATGGGACAGCTTAAAAACAATGCTGCCCCATCCACAGCTCAATCCAAAAAATGCCTCCTTAGAGACTGGAGAGAGGCTCCTTTTGTAGGGCTAGCCTCTCCCCTCAGAACAATTAACCCTAATTAATTAATCAATTAACAATACAAACCTACATTTTCCATGAACTAAACATACTAAAGGATATACATTGCAACACGGTTTTAAACAATATCACAACATAACATTTACAACATTACATCACTACTGACAATATCTTTCAATATGCCCATATGCATTAATGAGCCATTTGGGACAGGCACTATAAAGCCAACCCAATTCCCTTAGCTCGGGTCCTTTTCCAGCACACCCGGAAGCTACAGAGATGGAGAGAGAGGAACAGAACAAACAAACAATGCGCTCATCCACAACATTGATAAGTATAATAATTATTGTATCTCTCAAATATGAACATTGACAAGTGTGAAATGCCTGCACCAAGACAGAAGTTAATTTGTGTGTCGACCCACATTGTTAACTTATGGTATAATGGCGCAGGGAGGAGTGATGAATATGTGTGTGCGTTAAAGAACCAAATGCTGCCCGCGGACTTCTACGTCACAGAGTGCAATCCAAACATGATTTTAGACCTTGTTTATATGGAAAAGTGGTTATTTCTGTAGTTTAATTGCTGCAAATTGCTGAAAATTGTCCATAGTGTCCCTATCTCATCTAGTTTGAACAGTTACGTTTGACAGATTGTATCCAGAGTGCAATCCAAACATGATTTTAGACCTTGTTTATATGGAAAAGTGGTTATTTCTGTAGTTTAATTGCTGGAAATTGTCCATAGTGTCCCTATCTCATCTAGTTTGAACAGTTACGTTTAACAGAGTGCAATCCAAACATGATTTTAGACCTTGTTTATATGGAAAAGTGGTTATTTCTGTAGTTTAATTGCTGCAAATTGCTGAAAATTGTCCATAGTGTCCCTATCATCTAGTTTGAACAGTTACGTTTAACAAACTGCAATCCAAACATGATTTTAGACCTTGTTTATATGGAAAAGTGGTTATTTCTGTAGTTTAATTGCTGCAAATTGCTGAAAATTGTCCATAGTGTCCCTATCATCTAGTTTGAACAGTTAGGTTTAACAGATTGTATCCAGAGTGCAATCCAAACATGATTTTAGACCTTGTTTATATGGAAAAGTGGTTATTTCTGTAGTTTAATTGCTGCAAATTGCTGAAAATTGTCCATAGTGTCCCTATCATCTAGTTTGAACAGTTACGTTTAACAGATTGTATCCAGAGTGCAATCCAAACATGATTTTAGACCTTGTTTATATGGAAAAGTGGTTATTTCTGTAGTTTAATTGCTGCAAATTGCTGAAAATTGTCCATAGTGTCCCTATCTCATCTAGTTTGAACATTTACGTTTGACAGATTGTATCCAGAGTGCAATCCAAACATGATTTTAGACCTTGTTTATATGGAAAAGTGGTTATTTCTGTAGTTTAATTGCTGGAAATTGTCCATAGTGTCCCTATCTCATCTAGTTTGAACAGTTACGTTTAACAGAGTGCAATCCAAACATGATTTTAGACCTTGTTTATATGGAAAAGTGGTTATTTCTGTAGTTTAATTGCTGCAAATTGCTGAAAATTGTCCATAGTGTCCCTATCATCTAGTTTGAACAGTTACGTTTAACAAACTGCAATCCAAACATGATTTTAGACCTTGTTTATATGGAAAAGTGGTTATTTCTGTAGTTTAATTGCTGCAAATTGCTGAAAATTGTCCATAGTGTCCCTATCATCTAGTTTGAACAGTTACGTTTGACAGATTGTATCCAGAGTGCAATCCAAACATGATTTTAGACCTTGTTTATATGGAAAAGTGGTTATTTCTGTAGTTTAATTGCTGCAAATTGCTGCAAATTGTCCATAGTGTCCCTATCTCATCTAGTTTGAACAGTTACGTTTAACAGAGTGCAATTCAAACATGATTTTAGACCTTGTTTATATGGAAAAGTGGTTATTTCTGTAGTTTAATTGCTGCAAATTGCTGAAAATTGTCCATAGTGTCCCTATCTCATCTAGTTTGAACAGTTACGTTTAACAGAGTGCAATCCAAACATGATTTTAGACCTTGTTTATATGGAAAAGTGGTTATTTCTGGAGTTTAATTGCTGCAAATTGCTGAAAATTGTCCATAGTGTCCCTATCATCTAGTTTGAACAGTTACGTTTAACAGATTGTATCCAGAGTGCAATCCAAACATGATTTTAGACCTTGTTTATATGGAAAAGTGGTTATTTATGTAGTTTAATTGCTGCAAATTGCTGCAAATTGTCCATAGTGTCCCTATCTCATCTAGTTTGAACAGTTACGTTTAACAGATTGTATTCAGAGTGCAATCCAAACATGATTTTAGACCTTGTTTATATGGAAAAGTGGTTATTTCTGTAGTTTAATTGCTGAAAATTGTCCATAGTGTCCCTATCTCATCTAGTTTGAACAGTTACGTTTAACAGATTGCAATCCAAACATGATTTTAGACCTTGTTTATATGGAAAAGTGGTTATTTCTGTAGTTTAATTGCTGCAAATTGCTGAAAATTGTCCATAGTGTCCCTATCATCTAGTTTGAACAGTTACGTTTAACAAACTGCAATCCAAACATGATTTTAGACCTTGTTCATGTGGAAAAGTGGTTATTTCTGTAGTTTAATTGCTGCAAATTGCTGAAAATTGTCCATAGTGTCCCTATCATCTAGTTTGAACAGTTACGTTTAACAGATTGTATCCAGAGTGCAATCCAAACATGATTTTAGAACTTGTTTATATGGAAAAGTGGTTATTTCTGTAGTTTAATTGCTGCAAATTGCTGAAAATTGTCCATAGTGTCCCGATCTCATCTAGTTTGAACAGTTACGTTTAACAGAGTGCAATCCAAACATGATTTTAGACCTTTTTTATATGGAAAAGTGGTTATTTCTGTAGTTTAATTGCTGCAAATTGCTGAAAATTGTCCATAGTGTCCCTATCATCTAGTTTGAACAGTTACGTTTAACAGATTGTATCCAGAGTGCAATCCAAACATGATTTTAGACCTTGTTTATATGGAAAAGTGGTTATTTCTGTAGTTTAATTGCTGCAAATTGCTGAAAATTGTCCATAGTGTCCCTATCTCATCTAGTTTGAACAGTTACGTTTAACAGATTGTATTCAGAGTGCAATCCAAACATGATTTTAGACCTTGTTTATATGGAAAAGTGGTTATTTCTGTAGTTTAATTGCTGAAAATTGTCCATAGTGTCCCTATCTCATCTAGTTTGAACAGTTACGTTTAATAGAGTGCAATCCAAACATGATTTTAGACCTTGTTTATATGGAAAAGTGGTTATTTCTGAAGTTTAATTGCTGCAAATTGCTGAAAATTGTCCATAGTGTCCCTATCTCATCTAGTTTGAACAGTTACGTTTAACAGAGTGCAATCCAAACATGATTTTAGACCTTGTTTATATGGAAAAGTGGTTATTTCTGTAGTTTAATTGCTGCAAATTGCTGAAAATTGTCCATAGTGTCCCTATCATCTAGTTTGAACAGTTACGTTTAACAGATTGTATCCAGAGTGCAATCCAAACATGATTTTAGACCTTGTATATATGGAAAAGTGGTTATTTCTGTAGTTTAATTGCTGCAAATTGCTGAAAATTGTCCATAGTGTCCCTATCATCTAGTTTGAACAGTTCCGTCTAACAGATTGTATCCAGAGTGCAATCCAAACATGATTTTAGACCTTGTTTATATGGAAAAGTGATTATTTCTGTAGTTTAATTGCTGCAAATTGCTGAAAATTGTCCATAGTGTCCCTATCATCTAGTTTGAACAGTTACGTTTAACAGAGTGTGTCACGTAGAGTAGGCCAGAAGGCTAAACTGGATAACCTAACCTTTATCAAAATAAAAAGATGGCGGAGCCGCAAAAGTTCTTCTGTGCAAAGGTGTTTATTTACAAGTGATTCCGGAACAAAAAACAACAGTACTGCCATCAACGTCTACCTTATGGGACAGCTTAAAAACAATGCTGCCCCATCCACAGCTCAATCCAAAAAATGCCTCCTTAGAGACTGGAGAGAGGCTCCTTTTGTAGGGCTAGCCTCTCCCCTCAGAACAATTAACCCTAATTAATTAATCAATTAACAATACAAACCTACATTTTCCATGAACTAAACATACTAAAGGATATACATTGCAACACGGTTTTAAACAATATCACAACATAACATTTACAACATTACATCACTACTGACAATATCTTTCAATATGCCCATATGCATTAATGAGCCATTTGGGACAGGCACTATAAAGCCAACCCAATTCCCTTAGCTCGGGTCCTTTTCCAGCACACCCGGAAGCTACAGAGATGGAGAGAGAGGAACAGAACAAACAAACAATGCGCTCATCCACAACATTGATAAGTATAATAATTATTGTATCTCTCAAATATGAACATTGACAAGTGTGAAATGCCTGCACCAAGACAGAAGTTAATTTGTGTGTCGACCCACATTGTTAACTTATGGTATAATGGCGCAGGGAGGAGTGATGAATATGTGTGTGCGTTAAAGAACCAAATGCTGCCCGCGGACTTCTACGTCACAGAGTGCAATCCAAACATGATTTTAGACCTTGTTTATATGGAAAAGTGGTTATTTCTGTAGTTTAATTGCTGCAAATTGCTGAAAATTGTCCATAGTGTCCCTATCTCATCTAGTTTGAACAGTTACGTTTGACAGATTGTATCCAGAGTGCAATCCAAACGTGATTTTAGACCTTGTTTATATGGAAAAGTGGTTATTTCTGTAGTTTAATTGCTGGAAATTGTCCATAGTGTCCCTATCTCATCTAGTTTGAACAGTTACGTTTAACAGAGTGCAATCCAAACATGATTTTAGACCTTGTTTATATGGAAAAGTGGTTATTTCTGTAGTTTAATTGCTGCAAATTGCTGAAAATTGTCCATAGTGTCCCTATCATCTAGTTTGAACAGTTACGTTTAACAAACTGCAATCCAAACATGATTTTAGACCTTGTTTATATGGAAAAGTGGTTATTTCTGTAGTTTAATTGCTGCAAATTGCTGAAAATTGTCCATAGTGTCCCTATCATCTAGTTTGAACAGTTACGTTTAACAGATTGTATCCAGAGTGCAATCCAAACATGATTTTAGACCTTGTTTATATGGAAAAGTGGTTATTTCTGTAGTTTAATTGCTGCAAATTGCTGAAAATTGTCCATAGTGTCCCTATCTCATCTAGTTTGAACAGTTACGTTTGACAGATTGTATCCAGAGTGCAATCCAAACATGATTTTAGACCTTGTTTATATGGAAAAGTGGTTATTTCTGTAGTTTAATTGCTGGAAATTGTCCATAGTGTCCCTATCTCATCTAGTTTGAACAGTTACGTTTAACAGAGTGCAATCCAAACATGATTTTAGACCTTGTTTATATGGAAAAGTGGTTATTTCTGTAGTTTAATTGCTGCAAATTGCTGAAAATTGTCCATAGTGTCCCTATCATCTAGTTTGAACAGTTACGTTTAACAGATTGTATCCAGAGTGCAATCCAAAAATGATTTTAGACCTTGTTTATATGGAAAAGTGGTTATTTCTGGAGTTTAATTGCTGCAAATTGCTGAAAATTGTCCATAGTGTCCCTATCATCTAGTTTGAACAGTTACGTTTAACAGATTGTATCCAGAGTGCAATCCAAACATGATTTTAGACCTTGTTTATATGGAAAAGTGGTTATTTATGTAGTTTAATTGCTGCAAATTGCTGCAAATTGTCCATAGTGTCCCTATCTCATCTAGTTTGAACAGTTACGTTTAACAGATTGTATTCAGAGTGCAATCCAAACATGATTTTAGACCTTGTTTATATGGAAAAGTGGTTATTTCTGTAGTTTAATTGCTGAAAATTGTCCATAGTGTCCCTATCTCATCTAGTTTGAACAGTTACGTTTAACAGATTGCAATCCAAACATGATTTTAGACCTTGTTTATATGGAAAAGTGGTTATTTCTGTAGTTTAATTGCTGCAAATTGCTGAAAATTGTCCATAGTGTCCCTATCATCTAGTTTGAACAGTTACGTTTAACAAACTGCAATCCAAACATGATTTTAGACCTTGTTCATGTGGAAAAGTGGTTATTTCTGTAGTTTAATTGCTGCAAATTGCTGAAAATTGTCCATAGTGTCCCTATCATCTAGTTTGAACAGTTACGTTTAACAGATTGTATCCAGAGTGCAATCCAAACATGATTTTAGAACTTGTTTATATGGAAAAGTGGTTATTTCTGTAGTTTAATTGCTGCAAATTGCTGAAAATTGTCCATAGTGTCCCGATCTCATCTAGTTTGAACAGTTACGTTTAACAGAGTGCAATCCAAACATGATTTTAGACCTTTTTTATATGGAAAAGTGGTTATTTCTGTAGTTTAATTGCTGCAAATTGCTGAAAATTGTCCATAGTGTCCCTATCATCTAGTTTGAACAGTTACGTTTAACAGATTGTATCCAGAGTGCAATCCAAACATGATTTTAGACCTTGTTTATATGGAAAAGTGGTTATTTCTGTAGTTTAATTGCTGCAAATTGCTGAAAATTGTCCATAGTGTCCCTATCTCATCTAGTTTGAACAGTTACGTTTAACAGATTGTATTCAGAGTGCAATCCAAACATGATTTTAGACCTTGTTTATATGGAAAAGTGGTTATTTCTGTAGTTTAATTGCTGAAAATTGTCCATAGTGTCCCTATCTCATCTAGTTTGAACAGTTACGTTTAATAGAGTGCAATCCAAACATGATTTTAGACCTTGTTTATATGGAAAAGTGGTTATTTCTGTAGTTTAATTGCTGCAAATTGCTGAAAATTGTCCATAGTGTCCCTATCTCATCTAGTTTGAACAGTTACGTTTAACAGAGTGCAATCCAAACATGATTTTAGACCTTGTTTATATGGAAAAGTGGTTATTTCTGTAGTTTAATTGCTGCAAATTGCTGAAAATTGTCCATAGTGTCCCTATCATCTAGTTTGAACAGTTACGTTTAACAGATTGTATCCAGAGTGCAATCCAAAAATGATTTTAGACCTTGTTTATATGGAAAAGTGGTTATTTCTGGAGTTTAATTGCTGCAAATTGCTGAAAATTGTCCATAGTGTCCCTATCATCTAGTTTGAACAGTTACGTTTAACAGATTGTATCCAGAGTGCAATCCAAACATGATTTTAGACCTTGTTTATATGGAAAAGTGGTTATTTATGTAGTTTAATTGCTGCAAATTGCTGCAAATTGTCCATAGTGTCCCTATCTCATCTAGTTTGAACAGTTACGTTTAACAGATTGTATTCAGAGTGCAATCCAAACATGATTTTAGACCTTGTTTATATGGAAAAGTGGTTATTTCTGTAGTTTAATTGCTGAAAATTGTCCATAGTGTCCCTATCTCATCTAGTTTGAACAGTTACGTTTAACAGATTGCAATCCAAACATGATTTTAGACCTTGTTTATATGGAAAAGTGGTTATTTCTGTAGTTTAATTGCTGCAAATTGCTGAAAATTGTCCATAGTGTCCCTATCATCTAGTTTGAACAGTTACGTTTAACAAACTGCAATCCAAACATGATTTTAGACCTTGTTCATGTGGAAAAGTGGTTATTTCTGTAGTTTAATTGCTGCAAATTGCTGAAAATTGTCCATAGTGTCCCTATCATCTAGTTTGAACAGTTACGTTTAACAGATTGTATCCAGAGTGCAATCCAAACATGATTTTAGAACTTGTTTATATGGAAAAGTGGTTATTTCTGTAGTTTAATTGCTGCAAATTGCTGAAAATTGTCCATAGTGTCCCGATCTCATCTAGTTTGAACAGTTACGTTTAACAGAGTGCAATCCAAACATGATTTTAGACCTTTTTTATATGGAAAAGTGGTTATTTCTGTAGTTTAATTGCTGCAAATTGCTGAAAATTGTCCATAGTGTCCCTATCATCTAGTTTGAACAGTTACGTTTAACAGATTGTATCCAGAGTGCAATCCAAACATGATTTTAGACCTTGTTTATATGGAAAAGTGGTTATTTCTGTAGTTTAATTGCTGCAAATTGCTGAAAATTGTCCATAGTGTCCCTATCTCATCTAGTTTGAACAGTTACGTTTAACAGATTGTATTCAGAGTGCAATCCAAACATGATTTTAGACCTTGTTTATATGGAAAAGTGGTTATTTCTGTAGTTTAATTGCTGAAAATTGTCCATAGTGTCCCTATCTCATCTAGTTTGAACAGTTACGTTTAATAGAGTGCAATCCAAACATGATTTTAGACCTTGTTTATATGGAAAAGTGGTTATTTCTGTAGTTTAATTGCTGCAAATTGCTGAAAATTGTCCATAGTGTCCCTATCTCATCTAGTTTGAACAGTTACGTTTAACAGAGTGCAATCCAAACATGATTTTAGACCTTGTTTATATGGAAAAGTGGTTATTTCTGTAGTTTAATTGCTGCAAATTGCTGAAAATTGTCCATAGTGTCCCTATCATCTAGTTTGAACAGTTACGTTTAACAGATTGTATCCAGAGTGCAATCCAAACATGATTTTAGACCTTGTATATATGGAAAAGTGGTTATTTCTGTAGTTTAATTGCTGCAAATTGCTGAAAATTGTCCATAGTGTCCCTATCATCTAGTTTGAACAGTTCCGTCTAACAGATTGTATCCAGAGTGCAATCCAAACATGATTTTAGACCTTGTTTATATGGAAAAGTGATTATTTCTGTAGTTTAATTGCTGCAAATTGCTGAAAATTGTCCATAGTGTCCCTATCATCTAGTTTGAACAGTTACGTTTAACAGAGTGTGTCACGTAGAGTAGGCCAGAAGGCTAAACTGGATAACCTAACCTTTATCAAAATAAAAAGATGGCGGAGCCGCAAAAGTTCTTCTGTGCAAAGGTGTTTATTTACAAGTGATTCCGGAACAAAAAACAACAGTACTGCCATCAACGTCTACCTTATGGGACAGCTTAAAAACAATGCTGCCCCATCCACAGCTCAATCCAAAAAATGCCTCCTTAGAGACTGGAGAGAGGCTCCTTTTGTAGGGCTAGCCTCTCCCCTCAGAACAATTAACCCTAATTAATTAATCAATTAACAATACAAACCTACATTTTCCATGAACTAAACATACTAAAGGATATACATTGCAACACGGTTTTAAACAATATCACAACATAACATTTACAACATTACATCACTACTGACAATATCTTTCAATATGCCCATATGCATTAATGAGCCATTTGGGACAGGCACTATAAAGCCAACCCAATTCCCTTAGCTCGGGTCCTTTTCCAGCACACCCGGAAGCTACAGAGATGGAGAGAGAGGAACAGAACAAACAAACAATGCGCTCATCCACAACATTGATAAGTATAATAATTATTGTATCTCTCAAATATGAACATTGACAAGTGTGAAATGCCTGCACCAAGACAGAAGTTAATTTGTGTGTCGACCCACATTGTTAACTTATGGTATAATGGCGCAGGGAGGAGTGATGAATATGTGTGTGCGTTAAAGAACCAAATGCTGCCCGCGGACTTCTACGTCACAGAGTGCAATCCAAACATGATTTTAGACCTTGTTTATATGGAAAAGTGGTTATTTCTGTAGTTTAATTGCTGCAAATTGCTGAAAATTGTCCATAGTGTCCCTATCTCATCTAGTTTGAACAGTTACGTTTGACAGATTGTATCCAGAGTGCAATCCAAACGTGATTTTAGACCTTGTTTATATGGAAAAGTGGTTATTTCTGTAGTTTAATTGCTGGAAATTGTCCATAGTGTCCCTATCTCATCTAGTTTGAACAGTTACGTTTAACAGAGTGCAATCCAAACATGATTTTAGACCTTGTTTATATGGAAAAGTGGTTATTTCTGTAGTTTAATTGCTGCAAATTGCTGAAAATTGTCCATAGTGTCCCTATCATCTAGTTTGAACAGTTACGTTTAACAAACTGCAATCCAAACATGATTTTAGACCTTGTTTATATGGAAAAGTGGTTATTTCTGTAGTTTAATTGCTGCAAATTGCTGAAAATTGTCCATAGTGTCCCTATCATCTAGTTTGAACAGTTACGTTTGACAGATTGTATCCAGAGTGCAATCCAAACATGATTTTAGACCTTGTTTATATGGAAAAGTGGTTATTTCTGGAGTTTAATTGCTGCAAATTGCTGAAAATTGTCCATAGTGTCCCTATCATCTAGTTTGAACAGTTACGTTTAACAGATTGTATCCAGAGTGCAATCCAAACATGATTTTAGACCTTGTTTATATGGAAAAGTGGTTATTTATGTAGTTTAATTGCTGCAAATTGCTGAAAATTGTCCATAGTGTCCCTATCTCATCTAGTTTGAACAGTTACGTTTAACAGATTGTATTCAGAGTGCAATCCAAACATGATTTTAGACCTTGTTTATATGGAAAAGTGGTTATTTCTGTAGTTTAATTGCTGAAAATTGTCCATAGTGTCCCTATCTCATCTAGTTTGAACAGTTACGTTTAACAGATTGCAATCCAAACATGATTTTAGACCTTGTTTATATGGAAAAGTGGTTATTTCTGTAGTTTAATTGCTGCAAATTGCTGAAAATTGTCCATAGTGTCCCTATCATCTAGTTTGAACAGTTACGTTTAACAAACTGCAATCCAAACATGATTTTAGACCTTGTTCATGTGGAAAAGTGGTTATTTCTGTAGTTTAATTGCTGCAAATTGCTGAAAATTGTCCATAGTGTCCCTATCTCATCTAGTTTGAACAGTTACGTTTAACAGAGTGCAATCCAAACATGATTTTAGACCTTGTTTATATGGAAAAGTGGTTATTTCTGTAGTTTAATTGCTGCAAATTGCTGAAAATTGTCCATAGTGTCCCTTATCATCTAGTTTGAACAGTTCTGTTTAACAGATTGTATCCAGAGTGCAATCCAAACATGATTTTAGACCTTGTTTATATGGAAAAGTGGTTATTTCTGTAGTTTGTTTGCTGCAAATTGCTGAAAATTGTCCATAGTGTCCCTTATCATCTAGTTTGAACAGTTCCGTTTAACAGATTGTATCCAGAGTGCAATCCAAACATGATTTTAGACCTTGTTTATATGGAAAAGTGGTTATTTCTGTAGTTTAATTGCTGCAAATTGCTGAAAATTGTCCATAGTGTCCCTATCTCATCTAGTTTGAACAGTTCCGTTTAACAGATTGTATCCAGAGTGCAATCCAAACATGATTTTAGACCTTGTTTATATGGAAAAGTGGTTATTTCTGTAGTTTGTTTGCTGAAAATTGCTGAAAATTGTCCATAGTGTCCCTTATCATCTAGTTTGAACAGTTCCGTTTAACAGATTGTGTCCAGAGTGCAATCCAAACATGATTTTAGACCTTGTTTATATGGAAAAGTGGTTATTTCTGTAATTTAATTGCTGCAAATTGCTGAAAATTGTCCATAGTGTCCCTATCTCATCTAGTTTGAACACTTACGTTTAACAGATTGTATCCAGAGTGCAATCCAAACATGATTTTAGACCTTGTTTATATGGAAAAGTGGTTATTTCTGTAGTTTAATTGCTGAAAATTGTCCATAGTGTCCCTATCTCATCTAGTTTGAACAGTTCCGTTTAACAGATTGTATCCAGAGTGTAATCCAAACATGATTTTAGACCTTGTTTATATGGAAAAGTGGTTATTTCTGTAGTTTGTTTGCTGCAAATTGCTGAAAATTGTCCATAGTGTCCCTATCTCATCTAGTTTGAACAGTTCCGTTTAACAGATTGTATCCAGAGTGCAATCTAAACATGATTTTAGACCTTGTTTATATGGAAAAGTGGTTATTTCTCTAGTTTGTTTGCTGCAAATTGCTGAAAATTGTCCATAGTGTCCCTTATCATCTAGTTTGAACAGTTCAGTTTAACAGATTGTGTACAGAGTGCAATCCAAACATGATTTTAGACCTTGTTTATATGGAAAAGTGGTTATTTCTGTAGTTTAATTGCTGAAAATTGTCCATAGTGTCCCTATCTCATCTAGTTTGAACAGTTACGTTTAACAGAGTGCAATCCAAACATGATTTTAGACCTTGTTTATATGGAAAAGTTGTTATTTCTGTAGTTTAATTGCTGCAAATTGCTGAAAATTGTCCATAGTGTCCCTTATCATCTAGTTTGAACAGTTCCGTTTAACAGATTGTATCCAGAGTGCAATCCAAACATGATTTTAGACCTTGTTTATATGGAAAAGTGGTTATTTCTGTAGTTTGTTTGCTGCAAATTGCTGAAAATTGTCCATAGTGTCCCTTATCATCTAGTTTGAACAGTTCAGTTTAACAGATTGTGTACAGAGTGCAATCCAAACATGATTTTAGACCTTGTTTATATGGAAAAGTGGTTATTTCTGTAGTTTAATTGCTGAAAATTGTCCATAGTGTCCCTATCTCATCTAGTTTGAACAGTTACGTTTAACAGAGTGCAATCCAAACATGATTTTAGACCTTGTTTATATGGAAAAGTGGTTATTTCTGTAGTTTGTTTGCTGAAAATTGTCCATAGTGTCCCTTATCATCTAGTTTGAACAGTTCCGTTTAACAGATTGTGTCCAGAGTGCAATCCAAACATGATTTTAGACCTTGTTTATATGGAAAAGTGGTTATTTCTGTAGTTTAATTGCTGCAAATTGCTGAAAATTGTCTATAGTGTCCCTTATCATCTAGTTTGAACAGTTCCGTTTAACAGATTGTATCCAGAGTGCAATCCAAACATGATTTTAGACCTTGTTTATATGGAAAAGTGTTTATTTCTGTAGTTTAATTGCTGAAAATTGTCCATAGTGTCCCTATCTCATCTAGTTTGAACAGTTACGTTTAACAGAGTACAGTCCAAACATGATTTTAGACCTTGTTTATATGGAAAAGTGGTTATTTCTGTAGTTTAATTGCTGCAAATTGCTGAAAATTGTCCATAGTGTCCCTATCTCATCTATTTTGAACAGTTACGTTTAACCCGTCTACGATATTGGTTCCCAATTGGGAATCAACCCTCCCACGTTCATCTGAAACGGTGGCGCATGGAACGCAAAAATATTCTTAAAAATATTTAACCTCCACACATTAACAAGTCCAATAGCTCAAATGAAAGATAAACACCTTGTTCATCTAGCCAGCAAGTCAGATTTCTAAAATGTTTTACGGCGAAAACATAGCACATATATATGTAAAACCACCACCAGACACAGCTCATTTGAATAGCCAAAACATGCAATCAACAAACGCAGGATTAAAAAATAAATCGTTCACTAACCTTTTGAAAATATTCATCAGATGACAGTAATATGACATGTTACACAGTACATTTTTTTTTTCAATAATATGCCATTTATATCCATAAATGTCCATTTACAGTGAGTTCACGTTCAGAAATTACTCAAAAATGCCCGCAGGAAATCTAGGTAGCGCGGCAAGATAACGTAAATAGACATCATAAACTTTGACTAAATATACATGTTCTACATATAGTTAGAAAGATACACTGCTTCTTTATGCAACCGCTTTGTTAGATTTATTTTTAACGTTACAGAAATCGCACACTATTCAATATGCTGAGACGGCGCTCAGTTCCAAGCTACATTTCTACGTAATGTTGGAGTCAACAGAAACACAGATTTAAGCATAAATATTCCCTTACCTTCGATGGTCTTCGTTCAGAATGTTCTGGAAGGCTTCATACTTACCCAATACATCGTTTGGTTTCAAGTCTTGCGTCTTTGTATTAGCTACTGCTAATAACATCAGCTGAAATGCACCCAAAACGTCCTCTGGTCCGGAAAAGTTGCGCATCAAAACTTCTAAATTACATATTATATGTCGACTAAACAGGTCAAACTAAGTGCAGAAGCAAGCTTTATGATGTTTTAGACACACAAAACAAACTTCAATTCAATCGGCCATCGTCTGCCCTTCTCTTGAGTGCTGGAACAAAGGAATGGCTGGGACCAATTCGCCCCCTACGCACAGCCTATTTTCTCGTGGCACGCACTAATTTCACTCCCATAGGGTCAATTCTCGCGGGATTTGAACGATTCAAAGCTCTACTGAAAGAGGACATCTAGCGGAAGAGATAGAAAGTCTCCCCAGAATCATAACTGGTTGGGAAGGGTGGGGGCGATGACGTCAAAGTTGCTCCAACTTTCATGGCCACAAAAACTAGTTTGGAAGAATGCCTGCCCTGTGAGTTCTGCTATACTTACAGACATAATTCCAACGGTTTTAGAATCTTTAGAGTGTTTTCTATCCAATAATAATTTTTATTTGCATATATTAGCAATTTTTGACAGATTTTTTTTTCAGTTTACTAGGGGTACCCAATCTCTCCAAAGGGGGCATATGTCTGCCATATCCTTAACTTAACAGATTGTATCCAGAGTGCAATCCAAACATGATTTTAGACCTTGTTTATATGGAAAAGTGGTTATTTCTGTAGTTTAATTGCTGCAAATTGCTGAAAATTGTCCATAGTGTCCCTATCTCATCTAGTTTGAACAGTTACGTTTAACAGATTGTATCCAGAGTGCAATCCAAACATGATTTTAGACCTTGTTTAAATGGAAAAGTGGTTATTTCTGTAGTTTAATTGCTGAAAATTGCTGAAAATTGTCCATAGTGTCCCTATCATCTAGTTTGAACAGTTCCGTTTAACAGATTGTATCCAGAGTGCTATCCAAACATGATTTTAGACCTTGTTTATATGGAAAAGTGGTTATTTCTCTAGTTTGTTTGCTGCAAATTGCTGAAAATTGTCCATAGTGTCCCTTATCATCTAGTTTGAACAGTTCAGTTTAACAGATTGTGTACAGAGTGCAATCCAAACATGATTTTAGACCTTGTTTATATGGAAAAGTGGTTATTTCTGTAGTTTAATTGCTGAAAATTGTCCATAGTGTCCCTATCTCATCTAGTTTGAACAGTTACGTTTAACAGAGTGCAATCCAAACATGATTTTAGACCTTGTTTATATGGAAAAGTGGTTATTTCTGTAGTTTAATTGCTGCAAATTGCTGAAAATTGTCCATAGTGTCCCTATCTCATCTAGTTTGAACAGTTCCGTTTAACAGATTGTATCCAGAGTGCAATCCAAACATGATTTTAGACCTTGTTTATATGGAAAAGTGGTTATTTCTGTAGTTTGTTTGCTGAAAATTGCTGAAAATTGTCCATAGTGTCCCTTATCATCTAGTTTGAACAGTTCCGTTTAACAGATTGTGTCCAGAGTGCAATCCAAACATGATTTTAGACCTTGTTTATATGGAAAAGTGGTTATTTCTGTAATTTAATTGCTGCAAATTGCTGAAAATTGTCCATAGTGTCCCTATCTCATCTAGTTTGAACACTTACGTTTAACAGATTGTATCCAGAGTGCAATCCAAACATGATTTTAGACCTTGTTTATATGGAAAAGTGGTTATTTCTGTAGTTTAATTGCTGCAAATTGCTGAAAATTGTCCATAGTGTCCCTATCTCATCTAGTTTGAACAGTTACGTTTAACAGATATTATCCAGAGTGCAATCCAAACATGATTTTAGACCTTGTTTATATGGAAAAGTGGTTATTTCTGTAGTTTAATTGCTGAAAATTGTCCATAGTGTCCCTATCTCATCTAGTTTGAACAGTTCCGTTTAACAGATTGTATCCAGAGTGTAATCCAAACATGATTTTAGACCTTGTTTATATGGAAAAGTGGTTATTTCTGTAGTTTGTTTGCTGCAAATTGCTGAAAATTGTCCATAGTGTCCCTATCTCATCTAGTTTGAACAGTTCCGTTTAACAGATTGTATCCAGAGTGCAATCTAAACATGATTTTAGACCTTGTTTATATGGAAAAGTGGTTATTTCTCTAGTTTGTTTGCTGCAAATTGCTGAAAATTGTCCATAGTGTCCCTTATCATCTAGTTTGAACAGTTCAGTTTAACAGATTGTGTACAGAGTGCAATCCAAACATGATTTTAGACCTTGTTTATATGGAAAAGTGGTTATTTCTGTAGTTGAATTGCTGAAAATTGTCCATAGTGTCCCTATCTCATCTAGTTTGAACAGTTACGTTTAACAGAGTGCAATCCAAACATGATTTTAGACCTTGTTTATATGGAAAAGTGGTTATTTCTGTAGTTTAATTGCTGCAAATTGCTGAAAATTGTCCATAGTGTCCCTTATCATCTAGTTTGAACAGTTCCGTTTAACAGATTGTATCCAGAGTGCAATCCAAACATGATTTTAGACCTTGTTTATATGGAAAAGTGGTTATTTCTGTAGTTTGTTTGCTGCAAATTGCTGAAAATTGTCCGTAGTGTCCCTATCTCATCTAGTTTGTACAGTTACGTTTGACAGATTGTATCCAGAGTGCAATCCAAACATGATTTTAGACCTTGTTTATATGGAAAAGTGGTTATTTCTGTAGTTTGTTTGCTGCAAATTGCTGAAAATTGTCCATAGTGTTCCTTATCATCTAGTTTGAACAGTTCCGTTTAACAGATTGTATCCAGAGTGCAATCCAAACATGATTTTAGACCTTGTTTATATGGAAAAGTGGTTATTTCTGTAGTTTAATTGCTGCAAATTGCTGAAAATTGTCCATAGTGTCCCTATCTCATCTAGTTTGAACAGTTACGTTTAACAGATTGTATCCAGAGTGCAATCCAAACATGATTTTAGACCTTGTTTAAATGGAAAAGTGGTTATTTCTGTAGTTTAATTGCTGAAAATTGCTGAAAATTGTCCATAGTGTCCCTATCATCTAGTTTGAACAGTTCCGTTTAACAGATTGTATCCAGAGTGCTATCCAAACATGATTTTAGACCTTGTTTATATGGAAAAGTGGTTATTTCTCTAGTTTGTTTGCTGCAAATTGCTGAAAATTGTCCATAGTGTCCCTTATCATCTAGTTTGAACAGTTCAGTTTAACAGATTGTGTACAGAGTGCAATCCAAACATGATTTTAGACCTTGTTTATATGGAAAAGTGGTTATTTCTGTAGTTTAATTGCTGAAAATTGTCCATAGTGTCCCTATCTCATCTAGTTTGAACAGTTACGTTTAACAGAGTGCAATCCAAACATGATTTTAGACCTTGTTTATATGGAAAAGTGGTTATTTCTGTAGTTTAATTGCTGCAAATTGCTGAAAATTGTCCATAGTGTCCCTATCTCATCTAGTTTGAACAGTTACGTTTAACAGAGTGCAATCCAAACATGATTTTAGACCTTGTTTATATGGAAAAGTGGTTATTTCTGTAGTTTAATTGCTGCAAATTGCTGAAAATTGTCCATAGTGTCCCTTATCATCTAGTTTGAACAGTTCTGTTTAACAGATTGTATCCAGAGTGCAATCCAAACATGATTTTAGACCTTGTTTATATGGAAAAGTGGTTATTTCTGTAGTTTGTTTGCTGCAAATTGCTGAAAATTGTCCATAGTGTCCCTTATCATCTAGTTTGAACAGTTCCGTTTAACAGATTGTATCCAGAGTGCAATCCAAACATGATTTTAGACCTTGTTTATATGGAAAAGTGGTTATTTCTGTAGTTTAATTGCTGCAAATTGCTGAAAATTGTCCATAGTGTCCCTATCTCATCTAATTTGAACAGTTCCGTTTAACAGATTGTATCCAGAGTGCAATCCAAACATGATTTTAGACCTTGTTTATATGGAAAAGTGGTTATTTCTGTAGTTTGTTTGCTGAAAATTGCTGAAAATTGTCCATAGTGTCCCTTATCATCTAGTTTGAACAGTTCCGTTTAACAGATTGTGTCCAGAGTGCAATCCAAACATGATTTTAGACCTTGTTTATATGGAAAAGTGGTTATTTCTGTAATTTAATTGCTGCAAATTGCTGAAAATTGTCCATAGTGTCCCTATCTCATCTAGTTTGAACACTTACGTTTAACAGATTGTATCCAGAGTGCAATCCAAACATGATTTTAGACCTTGTTTATATGGAAAAGTGGTTATTTCTGTAGTTTAATTGCTGAAAATTGTCCATAGTGTCCCTATCTCATCTAGTTTGAACAGTTCCGTTTAACAGATTGTATCCAGAGTGTAATCCAAACATGATTTTAGACCTTGTTTATATGGAAAAGTGGTTATTTCTGTAGTTTGTTTGCTGCAAATTGCTGAAAATTGTCCATAGTGTCCCTATCTCATCTAGTTTGAACAGTTCCGTTTAACAGATTGTATCCAGAGTGCAATCTAAACATGATTTTAGACCTTGTTTATATGGAAAAGTGGTTATTTCTCTAGTTTGTTTGCTGCAAATTGCTGAAAATTGTCCATAGTGTCCCTTATCATCTAGTTTGAACAGTTCAGTTTAACAGATTGTGTACAGAGTGCAATCCAAACATGATTTTAGACCTTGTTTATATGGAAAAGTGGTTATTTCTGTAGTTTAATTGCTGAAAATTGTCCATAGTGTCCCTATCTCATCTAGTTTGAACAGTTACGTTTAACAGAGTGCAATCCAAACTTGATTTTAGACCTTGTTTATATGGAAAAGTTGTTATTTCTGTAGTTTAATTGCTGCAAATTGCTGAAAATTGTCCATAGTGTCCCTTATCATCTAGTTTGAACAGTTCCGTTTAACAGATTGTATCCAGAGTGCAATCCAAACATGATTTTAGACCTTGTTTATATGGAAAAGTGGTTATTTCTGTAGTTTGTTTGCTGCAAATTGCTGAAAATTGTCCATAGTGTCCCTTATCATCTAGTTTGAACAGTTCAGTTTAACAGATTGTGTACAGAGTGCAATCCAAACATGATTTTAGACCTTGTTTATATGGAAAAGTGGTTATTTCTGTAGTTTAATTGCTGAAAATTGTCCATAGTGTCCCTATCTCATCTAGTTTGAACAGTTACGTTTAACAGAGTGCAATCCAAACATGATTTTAGACCTTGTTTATATGGAAAAGTGGTTATTTCTGTAGTTTGTTTGCTGAAAATTGTCCATAGTGTCCCTTATCATCTAGTTTGAACAGTTCCGTTTAACAGATTGTGTCCAGAGTGCAATCCAAACATGATTTTAGACCTTGTTTATATGGAAAAGTGGTTATTTCTGTAGTTTAATTGCTGCAAATTGCTGAAAATTGTCTATAGTGTCCCTTATCATCTAGTTTGAACAGTTCCGTTTAACAGATTGTATCCAGAGTGCAATCCAAACATGATTTTAGACCTTGTTTATATGGAAAAGTGTTTATTTCTGTAGTTTAATTGCTGAAAATTGTCCATAGTGTCCCTATCTCATCTAGTTTGAACAGTTACGTTTAACAGAGTACAGTCCAAACATGATTTTAGACCTTGTTTATATGGAAAAGTGGTTATTTCTGTAGTTTAATTGCTGCAAATTGCTGAAAATTGTCCATAGTGTCCCTATCTCATCTATTTTGAACAGTTACGTTTAACCCGTCTACGATATTGGTTCCCAATTGGGAATCAACCCTCCCACGTTCATCTGAAACGGTGGCGCATGGAACGCAAAAATATTCTTAAAAATATTTAACCTCCACACATTAACAAGTCCAATAGCTCAAATGAAAGATAAACACCTTGTTCATCTAGCCAGCAAGTCAGATTTCTAAAATGTTTTACGGCGAAAACATAGCACATATATATGTAAAACCACCACCAGACACAGCTCATTTGAATAGCCAAAACATGCAATCAACAAACGCAGGATTAAAAAATAAATCGTTCACTAACCTTTTGAAAATATTCATCAGATGACAGTAATATGACATGTTACACAGTACATTTTTTTTTTCAATAATATGCCATTTATATCCATAAATGTCCATTTACAGTGAGTTCACGTTCAGAAATTACTCAAAAATGCCCGCAGGAAATCTAGGTAGCGCGGCAAGATAACGTAAATAGACATCATAAACTTTGACTAAATATACATGTTCTACATATAGTTAGAAAGATACACTGCTTCTTTATGCAACCGCTTTGTTAGATTTATTTTTAACGTTACAGAAATCGCACACTATTCAATATGCTGAGACGGCGCTCAGTTCCAAGCTACATTTCTACGTAATGTTGGAGTCAACAGAAACACAGATTTAAGCATAAATATTCCCTTACCTTCGATGGTCTTCGTTCAGAATGTTCTGGAAGGCTTCATACTTACCCAATACATCGTTTGGTTTCAAGTCTTGCGTCTTTGTATTAGCTACTGCTAATAACATCAGCTGAAATGCACCCAAAACGTCCTCTGGTCCGGAAAAGTTGCGCATCAAAACTTCTAAATTACATATTATATGTCGACTAAACAGGTCAAACTAAGTGCAGAAGCAAGCTTTATGATGTTTTAGACACACAAAACAAACTTCAATTCAATCGGCCATCGTCTGCCCTTCTCTTGAGTGCTGGAACAAAGGAATGGCTGGGACCAATTCGCCCCCTACGCACAGCCTATTTTCTCGTGGCACGCACTAATTTCACTCCCATAGGGTCAATTCTCGCGGGATTTGAACGATTCAAAGCTCTACTGAAAGAGGACATCTAGCGGAAGAGATAGAAAGTCTCCCCAGAATCATAACTGGTTGGGAAGGGTGGGGGCGATGACGTCAAAGTTGCTCCAACTTTCATGGCCACAAAAACTAGTTTGGAAGAATGCCTGCCCTGTGAGTTCTGCTATACTTACAGACATAATTCCAACGGTTTTAGAATCTTTAGAGTGTTTTCTATCCAATAATAATTTTTATTTGCATATATTAGCAATTTTTGACAGATTTTTTTTTCAGTTTACTAGGGGTACCCAATCTCTCCAAAGGGGGCATATGTCTGCCATATCCTTAACTTAACAGATTGTATCCAGAGTGCAATCCAAACATGATTTTAGACCTTGTTTATATGGAAAAGTGGTTATTTCTGTAGTTTAATTGCTGCAAATTGCTGAAAATTGTCCATAGTGTCCCTATCTCATCTAGTTTGAACAGTTACGTTTAACAGATTGTATCCAGAGTGCAATCCAAACATGATTTTAGACCTTGTTTAAATGGAAAAGTGGTTATTTCTGTAGTTTAATTGCTGAAAATTGCTGAAAATTGTCCATAGTGTCCCTATCATCTAGTTTGAACAGTTCCGTTTAACAGATTGTATCCAGAGTGCTATCCAAACATGATTTTAGACCTTGTTTATATGGAAAAGTGGTTATTTCTCTAGTTTGTTTGCTGCAAATTGCTGAAAATTGTCCATAGTGTCCCTTATCATCTAGTTTGAACAGTTCAGTTTAACAGATTGTGTACAGAGTGCAATCCAAACATGATTTTAGACCTTGTTTATATGGAAAAGTGGTTATTTCTGTAGTTTAATTGCTGAAAATTGTCCATAGTGTCCCTATCTCATCTAGTTTGAACAGTTACGTTTAACAGAGTGCAATCCAAACATGATTTTAGACCTTGTTTATATGGAAAAGTGGTTATTTCTGTAGTTTAATTGCTGCAAATTGCTGAAAATTGTCCATAGTGTCCCTATCTCATCTAGTTTGAACAGTTCCGTTTAACAGATTGTATCCAGAGTGCAATCCAAACATGATTTTAGACCTTGTTTATATGGAAAAGTGGTTATTTCTGTAGTTTGTTTGCTGAAAATTGCTGAAAATTGTCCATAGTGTCCCTTATCATCTAGTTTGAACAGTTCCGTTTAACAGATTGTGTCCAGAGTGCAATCCAAACATGATTTTAGACCTTGTTTATATGGAAAAGTGGTTATTTCTGTAATTTAATTGCTGCAAATTGCTGAAAATTGTCCATAGTGTCCCTATCTCATCTAGTTTGAACACTTACGTTTAACAGATTGTATCCAGAGTGCAATCCAAACATGATTTTAGACCTTGTTTATATGGAAAAGTGGTTATTTCTGTAGTTTAATTGCTGCAAATTGCTGAAAATTGTCCATAGTGTCCCTATCTCATCTAGTTTGAACAGTTACGTTTAACAGATATTATCCAGAGTGCAATCCAAACATGATTTTAGACCTTGTTTATATGGAAAAGTGGTTATTTCTGTAGTTTAATTGCTGAAAATTGTCCATAGTGTCCCTATCTCATCTAGTTTGAACAGTTCCGTTTAACAGATTGTATCCAGAGTGTAATCCAAACATGATTTTAGACCTTGTTTATATGGAAAAGTGGTTATTTCTGTAGTTTGTTTGCTGCAAATTGCTGAAAATTGTCCATAGTGTCCCTATCTCATCTAGTTTGAACAGTTCCGTTTAACAGATTGTATCCAGAGTGCAATCTAAACATGATTTTAGACCTTGTTTATATGGAAAAGTGGTTATTTCTCTAGTTTGTTTGCTGCAAATTGCTGAAAATTGTCCATAGTGTCCCTTATCATCTAGTTTGAACAGTTCAGTTTAACAGATTGTGTACAGAGTGCAATCCAAACATGATTTTAGACCTTGTTTATATGGAAAAGTGGTTATTTCTGTAGTTTAATTGCTGAAAATTGTCCATAGTGTCCCTATCTCATCTAGTTTGAACAGTTACGTTTAACAGAGTGCAATCCAAACATGATTTTAGACCTTGTTTATATGGAAAAGTTGTTATTTCTGTAGTTTAATTGCTGCAAATTGCTGAAAATTGTCCATAGTGTCCCTTATCATCTAGTTTGAACAGTTCCGTTTAACAGATTGTGTCCAGAGTGCAATCCAAACATGATTTTAGACCTTGTTTATATGGAAAAGTGGTTATTTCTGTAATTTAATTGCTGCAAATTGCTGAAAATTGTCCATAGTGTCCCTATCTCATCTAGTTTGAACACTTACGTTTAACAGATTGTATCCAGAGTGCAATCCAAACATGATTTTAGACCTTGTTTATATGGAAAAGTGGTTATTTCTGTAGTTTAATTGCTGCAAATTGCTGAAAATTGTCCATAGTGTCCCTATCTCATCTAGTTTGAACAGTTACGTTTAACAGATATTATCCAGAGTGCAATCCAAACATGATTTTAGACCTTGTTTATATGGAAAAGTGGTTATTTCTGTAGTTTGTTTGCTGCAAATTGCTGAAAATTGTCCATAGTGTCCCTTATCATCTAGTTTGAACAGTTCAGTTTAACAGATTGTGTACAGAGTGCAATCCAAACATGATTTTAGACCTTGTTTATATGGAAAAGTGGTTATTTCTGTAGTTTAATTGCTGAAAATTGTCCATAGTGTCCCTATCTCATCTAGTTTGAACAGTTACGTTTAACAGAGTGCAATCCAAACATGATTTTAGACCTTGTTTATATGGAAAAGTGGTTATTTCTGTAGTTTGTTTGCTGAAAATTGTCCATAGTGTCCCTTATCATCTAGTTTGAACAGTTCCGTTTAACAGATTGTGTCCAGAGTGCAATCCAAACATGATTTTAGACCTTGTTTATATGGAAAAGTGGTTATTTCTGTAGTTTAATTGCTGCAAATTGCTGAAAATTGTCTATAGTGTCCCTTATCATCTAGTTTGAACAGTTCCGTTTAACAGATTGTATCCAGAGTGCAATCCAAACATGATTTTAGACCTTGTTTATATGGAAAAGTGTTTATTTCTGTAGTTTAATTGCTGAAAATTGTCCATAGTGTCCCTATCTCATCTAGTTTGAACAGTTACGTTTAACAGAGTACAGTCCAAACATGATTTTAGACCTTGTTTATATGGAAAAGTGGTTATTTCTGTAGTTTAATTGCTGCAAATTGCTGAAAATTGTCCATAGTGTCCCTATCTCATCTATTTTGAACAGTTACGTTTAACCCGTCTACGATATTGGTTCCCAATTGGGAATCAACCCTCCCACGTTCATCTGAAACGGTGGCGCATGGAACGCAAAAATATTCTTAAAAATATTTAACCTCCACACATTAACAAGTCCAATAGCTCAAATGAAAGATAAACACCTTGTTCATCTAGCCAGCAAGTCAGATTTCTAAAATGTTTTACGGCGAAAACATAGCACATATATATGTAAAACCACCACCAGACACAGCTCATTTGAATAGCCAAAACATGCAATCAACAAACGCAGGATTAAAAAATAAATCGTTCACTAACCTTTTGAAAATCTTCATCAGATGACAGTAATATGACATGTTACACAGTACATTTTTTTTTTCAATAATATGCCATTTATATCCATAAATGTCCATTTACAGTGAGTTCACGTTCAGAAATTACTCAAAAATGCCCGCAGGAAATCTAGGTAGCGCGGCAAGATAACGTAAATAGACATCATAAACTTTGACTAAATATACATGTTCTACATATAGTTAGAAAGATACACTGCTTCTTTATGCAACCGCTTTGTTAGATTTATTTTTAACGTTACAGAAATCGCACACTATTCAATATGCTGAGACGGCGCTCAGTTCCAAGCTACATTTCTACGTAATGTTGGAGTCAACAGAAACACAGATTTAAGCATAAATATTCCCTTACCTTCGATGGTCTTCGTTCAGAATGTTCTGGAAGGCTTCATACTTACCCAATACATCGTTTGGTTTCAAGTCTTGCGTCTTTGTATTAGCTACTGCTAATAACATCAGCTGAAATGCACCCAAAACGTCCTCTGGTCCGGAAAAGTTGCGCATCAAAACTTCTAAATTACATATTATATGTCGACTAAACAGGTCAAACTAAGTGCAGAAGCAAGCTTTATGATGTTTTAGACACACAAAACAAACTTCAATTCAATCGGCCATCGTCTGCCCTTCTCTTGAGTGCTGGAACAAAGGAATGGCTGGGACCAATTCGCCCCCTACGCACAGCCTATTTTCTCGTGGCACGCACTAATTTCACTCCCATAGGGTCAATTCTCGCGGGATTTGAACGATTCAAAGCTCTACTGAAAGAGGACATCTAGCGGAAGAGATAGAAAGTCTCCCCAGAATCATAACTGGTTGGGAAGGGTGGGGGCGATGACGTCAAAGTTGCTCCAACTTTCATGGCCACAAAAACTAGTTTGGAAGAATGCCTGCCCTGTGAGTTCTGCTATACTTACAGACATAATTCCAACGGTTTTAGAATCTTTAGAGTGTTTTCTATCCAATAATAATTTTTATTTGCATATATTAGCAATTTTTGACAGATTTTTTTTTCAGTTTACTAGGGGTACCCAATCTCTCCAAAGGGGGCATATGTCTGCCATATCCTTAACTTAACAGATTGTATCCAGAGTGCAATCCAAACATGATTTTAGACCTTGTTTATATGGAAAAGTGGTTATTTCTGTAGTTTAATTGCTGCAAATTGCTGAAAATTGTCCATAGTGTCCCTATCATCTAGTTTGAACAGTTCCGTTTAACAGATTGTATCCAGAGTGCAATCCAAACATGATTTTAGACCTTGTTTATATGGAAAAGTGGTTATTTCTCTAGTTTGTTTGCTGCAAATTGCTGAAAATTGTCCATAGTGTCCCTTATCATCTAGTTTGAACAGTTCAGTTTAACAGATTGTGTAAAGAGTGCAATCCAAACATGATTTTAGACCTTGTTTATATGGAAAAGTGGTTATTTCTGTAGTTTAATTGCTGAAAATTGTCCATAGTGTCCCTATCTCATCTAGTTTGAACAGTTACGTTTAACAGATTGTATCCAGAGTGCAATCAAAACATGATTTTAGACCTTGTTTAAATGGAAAAGTGGTTATTTCTGTAGTTTAATTGCTGAAAATTGCTGAAAATTGTCCATAGTGTCCCTATCATCTAGTTTGAACAGTTCCGTTTAACAGATTGTATCCAGAGTGCTATCCAAACATGATTTTAGACCTTGTTTATATGGAAAAGTGGTTATTTCTCTAGTTTGTTTGCTGCAAATTGCTGAAAATTGGCCATAGTGTCCCTTATCATCTAGTTTGAACAGTTCAGTTTAACAGATTGTGTACAGAGTGCAATCCAAACATGATTTTAGACCTTGTTTATATGGAAAAGTGGTTATTTCTGTAGTTTAATTGCTGAAAATTGTCCATAGTGTCCCTATCTCATCTAGTTTGAACAGTTACGTTTAACAGAGTGCAATCCAAACATGATTTTAGACCTTGTTTATATGGAAAAGTGGTTATTTCTGTAGTTTAATTGCTGCAAATTGCTGAAAATTGTCCATAGTGTCCCTTATCATCTAGTTTGAACAGTTCTGTTTAACAGATTGTATCCAGAGTGCAATCCAAACATGATTTTAGACCTTGTTTATATGGAAAAGTGGTTATTTCTGTAGTTTGTTTGCTGCAAATTGCTGAAAATTGTCCATAGTGTCCCTTATCATCTAGTTTGAACAGTTCCGTTTAACAGATTGTATCCAGAGTGCAATCCAAACATGATTTTAGACCTTGTTTATATGGAAAAGTGGTTATTTCTGTAGTTTAATTGCTGCAAATTGCTGAAAATTGTCCATAGTGTCCCTTATCATCTAGTTTGAACAGTTCAGTTTAACAGATTGTGTACAGAGTGCAATCCAAACATGATTTTAGACCTTGTTTATATGGAAAAGTGGTTATTTCTGTAGTTTAATTGCTGAAAATTGTCCATAGTGTCCCTATCTCATCTAGTTTGAACAGTTACGTTTAACAGAGTGCAATCCAAACATGATTTTAGACCTTGTTTATATGGAAAAGTGGTTATTTCTGTAGTTTAATTGCTGCAAATTGCTGAAAATTGTCCATAGTGTCCCTTATCATCTAGTTTGAACAGTTCTGTTTAACAGATTGTATCCAGAGTGCAATCCAAACATGATTTTACACCTTGTTTATATGGAAAAGTGGTTATTTCTGTAGTTTGTTTGCTGCAAATTGCTGAAAATTGTCCATAGTGTCCCTTATCATCTAGTTTGAACAGTTCCGTTTAACAGATTGTATCCAGAGTGCAATCCAAACATGATTTTAGACCTTGTTTATATGGAAAAGTGGTTATTTCTGTAGTTTAATTGCTGCAAATTGCTGAAAATTGTCCATAGTGTCCCTATCTCATCTAGTTTGAACAGTTCCGTTTAACAGAGTGCAATCCAAACATGATTTTAGACCTTGTTTATATGGAAAAGTGGTTATTTCTGTAGTTTAATTGCTGCAAATTGCTGAAAATTGTCCATAGTGTCCCTATCTCATCTAGTTTGAACAGTTACGTTTAACAGATATTATCCAGAGTGCAATCCAAACATGATTTTAGACCTTGTTTATATGGAAAAGTGGTTATTTCTGTAGTTTGTTTGCTGCAAATTGCTGAAAATTGTCCATAGTGTCCCTATCTCATCTAGTTTGAACAGTTCCGTTTAACAGATTGTATCCAGAGTGCAATCTAAACATGATTTTAGACCTTGTTTATATGGAAAAGTGGTTATTTCTCTAGTTTGTTTGCTGCAAATTGCTGAAAATTGTCCATAGTGTCCCTTATCATCTAGTTTGAACAGTTCAGTTTAACAGATTGTGTACAGAGTGCAATCCAAACATGATTTTAGACCTTGTTTATATGGAAAAGTGGTTATTTCTGTAGTTTAATTGCTGAAAATTGTCCATAGTGTCCCTATCTCATCTAGTTTGAACAGTTACGTTTAACAGAGTGCAATCCAAACATGATTTTAGACCTTGTTTATATGGAAAAGTGGTTATTTCTGTAGTTTAATTGCTGCAAATTGCTGAAAATTGTCCATAGTGTCCCTTATCATCTAGTTTGAACAGTTCTGTTTAACAGATTGTATCCAGAGTGCAATCCAAACATGATTTTAGACCTTGTTTATATGGAAAAGTGGTTATTTCTGTAGTTTGTTTGCTGCAAATTGCTGAAAATTGTCCATAGTGTCCCTTATCATCTAGTTTGAACAGTTCCGTTTAACAGATTGTATCCAGAGTGCAATCCAAACATGATTTTAGACCTTGTTTATATGGAAAAGTGGTTATTTCTGTAGTTTAATTGCTGCAAATTGCTGAAAATTGTCCATAGTGTCCCTTATCATCTAGTTTGAACAGTTCAGTTTAACAGATTGTGTACAGAGTGCAATCCAAACATGATTTTAGACCTTGTTTATATGGAAAAGTGGTTATTTCTGTAGTTTAATTGCTGAAAATTGTCCATAGTGTCCCTATCTCATCTAGTTTGAACAGTTACGTTTAACAGAGTGCAATCCAAACATGATTTTAGACCTTGTTTATATGGAAAAGTGGTTATTTCTGTAGTTTAATTGCTGCAAATTGCTGAAAATTGTCCATAGTGTCCCTTATCATCTAGTTTGAACAGTTCTGTTTAACAGATTGTATCCAGAGTGCAATCCAAACATGATTTTACACCTTGTTTATATGGAAAAGTGGTTATTTCTGTAGTTTGTTTGCTGAAAATTGTCCATAGTGTCCCTTATCATCTAGTTTGAACAGTTCCGTTTAACAGATTGTATCCAGAGTGCAATCCAAACATGATTTTAGACCTTGTTTATATGGAAAAGTGGTTATTTCTGTAGTTTAATTGCTGCAAATTGCTGAAAATTGTCCATAGTGTCCCTATCTCATCTAGTTTGAACAGTTCCGTTTAACAGATTGTATCCAGAGTGCAATCCAAACATGATTTTAGACCTTGTTTATATGGAAAAGTGGTTATTTCTGTAGTTTGTTTGCTGAAAATTGTCCATAGTGTCCCTTATCATCTAGTTTGAACAGTTCCGTTTAACAGATTGTGTCCAGAGTGCAATCCAAACATGATTTTAGACCTTGTTTATATGGAAAAGTGGTTATTTCTGTAATTTAATTGCTGCAAATTGCTGAAAATTGTCCATAGTGTCCCTATCTCATCTAGTTTGAACAGTTCCGTTTAACAGATTGTATCCAGAGTGCAATCCAAACATGATTTTAGACCTTGTTTATATGGAAAAGTGGTTATTTCTGTAGTTTGTTTGCTGAAAATTGCTGAAAATTGTCCATAGTGTCCCTTATCATCTAGTTTGAACAGTTCCGTTTAACAGATTGTGTCCAGAGTGCAATCCAAACATGATTTTAGACCTTGTTTATATGGAAAAGTGGTTATTTCTGTAATTTAATTGCTGCAAATTGCTGAAAATTGTCCATAGTGTCCCTATCTCATCTAGTTTGAACACTTACGTTTAACAGATTGTATCCAGAGTGCAATCCAAACATGATTTTAGACCTTGTTTATATGGAAAAGTGGTTATTTCTGTAGTTTAATTGCTGCAAATTGCTGAAAATTGTCCATAGTGTCCCTATCTCATCTAGTTTGAACAGTTACGTTTAACAGATATTATCCAGAGTGCAATCCAAACATGATTTTAGACCTTGTTTATATGGAAAAGTGGTTATTTCTGTAGTTTAATTGCTGAAAATTGTCCATAGTGTCCCTATCTCATCTAGTTTGAACAGTTCCGTTTAACAGATTGTATCCAGAGTGTAATCCAAACATGATTTTAGACCTTGTTTATATGGAAAAGTGGTTATTTCTGTAGTTTGTTTGCTGCAAATTGCTGAAAATTGTCCATAGTGTCCCTATCTCATCTAGTTTGAACAGTTCCGTTTAACAGATTGTATCCAGAGTGCAATCTAAACATGATTTTAGACCTTGTTTATATGGAAAAGTGGTTATTTCTCTAGTTTGTTTGCTGAAAATTGCTGAAAATTGTCCATAGTGTCCCTTATCATCTAGTTTGAACAGTTCAGTTTAACAGATTGTGTACAGAGTGCAATCCAAACATGATTTTAGACCTTGTTTATATGGAAAAGTGGTTATTTCTGTAGTTTAATTGCTGAAAATTGTCCATAGTGTCCCTATCTCATCTAGTTTGAACAGTTACGTTTAACAGAGTGCAATCCAAACATGATTTTAGACCTTGTTTATATGGAAAAGTGGTTATTTCTGTAGTTTAATTGCTGCAAATTGCTGAAAATTGTCCATAGTGTCCCTTATCATCTAGTTTGAACAGTTCCGTTTAACAGATTGTATCCAGAGTGCAATCCAAACATGATTTTAGACCTTGTTTATATGGAAAAGTGGTTATTTCTGTAGTTTGTTTGCTGCAAATTGCTGAAAATTGTCCATAGTGTCCCTTATCATCTAGTTTGAACAGTTCAGTTTAACAGAGTGCAATCCAAACATGATTTTAGACCTTGTTTATATGGAAAAGTGGTTATTTCTGTAGTTTGTTTGCTGAAAATTGTCCATAGTGTCCCTTATCATCTAGTTTGAACAGTTCCGTTTAACAGATTGTGTCCAGAGTGCAATCCAAACATGATTTTAGACCTTGTTTATATGGAAAAGTGGTTATTTCTGTAGTTTAATTGCTGAAAATTGTCCATAGTGTCCCTATCTCATCTAGTTTGAACAGTTACGTTTAACAGAGTGCAATCCAAACATGATTTTAGACCTTGTTTATATGGAAAAGTGGTTATTTCTGTAGTTTGTTTGCTGAAAATTGTCCATAGTGTCCCTTATCATCTAGTTTGAACAGTTCCGTTTAACAGATTGTGTCCAGAGTGCAATCCAAACATGATTTTAGACCTTGTTTATATGGAAAAGTGGTTATTTCTGTAGTTTAATTGCTGCAAATTGCTGAAAATTGTCTATAGTGTCCCTTATCATCTAGTTTGAACAGTTCCGTTTAACAGATTGTATCCAGAGTGCAATCCAAACATGATTTTAGACCTTGTTTATATGGAAAAGTGTTTATTTCTGTAGTTTAATTGCTGAAAATTGTCCATAGTGTCCCTATCTCATCTAGTTTGAACAGTTACGTTTAACAGAGTACAATCCAAACATGATTTTAGACCTTGTTTATATGGAAAAGTGGTTATTTCTGTAGTTTAATTGCTGCAAATTGCTGAAAATTGTCCATAGTGTCCCTATCTCATCTATTTTGAACAGTTACGTTTAACCCGTCTACGATATTGGTTCCCAATTGGGAATCAACCCTCCCACGTTCATCTGAAACGGTGGCGCATGGAACGCAAAAATATTCTTAAAAATATTTAACCTCCACACATTAACAAGTCCAATAGCTCAAATGAAAGATAAACACCTTGTTCATCTAGCCAGCAAGTCAGATTTCTAAAATGTTTTACGGCGAAAACATAGCACATATATATGTAAAACCACCACCAGACACAGCTCATTTGAATAGCCAAAACATGCAATCAACAAACGCAGGATTAAAAAATAAATCGTTCACTAACCTTTTGAAAATCTTCATCAGATGACAGTAATATGACATGTTACACAGTACATTTTTTTTTTCAATAATATGCCATTTATATCCATAAATGTCCATTTACAGTGAGTTCACGTTCAGAAATTACTCAAAAATGCCCGCAGGAAATCTAGGTAGCGCGGCAAGATAACGTAAATAGACATCATAAACTTTGACTAAATATACATGTTCTACATATAGTTAGAAAGATACACTGCTTCTTTATGCAACCGCTTTGTTAGATTTATTTTTAACGTTACAGAAATCGCACACTATTCAATATGCTGAGACGGCGCTCAGTTCCAAGCTACATTTCTACGTAATGTTGGAGTCAACAGAAACACAGATTTAAGCATAAATATTCCCTTACCTTCGATGGTCTTCGTTCAGAATGTTCTGGAAGGCTTCATACTTACCCAATACATCGTTTGGTTTCAAGTCTTGCGTCTTTGTATTAGCTACTGCTAATAACATCAGCTGAAATGCACCCAAAACGTCCTCTGGTCCGGAAAAGTTGCGCATCAAAACTTCTAAATTACATATTATATGTCGACTAAACAGGTCAAACTAAGTGCAGAAGCAAGCTTTATGATGTTTTAGACACACAAAACAAACTTCAATTCAATCGGCCATCGTCTGCCCTTCTCTTGAGTGCTGGAACAAAGGAATGGCTGGGACCAATTCGCCCCCTACGCACAGCCTATTTTCTCGTGGCACGCACTAATTTCACTCCCATAGGGTCAATTCTCGCGGGATTTGAACGATTCAAAGCTCTACTGAAAGAGGACATCTAGCGGAAGAGATAGAAAGTCTCCCCAGAATCATAACTGGTTGGGAAGGGTGGGGGCGATGACGTCAAAGTTGCTCCAACTTTCATGGCCACAAAAACTAGTTTGGAAGAATGCCTGCCCTGTGAGTTCTGCTATACTTACAGACATAATTCCAACGGTTTTAGAATCTTTAGAGTGTTTTCTATCCAATAATAATTTTTATTTGCATATATTAGCAATTTTTGACAGATTTTTTTTTCAGTTTACTAGGGGTACCCAATCTCTCCAAAGGGGGCATATGTCTGCCATATCCTTAACTTAACAGATTGTATCCAGAGTGCAATCCAAACATGATTTTAGACCTTGTTTATATGGAAAAGTGGTTATTTCTGTAGTTTAATTGCTGCAAATTGCTGAAAATTGTCCATAGTGTCCCTATCATCTAGTTTGAACAGTTCCGTTTAACAGATTGTATCCAGAGTGCAATCCAAACATGATTTTAGACCTTGTTTATATGGAAAAGTGGTTATTTCTCTAGTTTGTTTGCTGCAAATTGCTGAAAATTGTCCATAGTGTCCCTTATCATCTAGTTTGAACAGTTCAGTTTAACAGATTGTGTAAAGAGTGCAATCCAAACATGATTTTAGACCTTGTTTATATGGAAAAGTGGTTATTTCTGTAGTTTAATTGCTGAAAATTGTCCATAGTGTCCCTATCTCATCTAGTTTGAACAGTTACGTTTAACAGAGTGCAATCCAAACATGATTTTAGACCTTGTTTATGTGGAAAAGTGGTTATTTCTGTAGTTTAATTGCTGCAAATTGCTGAAAATTGTCCATAGTGTCCCTTATCATCTAGTTTGAACAGTTCCGTTTAACAGTTTGTTTCCAGAGTGCAATCCAAACATGATTTTAGACCTTGTTTATATGGAAAAGTGGTTATTTCTGTAGTTTGTTTGCTGAAAATTGCTGAAAATTGTCCATAGTGTCCCTTATCATCTAGTTTGAACAGTTCCGTTTAACAGATTGTGTCCAGAGTGCAATCCAAACATGATTTTAGACCTTGTTTATATGGAAAAGTGGTTATTTCTGTAGTTTAATTGCTGCAAATTGCTGAAAATTGTCCATAGTGTCCCTATCTCATCTAGTTTGAACACTTACGTTTAACAGATTGTATCCAGAGTGCAATCCAAACATGATTTTAGACCTTGTTTATATGGAAAAGTGGTTATTTCTGTAGTTTAATTGCTGCAAATTGCTGAAAATTGTCCATAGTGTCCCTTATCATCTAGTTTGAACAGTTACGTTTAACAGATTGTATCCAGAGTGCAATCCAAACATGATTTTAGACCTTGTTTATATGGAAAAGTGGTTATTTCTGTAGTTTAATTGCTGAAAATTGTCCATAGTGTCCCTATCTCATCTAGTTTGAACAGTTACGTTTAACAGAGTGCAATCCAAACATGATTTTAGACCTTGTTTATATGGAAAAGTGGTTATTTCTGTAGTTTAATTGCTGCAAATTGCTGAAAATTGTCCATAGTGTCCCTATCTCATCTAGTTTGAACAGTTACGTTTAACAGATTGTATCCAGAGTGCAATCCAAACATGATTTTAGACCTTGTTTATATGGAAAAGTGGTTATTTCTGTAGTTTAATTGCTGCAAATTGCTGAAAATTGTCCATAGTGTCCCTATCATCTAGTTTGAACAGTTCCGTTTAACAGATTGTATCCAGAGTGCAATCCAAACATGATTTTAGACCTTGTTTATATGGAAAAGTGGTTATTTCTCTAGTTTGTTTGCTGCAAATTGCTGAAAATTGTCCATAGTGTCCCTCATCATCTAGTTTGAACAGTTCAGTTTAACAGATTGTGTACAGAGTGCAATCCAAACATGATTTTAGACCTTGTTTATATGGAAAAGTGGTTATTTCTGTAGTTTAATTGCTGAAAATTGTCCATAGTGTCCCTATCTCATCTAGTTTGAACAGTTACGTTTAACAGAGTGCAATCCAAACATGATTTTAGACCTTGTTTATATGGAAAAGTGGTTATTTCTGTAGTTTAATTGCGGCAAATTGCTGAAAATTGTCCATAGTGTCCCTTATCATCTAGTTTGAACAGTTCCGTTTAACAGATTGTATCCAGAGTGCAATCCAAACATGATTTTAGACCTTGTTTATATGGAAAAGTGGTTATTTCTGTAGTTTAATTTCTGCAAATTGCTGAAAATTGTCCATAGTGTCCCTATCATCTAGTTTGAACAGTTCCGTTTAACAGATTGTATCCAGAGTGCAATCCAAACATGATTTTAGACCTTGTTTATATGGAAAAGTGGTTATTTCTCTAGTTTGTTTGCTGCAAATTGCTGAAAATTGTCCATAGTGTCCCTTATCATCTAGTTTGAACAGTTCAGTTTAACAGATTGTGTACAGTGCAATCCAAACATGATTTTAGACCTTGTTTATATGGAAAAGTGGTTATTTCTGTAGTTTAATTGCTGAAAATTGTCCATAGTGTCCCTATCTCATCTAGTTTGAACAGTTCCGTTTAACAGATTGTATCCAGAGTGCAATCCAAACATGATTTTAGATCTTGTTTATATGGAAAAGTGGTTATTTCTGTAGTTTAATTGCTGCAAATTGCTGAAAATTGTCCATAGTGTCCCTTATCATCTAGTTTGAACAGTTCTGTTTAACAGATTGTATCCAGAGTGCAATCCAAACATGATTTTAGACCTTGTTTATATGGAAAAGTGGTTATTTCTGTAGTTTGTTTGCTGCAAATTGCTGAAAATTGTCCATAGTGTCCCTTATCATCTAGTTTGAACAGTTCAGTTTAACAGATTGTGTACAGAGTGCAATCCAAACATGATTTTAGACCTTGTTTATATGGAAAAGTGGTTATTTCTGTAGTTTAATTGCTGAAAATTGTCCATAGTGTCCCTATCTCATCTAGTTTGAACAGTTACGTTTAACAGAGTGCAATCCAAACATGATTTTAGACCTTGTTTATATGGAAAAGTGGTAATTTCTGTAGTTTAATTGCTGCAAATTGCTGAAAATTGTCCATAGTGTCCCTATCTCATCTAGTTTGAACAGTTCCGTTTAACAGATTGTTTCCAGAGTGCAATCCAAACATGATTTTAGACCTTGTTTATATGGAAAAGTGGTTATTTCTGTAGTTTAATTGCTGCAAATTGCTGAAAATTGTCCATAGTGTCCCTTATCATCTAGTTTGAACAGTTCCGTTTAACAGATTGTTTCCAGAGTGCAATCCAAACATGATTTTAGACCTTGTTTATATGGAAAAGTGGTTATTTCTGTAGTTTGTTTGCTGAAAATTGCTGAAAATTGTCCATAGTGTCCCTTATCATCTAGTTTGAACAGTTCCGTTTAACAGATTGTGTCCAGAGTGCAATCCAAACATGATTTTAGACCTTGTTTATATGGAAAAGTGGTTATTTCTGTAGTTTAATTGCTGCAAATTGCTGAAAATTGTCCATAGTGTCCCTTATCATCTAGTTTGAACAGTTACGTTTAACAGATTGTATCCAGAGTGCAATCCAAACATGATTTTAGACCTTGTTTATATGGAAAAGTGGTTATTTCTGTAGTTTAATTGCTGAAAATTGTCCATAGTGTCCCTATCTCATCTAGTTTGAACAGTTACGTTTAACAGAGTGCAATCCAAACATGATTTTAGACCTTGTTTATATGGAAAAGTGGTTATTTCTGTAGTTTAATTGCTGCAAATTGCTGAAAATTGTCCATAGTGTCCCTATCTCATCTAGTTTGAACAGTTACGTTTAACAGATTGTATCCAGAGTGCAATCCAAACATGATTTTAGACCTTGTTTATATGGAAAAGTGGTTATTTCTGTAGTTTAATTGCTGCAAATTGCTGAAAATTGTCCATAGTGTCCCTATCATCTAGTTTGAACAGTTCCGTTTAACAGATTGTATCCAGAGTGCAATCCAAACATGATTTTAGACCTTGTTTATATGGAAAAGTGGTTATTTCTCTAGTTTGTTTGCTGCAAATTGCTGAAAATTGTCCATAGTGTCCCTCATCATCTAGTTTGAACAGTTCAGTTTAACAGATTGTGTACAGAGTGCAATCCAAACATGATTTTAGACCTTGTTTATATGGAAAAGTGGTTATTTCTGTAGTTTAATTGCTGAAAATTGTCCATAGTGTCCCTATCTCATCTAGTTTGAACAGTTACGTTTAACAGAGTGCAATCCAAACATGATTTTAGACCTTGTTTATATGGAAAAGTGGTTATTTCTGTAGTTTAATTGCGGCAAATTGCTGAAAATTGTCCATAGTGTCCCTTATCATCTAGTTTGAACAGTTCCGTTTAACAGATTGTATCCAGAGTGCAATCCAAACATGATTTTAGACCTTGTTTATATGGAAAAGTGGTTATTTCTGTAGTTTAATTTCTGCAAATTGCTGAAAATTGTCCATAGTGTCCCTATCATCTAGTTTGAACAGTTCCGTTTAACAGATTGTATCCAGAGTGCAATCCAAACATGATTTTAGACCTTGTTTATATGGAAAAGTGGTTATTTCTCTAGTTTGTTTGCTGCAAATTGCTGAAAATTGTCCATAGTGTCCCTTATCATCTAGTTTGAACAGTTCAGTTTAACAGATTGTGTACAGTGCAATCCAAACATGATTTTAGACCTTGTTTATATGGAAAAGTGGTTATTTCTGTAGTTTAATTGCTGAAAATTGTCCATAGTGTCCCTATCTCATCTAGTTTGAACAGTTCCGTTTAACAGATTGTATCCAGAGTGCAATCCAAACATGATTTTAGATCTTGTTTATATGGAAAAGTGGTTATTTCTGTAGTTTAATTGCTGCAAATTGCTGAAAATTGTCCATAGTGTCCCTTATCATCTAGTTTGAACAGTTCTGTTTAACAGATTGTATCCAGAGTGCAATCCAAACATGATTTTAGACCTTGTTTATATGGAAAAGTGGTTATTTCTGTAGTTTGTTTGCTGCAAATTGCTGAAAATTGTCCATAGTGTCCCTTATCATCTAGTTTGAACAGTTCAGTTTAACAGATTGTGTACAGAGTGCAATCCAAACATGATTTTAGACCTTGTTTATATGGAAAAGTGGTTATTTCTGTAGTTTAATTGCTGAAAATTGTCCATAGTGTCCCTATCTCATCTAGTTTGAACAGTTACGTTTAACAGAGTGCAATCCAAACATGATTTTAGACCTTGTTTATATGGAAAAGTGGTAATTTCTGTAGTTTAATTGCTGCAAATTGCTGAAAATTGTCCATAGTGTCCCTATCTCATCTAGTTTGAACAGTTCCGTTTAACAGATTGTTTCCAGAGTGCAATCCAAACATGATTTTAGACCTTGTTTATATGGAAAAGTGGTTATTTCTGTAGTTTAATTGCTGCAAATTGCTGAAAATTGTCCATAGTGTCCCTTATCATCTAGTTTGAACAGTTCCGTTTAACAGATTGTTTCCAGAGTGCAATCCAAACATGATTTTAGACCTTGTTTATATGGAAAAGTGGTTATTTCTGTAGTTTGTTTGCTGAAAATTGCTGAAAATTGTCCATAGTGTCCCTTATCATCTAGTTTGAACAGTTCCGTTTAACAGATTGTGTCCAGAGTGCAATCCAAACATGATTTTAGACCTTGTTTATATGGAAAAGTGGTTATTTCTGTAGTTTAATTGCTGCAAATTGCTGAAAATTGTCCATAGTGTCCCTATCTCATCTAGTTTGAACACTTACGTTTAACAGATTGTATCCAGAGTGCAATCCAAACATGATTTTAGACCTTGTTTATATGGAAAAGTGGTTATTTCTGTAGTTTAATTGCTGCAAATTGCTGAAAATTGTCCATAGTGTCCCTATCTCATCTAGTTTGAACAGTTACGTTTAACAGATTGTATCCAGAGTGCAATCCAAACATGATTTTAGACCTTGTTTATATGGAAAAGTGGTTATTTCTGTAGTTTAATTGCTGAAAATTGTCCATAGTGTCCCTATCTCATCTAGTTTGAACAGTTACGTTTAACAGAGTGCAATCCAAACATGATTTTAGACCTTGTTTATATGGAAAAGTGGTTATTTCTGTAGTTTAATTGCTGAAAATTGTCCATAGTGTCCCTATCTCATCTAGTTTGAACACTTACGTTTAACAGATTGTATCCAGAGTGCAATCCAAACATGATTTTAGACCTTGTTTATATGGAAAAGTGGTTATTTCTGTAGTTTAATTGCTGCAAATTGCTGAAAATTGTCCATAGTGTCCCTATCTCATCTAGTTTGAACAGTTACGTTTAACAGATTGTATCCAGAGTGCAATCCAAACATGATTTTAGACCTTGTTTATATGGAAAAGTGGTTATTTCTGTAGTTTAATTGCTGAAAATTGTCCATAGTGTCCCTTATCATCTAGTTTGAACAGTTCCGTTTAACAGATTGTGTCCAGAGTGCAATCCAAACATGATTTTAGACCTTGTTTATATGGAAAAGTGGTTATTTCTGTAGTTTAATTGCTGCAAATTGCTGAAAATTGTCCATAGTGTCCCTATCTCATCTAGTTTGAACACTTACGTTTAACAGATTGTATCCAGAGTGCAATCCAAACATGATTTTAGACCTTGTTTATATGGAAAAGTGGTTATTTCTGTAGTTTAATTGCTGCAAATTGCTGAAAATTGTCCATAGTGTCCCTATCTCATCTAGTTTGAACAGTTACGTTTAACAGATTGTATCCAGAGTGCAATCCAAACATGATTTTAGACCTTGTTTATATGGAAAAGTGGTTATTTCTGTAGTTTAATTGCTGAAAATTGTCCATAGTGTCCCTATCTCATCTAGTTTGAACAGTTACGTTTAACAGAGTGCAATCCAAACATGATTTTAGACCTTGTTTATATGGAAAAGTGGTTATTTCTGTAGTTTAATTGCTGCAAATTGCTGAAAATTGTCCATAGTGTCCCTATCTCATCTAGTTTGAACAGTTACGTTTAACAGATTGTATCCAGAGTGCAATCCAAACATGATTTTAGACCTTGTTTATATGGAAAAGTGGTTATTTCTGTAGTTTAATTGCTGCAAATTGCTGAAAATTGTCCATAGTGTCCCTATCATCTAGTTTGAACAGTTCCGTTTAACAGATTGTATCCAGAGTGCAATCCAAACATGATTTTAGACCTTGTTTATATGGAAAAGTGGTTATTTCTCTAGTTTGTTTGCTGCAAATTCCTGAAAATTGTCCATAGTGTCCCTCATCATCTAGTTTGAACAGTTCAGTTTAACAGATTGTGTACAGAGTGCAATCCAAACATGATTTTAGACCTTGTTTATATGGAAAAGTGGTTATTTCTGTAGTTTAATTGCTGAAAATTGTCCATAGTGTCCCTATCTCATCTAGTTTGAACAGTTACGTTTAACAGAGTGCAATCCAAACATGATTTTAGACCTTGTTTATATGGAAAAGTGGTTATTTCTGTAGTTTAATTGCGGCAAATTGCTGAAAATTGTCCATAGTGTCCCTTATCATCTAGTTTGAACAGTTCCGTTTAACAGATTGTATCCAGAGTGCAATCCAAACATGATTTTAGACCTTGTTTATATGGAAAAGTGGTTATTTCTGTAGTTTAATTTCTGCAAATTGCTGAAAATTGTCCATAGTGTCCCTATCATCTAGTTTGAACAGTTCCGTTTAACAGATTGTATCCAGAGTGCAATCCAAACATGATTTTAGACCTTGTTTATATGGAAAAGTGGTTATTTCTCTAGTTTGTTTGCTGCAAATTGCTGAAAATTGTCCATAGTGTCCCTTATCATCTAGTTTGAACAGTTCAGTTTAACAGATTGTGTACAGTGCAATCCAAACATGATTTTAGACCTTGTTTATATGGAAAAGTGGTTATTTCTGTAGTTTAATTGCTGAAAATTGTCCATAGTGTCCCTATCTCATCTAGTTTGAACAGTTCCGTTTAACAGATTGTATCCAGAGTGCAATCCAAACATGATTTTAGACCTTGTTTATATGGAAAAGTGGTTATTTCTGTAGTTTAATTGCTGCAAATTGCTGAAAATTGTCCATAGTGTCCCTTATCATCTAGTTTGAACAGTTCTGTTTAACAGATTGTATCCAGAGTGCAATCCAAACATGATTTTAGACCTTGTTTATATGGAAAAGTGGTTATTTCTGTAGTTTGTTTGCTGCAAATTGCTGAAAATTGTCCATAGTGTCCCTTATCATCTAGTTTGAACAGTTCAGTTTAACAGATTGTGTACAGAGTGCAATCCAAACATGATTTTAGACCTTGTTTATATGGAAAAGTGGTTATTTCTGTAGTTTAATTGCTGAAAATTGTCCATAGTGTCCCTATCTCATCTAGTTTGAACAGTTACGTTTAACAGAGTGCAATCCAAACATGATTTTAGACCTTGTTTATATGGAAAAGTGGTAATTTCTGTAGTTTAATTGCTGCAAATTGCTGAAAATTGTCCATAGTGTCCCTATCTCATCTAGTTTGAACAGTTCCGTTTAACAGATTGTTTCCAGAGTGCAATCCAAACATGATTTTAGACCTTGTTTATATGGAAAAGTGGTTATTTCTGTAGTTTAATTGCTGCAAATTGCTGAAAATTGTCCATAGTGTCCCTTATCATCTAGTTTGAACAGTTCCGTTTAACAGATTGTTTCCAGAGTGCAATCCAAACATGATTTTAGACCTTGTTTATATGGAAAAGTGGTTATTTCTGTAGTTTGTTTGCTGAAAATTGCTGAAAATTGTCCATAGTGTCCCTTATCATCTAGTTTGAACAGTTCCGTTTAACAGATTGTGTCCAGAGTGCAATCCAAACATGATTTTAGACCTTGTTTATATGGAAAAGTGGTTATTTCTGTAGTTTAATTGCTGCAAATTGCTGAAAATTGTCCATAGTGTCCCTATCTCATCTAGTTTGAACACTTACGTTTAACAGATTGTATCCAGAGTGCAATCCAAACATGATTTTAGACCTTGTTTATATGGAAAAGTGGTTATTTCTGTAGTTTAATTGCTGCAAATTGCTGAAAATTGTCCATAGTGTCCCTATCTCATCTAGTTTGAACAGTTACGTTTAACAGATTGTATCCAGAGTGCAATCCAAACATGATTTTAGACCTTGTTTATATGGAAAAGTGGTTATTTCTGTAGTTTAATTGCTGAAAATTGTCCATAGTGTCCCTATCTCATCTAGTTTGAACAGTTACGTTTAACAGAGTGCAATCCAAACATGATTTTAGACCTTGTTTATATGGAAAAGTGGTTATTTCTGTAGTTTAATTGCTGAAAATTGTCCATAGTGTCCCTATCTCATCTAGTTTGAACAGTTACGTTTAACAGAGTGCAATCCAAACATGATTTTAGACCTTGTTTATAAGGAAAAGTGGTTATTTCTGTAGTTTAATTGCTGCAAATTGCTGAAAATTGTCCATAGTGTCCCTTATCATCTAGTTTGAACAGTTCCGTTTAACAGATTGTATCCAGAGTGCAATCCAAACATGATTTTAGACCTTGTTTATATGGAAAAGTGGTTATTTCTGTAGTTTAATTGCTGCAAATTGCTGAAAATTGTCCATAGTGTCCCTATCATCTAGTTTGAACAGTTCCGTTTAACAGATTGTATCCAGAGTGCAATCCAAACATGATTTTAGACCTTGTTTATATGGAAAAGTGGTTATTTCTGTAGTTTAATTGCTGCAAATGGCTGAAAATTGTCCATAGTGTCCCTTATCATCTAGTTTGAACAGTTCCGTTTAACAGATTGTATCCAGAGTGCAATCCAAACATGATTTTAGACCTTGTTTATATGGAAAAGTGGTTATTTCTGTAGTTTGTTTGCTGCAAATTGCTGAAAATTGTCCATAGTGTCCCTTATCATCTAGTTTGAACAGTTCAGTTTAACAGATTGTGTACAGAGTGCAATCCAAACATGATTTTAGACCTTGTTTATATGGAAAAGTGGTTATTTCTGTAGTTTAATTGCTGAAAATTGTCCATAGTGTCCCTATCTCATCTAGTTTGAACAGTTACGTTTAACAGAGTGCAATCCAAACATGATTTTAGACCTTGTTTATATGGAAAAGTGGTTATTTCTGTAGTTTAATTGCTGCAAATTGCTGAAAATTGTCCATAGTGTCCCTATCTCATCTAGTTTGAACAGTTCCGTTTAACAGATTGTTTCCAGAGTGCAATCCAAACATGATTTTAGACCTTGTTTATATGGAAAAGTGGTTATTTCTGTAGTTTAATTGCTGAAAATTGTCCATTGTGTCCCTATCTCATCTAGTTTGAACAGTTCCGTTTAACAGATTGTATCCAGAGTGCAATCCAAACATGATTTTAGACCTTGTTTATATGGAAAAGTGGTTATTTCTGTAGTTTGTTTGCTGAAAATTGCTGAAAATTGTCCATAGTGTCCCTTATCATCTAGTTTGAACAGTTCCGTTTAACAGATTGTGTCCAGAGTGCAATCCAAACATGATTTTAGACCTTGTTGATATGGAAAAGTGGTTATTTCTGTAGTTTAATTGCTGCAAATTGCTGAAAATTGTCCATAGTGTCCCTATCTCATCTAGTTTGAACACTTACGTTTAACAGATTGTATCCAGAGTGCAATCCAAACATGATTTTAGATCTTGTTTATATGGAAAAGTGGTTATTTCTGTAGTTTAATTGCTGCAAATTGCTGAAAATTGTCCATAGTGTCCCTTATCATCTAGTTTGAACAGTTCCGTTTAACAGATTGTGTCCAGAGTGCAATCCAAACATGATTTTAGACCTTGTTGATATGGAAAAGTGGTTATTTCTGTAGTTTAATTGCTGCAAATTGCTGAAAATTGTCCATAGTGTCCCTATCTCATCTAGTTTGAACAGTTACGTTTAACAGATTGTATCCAGAGTGCAATCCAAACATGATTTTAGACCTTGTTTATATGGAAAAGTGGTTATTTCTGTAGTTTAATTGCTGAAAATTGTCCATAGTGTCCCTATCTCATCTAGTTTGAACAGTTACGTTTAACAGAGTGCAATCCAAACATGATTTTAGACCTTGTTTATATGGAAAAGTGGTTATTTCTGTAGTTTAATTGCTGCAAATTGCTGAAAATTGTCCATAGTGTCCCTATCTCATCTAGTTTGAACAGTTACGTTTAACAGAGTGCAATCCAAACATGATTTTAGACCTTGTTTATATGGAAAAGTGGTTATTTCTGTAGTTTAATTGCTGCAAATTGCTGAAAATTGTCCATAGTGTCCCTTATCATCTAGTTTGAACAGTTCCGTTTAACAGATTGTATCCAGAGTGCAATCCAAACATGATTTTAGACCTTGTTTATATGGAAAAGTGGTTATTTCTGTAGTTTGTTTGCTGCAAATTGCTGCAAATTGTCCATAGTGTCCCTATCTCATCTAGTTTGTACAGTTACGTTTGACAGATTGTATCCAGAGTGCAATCCAAACATGATTTTAGACCTTGTTTATATTGAAAAGTGGTTATTTCTGTAGTTTAATTGCTGAAAATTGTCCATAGTGTCCCTTATCATCTAGTTTGAACAGTTCCGTTTAACAGATTGTATCCAGAGTGCAATCCAAACATGATTTTAGACCTTGTTTATATGGAAAAGTGGTTATTTCTGTAGTTTAATTGCTGCAAATGGCTGAAAATTGTCCATAGTGTCCCTTATCATCTAGTTTGAACAGTTCCGTTTAACAGATTGTATCCAGAGTGCAATCCAAACATGATTTTAGACCTTGTTTATATGGAAAAGTGGTTATTTCTGTAGTTTGTTTGCTGCAAATTGCTGAAAATTGTCCATAGTGTCCCTTATCATCTAGTTTGAACAGTTCAGTTTAACAGATTGTGTACAGAGTGCAATCCAAACATGATTTTAGACCTTGTTTATATGGAAAAGTGGTTATTTCTGTAGTTTAATTGCTGAAAATTGTCCATAGTGTCCCTATCTCATCTAGTTTGAACAGTTACGTTTAACAGAGTGCAATCCAAACATGATTTTAGACCTTGTTTATATGGAAAAGTGGTTATTTCTGTAGTTTAATTGCTGCAAATTGCTGAAAATTGTCCATAGTGTCCCTATCTCATCTAGTTTGAACAGTTCCGTTTAACAGATTGTTTCCAGAGTGCAATCCAAACATGATTTTAGACCTTGTTTATATGGAAAAGTGGTTATTTCTGTAGTTTAATTGCTGAAAATTGTCCATTGTGTCCCTATCTCATCTAGTTTGAACAGTTCCGTTTAACAGATTGTATCCAGAGTGCAATCCAAACATGATTTTAGACCTTGTTTATATGGAAAAGTGGTTATTTCTGTAGTTTGTTTGCTGAAAATTGCTGAAAATTGTCCATAGTGTCCCTTATCATCTAGTTTGAACAGTTCCGTTTAACAGATTGTGTCCAGAGTGCAATCCAAACATGATTTTAGACCTTGTTGATATGGAAAAGTGGTTATTTCTGTAGTTTAATTGCTGCAAATTGCTGAAAATTGTCCATAGTGTCCCTATCTCATCTAGTTTGAACACTTACGTTTAACAGATTGTATCCAGAGTGCAATCCAAACATGATTTTAGATCTTGTTTATATGGAAAAGTGGTTATTTCTGTAGTTTAATTGCTGCAAATTGCTGAAAATTGTCCATAGTGTCCCTTATCATCTAGTTTGAACAGTTCCGTTTAACAGATTGTGTCCAGAGTGCAATCCAAACATGATTTTAGACCTTGTTGATATGGAAAAGTGGTTATTTCTGTAGTTTAATTGCTGCAAATTGCTGAAAATTGTCCATAGTGTCCCTATCTCATCTAGTTTGAACAGTTACGTTTAACAGATTGTATCCAGAGTGCAATCCAAACATGATTTTAGACCTTGTTTATATGGAAAAGTGGTTATTTCTGTAGTTTAATTGCTGAAAATTGTCCATAGTGTCCCTATCTCATCTAGTTTGAACAGTTACGTTTAACAGAGTGCAATCCAAACATGATTTTAGACCTTGTTTATATGGAAAAGTGGTTATTTCTGTAGTTTAATTGCTGCAAATTGCTGAAAATTGTCCATAGTGTCCCTATCTCATCTAGTTTGAACAGTTACGTTTAACAGAGTGCAATCCAAACATGATTTTAGACCTTGTTTATATGGAAAAGTGGTTATTTCTGTAGTTTAATTGCTGCAAATTGCTGAAAATTGTCCATAGTGTCCCTTATCATCTAGTTTGAACAGTTCCGTTTAACAGATTGTATCCAGAGTGCAATCCAAACATGATTTTAGACCTTGTTTATATGGAAAAGTGGTTATTTCTGTAGTTTGTTTGCTGCAAATTGCTGCAAATTGTCCATAGTGTCCCTATCTCATCTAGTTTGTACAGTTACGTTTGACAGATTGTATCCAGAGTGCAATCCAAACATGATTTTAGACCTTGTTTATATTGAAAAGTGGTTATTTCTGTAGTTTAATTGCTGAAAATTGTCCATAGTGTCCCTTATCATCTAGTTTGAACAGTTCCGTTTAACAGATTGTATCCAGAGTGCAATCCAAACATGATTTTAGACCTTGTTTATATGGAAAAGTGGTTATTTCTGTAGTTTAATTGCTGCAAATGGCTGAAAATTGTCCATAGTGTCCCTTATCATCTAGTTTGAACAGTTCCGTTTAACAGATTGTATCCAGAGTGCAATCCAAACATGATTTTAGACCTTGTTTATATGGAAAAGTGGTTATTTCTGTAGTTTGTTTGCTGCAAATTGCTGAAAATTGTCCATAGTGTCCCTTATCATCTAGTTTGAACAGTTCAGTTTAACAGATTGTGTACAGAGTGCAATCCAAACATGATTTTAGACCTTGTTTATATGGAAAAGTGGTTATTTCTGTAGTTTAATTGCTGAAAATTGTCCATAGTGTCCCTATCTCATCTAGTTTGAACAGTTACGTTTAACAGAGTGCAATCCAAACATGATTTTAGACCTTGTTTATATGGAAAAGTGGTTATTTCTGTAGTTTAATTGCTGCAAATTGCTGAAAATTGTCCATAGTGTCCCTATCTCATCTAGTTTGAACAGTTCCGTTTAACAGATTGTTTCCAGAGTGCAATCCAAACATGATTTTAGACCTTGTTTATATGGAAAAGTGGTTATTTCTGTAGTTTAATTGCTGAAAATTGTCCATTGTGTCCCTATCTCATCTAGTTTGAACAGTTCCGTTTAACAGATTGTATCCAGAGTGCAATCCAAACATGATTTTAGACCTTGTTTATATGGAAAAGTGGTTATTTCTGTAGTTTGTTTGCTGAAAATTGCTGAAAATTGTCCATAGTGTCCCTTATCATCTAGTTTGAACAGTTCCGTTTAACAGATTGTGTCCAGAGTGCAATCCAAACATGATTTTAGACCTTGTTGATATGGAAAAGTGGTTATTTCTGTAGTTTAATTGCTGCAAATTGCTGAAAATTGTCCATAGTGTCCCTATCTCATCTAGTTTGAACACTTACGTTTAACAGATTGTATCCAGAGTGCAATCCAAACATGATTTTAGATCTTGTTTATATGGAAAAGTGGTTATTTCTGTAGTTTAATTGCTGCAAATTGCTGAAAATTGTCCATAGTGTCCCTTATCATCTAGTTTGAACAGTTCCGTTTAACAGATTGTGTCCAGAGTGCAATCCAAACATGATTTTAGACCTTGTTGATATGGAAAAGTGGTTATTTCTGTAGTTTAATTGCTGCAAATTGCTGAAAATTGTCCATAGTGTCCCTATCTCATCTAGTTTGAACAGTTACGTTTAACAGATTGTATCCAGAGTGCAATCCAAACATGATTTTAGACCTTGTTTATATGGAAAAGTGGTTATTTCTGTAGTTTAATTGCTGAAAATTGTCCATAGTGTCCCTATCTCATCTAGTTTGAACAGTTACGTTTAACAGAGTGCAATCCAAACATGATTTTAGACCTTGTTTATATGGAAAAGTGGTTATTTCTGTAGTTTAATTGCTGCAAATTGCTGAAAATTGTCCATAGTGTCCCTATCTCATCTAGTTTGAACAGTTACGTTTAACAGAGTGCAATCCAAACATGATTTTAGACCTTGTTTATATGGAAAAGTGGTTATTTCTGTAGTTTAATTGCTGCAAATTGCTGAAAATTGTCCATAGTGTCCCTTATCATCTAGTTTGAACAGTTCCGTTTAACAGATTGTATCCAGAGTGCAATCCAAACATGATTTTAGACCTTGTTTATATGGAAAAGTGGTTATTTCTGTAGTTTGTTTGCTGCAAATTGCTGCAAATTGTCCATAGTGTCCCTATCTCATCTAGTTTGTACAGTTACGTTTGACAGATTGTATCCAGAGTGCAATCCAAACATGATTTTAGACCTTGTTTATATTGAAAAGTGGTTATTTCTGTAGTTTAATTGCTGAAAATTGTCCATAGTGTCCCTATCTCATCTAGTTTGAACAGTTCCGTTTAACAGATTGTATCCAGAGTGTAATCCAAACATGATTTTAGACCTTGTTTATATGGAAAAGTGGTTATTTCTCTAGTTTGTTTGCTGCAAATTGCTGAAAATTGTCCATAGTGTCCCTTATCATCTAGTTTGAACAGTTCAGTTTAACAGATTGTGTACAGAGTGCAATCCAAACATGATTTTAGACCTTGTTTATATGGAAAAGTGGTTATTTCTGTAGTTTAATTGCTGAAAATTGTCCATAGTGTCCCTATCTCATCTAGTTTGAACAGTTACGTTTAACAGAGTGCAATCCAAACATGATTTTAGACCTTGTTTATATGGAAAAGTGGTTATTTCTGTAGTTTAATTGCTGCAAATTGCTGAAAATTGTCCATAGTGTCACTTATCATCTAGTTTGAACAGTTCCGTTTAACAGATTGTTTCCAGAGTGCAATCCAAACATGATTTTAGACCTTGTTTATATGGAAAAGTGGTTATTTCTGTAGTTTGTTTGCTGAAAATTGCTGAAAATTGTCCATAGTGTCCCTTATCATCTAGTTTGAACAGTTCCGTTTAACAGATTGTGTCCAGAGTGCAATCCAAACATGATTTTAGACCTTGTTTATATGGAAAAGTGGTTATTTCTGTAGTTTAATTGCTGCAAATTGCTGAAAATTGACCATAGTGTCCCTTATCATCTAGTTTGAACAGTTCCGTTTAACAGATTGTATCCAGAGTGCAATCCAAACATGATTTTAGACCTTGTTTATATGGAAAAGTGGTTATTTCTGTAGTTTAATTGCTGCAAATTGCTGAAAATTGTCTATAGTGTCCCTTATCATCTAGTTTGAACAGTTCCGTTTAACAGATTGTATCCAGAGTGCAATCCAAACATGATTTTAGACCTTGTTTATATGGAAAAGTGTTTATTTCTGTAGTTTAATTGCTGAAAATTGTCCATAGTGTCCCTATCTCATCTAGTTTGAACAATTACGTTTAACAGAGTGCAATCCAAAAATGATTTTAGACCTTGTTTATATGGAAAAGTGGTTATTTCTGTAGTTTAATTGCTGCAAATTGCTGAAAATTGTCCATAGTGTCCCTATCTCATCTAGTTTGAACAGTTACGTTTAACAGAGTGCAATCCAAACATGATTTTAGACCTTGTTTATATGGAAAAGTGGTTATTTCTGTAGTTTAATTGCTGCAAATTGCCCATAGTGTCCCTATCTCATCTATTTTGAACAGTTACGTTTAACCCGTCTACGATATTGGTTCCCAATTGGGAATCAACCCTCCCACGTTCATCTGAAACGGTGGCGCATGGAACGCAAAAATATTCTTAAAAATATTTAACCTCCACACATTAACAAGTCCAATAGCTCAAATGAAAGATAAACACCTTGTTCATTTAGCCAGCAAGTCAGATTTCTAAAATGTTTTACGGCGAAAACATAGCACATATATATGTAAAACCACCACCAGACACAGCTCATTTGAATAGCCAAAACATGCAATCAACAAACGCAGGATTAAAAAATAAATCGTTCACTAACCTTTTGAAAATCTTCATCAGATGACAGTAATATGACATGTTACACAGTACATTTTTTTTTCTCAATAATATGCCATTTATATCCATAAATGTCCATTTACAGTGAGTTCACGTTCAGAAATTACTCAAAAATGCCCGCAGGAAATCTAGGTAGCGCGGCAAGATAACGTAAATAGACATCATAAACTTTGACTAAATATGCATGTTCTACATATAGTTAGAAAGATACACTGCTTCTTTATGCAACCGCTTTGTTAGATTTATTTTTAACGTTACAGAAATCGCACACTATTCAATATGCTGAGACGGCGCTCAGTTCCAAGCTACATTTCTACGTAATGTTGGAGTCAACAGAAACACAGATTTAAGCATAAATATTCCCTTACCTTCGATGGTCTTCGTTCAGAATGTTCTGGAAGGCTTCATACTTACCCAATACATCGTTTGGTTTCAAGTCTTGCGTCTTTGTATTAGCTACTGCTAATAACATCAGCTGAAACGCACCCAAAACGTCCTCTGGTCCGGAAAAGTTGCGCATCAAAACTTCAAAATTACATATTATATGTCGACTAAACAGGTCAAACTAAGTGCAGAAGCAAGCTTTATGATGTTTTAGACACACAAAACAAACTTCAATTCAATCGGCCATCGTCTGCCCTTCTCTTGAGTGCTGGAACAAAGGAATGGCTGGGACCAATTCGCGACCCAACGCACAGCCTATTTTCTCGTGGCACGCACTAATTTCACTCCCATAGGGTCAATTCTCGCGGGATTTGAACGATTCAAAGCTCTACTGAAAGAGGACATCTAGCGGAAGAGATAGAAAGTCTCCCCAGAATCATAACTGGTTGGGAAGGGTGGGGGCGATGACGTCAAATTTGCTCCAACTTTCATGGCCACAAAAACTCGTTTGGAAGAATGCCTGCCCTGTGAGTTCTGCTATACTTACAGACATAATTCCAACGGTTTTAGAATCTTTAGAGTGTTTTCTATCCAATAATAATTTTTATTTGCATATATTAGCAATTTTTGACAGATTTTTTTTTCAGTTTACTAGGGGTACCCAATCTCTCCAAAGGGGGCATATGTCTGCCATATCCTTAACTTAACAGATTGTATCCAGAGTGCAATCCAAACATGATTTTAGACCTTGTTTATATGGAAAAGTGGTTATTTCTGTAGTTTAATTGCTGAAAATTGTCCATAGTGTCCCTATCTCATCTAGTTTGAACAGTTACGTTTAACAGAGTGCAATCCAAACATGATTTTAGACCTTGTTTATATGGAAAAGTGGTTATTTCTGTAGTTTAATTGCTGCAAATTGCTGAAAATTGTCCATAGTGTCCCTATCTCATCTAGTTTGAACAGTTACGTTTAACAGAGTGCAATCCAAACATGATTTTAGACCTTGTTTATATGGAAAAGTGGTTATTTCTGTAGTTTAATTGCTGCAAATTGCTGAAAATTGTCCATAGTGTCCCTTATCATCTAGTTTGAACAGTTCCGTTTAACAGATTGTATCCACAGTGCAATCCAAACATGATTTTAGACCTTGTTTATATGGAAAAGTGGTTATTTCTGTAGTTTAATTGCTGCAAATTGCTGAAAATTGTCCATAGTGTCCCTATCTCATCTAGTTTGAACAGTTACGTTTAACAGAGTGCAATCCAAACATGATTTTAGACCTTGTTTATATGGAAAAGTGGTTATTTCTGTAGTTTAATTGCTGCAAATTGCTGAAAATTGTCCATAGTGTCCCTTATCATCTAGTTTGAACAGTTCCGTTTAACAGATTGTATCCAGAGTGCAATCCAAACATGATTTTAGACCTTGTTTATATGGAAAAGTGGTTATTTCTGTAGTTTGTTTGCTGCAAATTGCTGAAAATTGTCCATAGAGTCCCTATCTCATCTAGTTTGAACAGTTACGTTTGACAGATTGTATCCAGAGTGCAATCCAAACATGATTTTAGACCTTGTTTATATGGAAAAGTGGTTATTTCTGTAGTTTAATTGCTGAAAATTGTCCATAGTGTCCCTATCTCATCTAGTTTGAACAGTTCCGTTTAACAGATTGTATCCAGAGTGCAATCCAAACATGATTTTAGACCTTGTTTATATGGAAAAGTGGTTATTTCTGTAGTTTGTTTGCTGCAAATTGCTGAAAATTGTCCATAGTGTCCCTATCTCATCTAGTTTGAACAGTTCCGTTTAACAGATTGTATCCAGAGTGCAATCCAAACATGATTTTAGACCTTGTTTATATGGAAAAGTGGTTATTTCTCTAGTTTGTTTGCTGCAAATTGCTGAAAATTGTCCATAGAGTCCCTATCTCATCTAGTTTGAACAGTTACGTTTGACAGATTGTATCCAGAGTGCAATCCAAACATGATTTTAGACCTTGTTTATATGGAAAAGTGGTTATTTATGTAGTTTAATTGCTGAAAATTGTCCATAGTGTCCCTATCTCATCTAGTTTGAACAGTTCCGTTTAACAGATTGTATCCAGAGTGCAATCCAAACATGATTTTAGACCTTGTTTATATGGAAAAGTGGTTATTTCTGTAGTTTGTTTGCTGCAAATTGCTGAAAATTGTCCATAGAGTCCCTATCTCATCTAGTTTGAACAGTTACGTTTGACAGATTGTATCCAGAGTGCAATCCAAACATGATTTTAGACCTTGTTTATATGGAAAAGTGGTTATTTCTGTAGTTTAATTGCTGAAAATTGTCCATAGTGTCCCTATCTCATCTAGTTTGAACAGTTACGTTTAACAGAGTGCAATCCAAACATGATTTTAGACCTTGTTTATATGGAAAAGTGGTTATTTCTGTAGTTTAATTGCTGCAAATTGCTGAAAATTGTCCATAGTGTCCCTTATCATCTAGTTTGAACAGTTCCGTTTAACAGATTGTATCCAGAGTGCAATCCAAACATGATTTTAGACCTTGTTTATATGGAAAAGTGGTTATTTCTGTAGTTTAATTGCTGCAAATTGCTGAAAATTGTCCATAGTGTCCCTATCTCATCTAGTTTGAACAGTTCCGTTTAACAGATTGTATCCAGAGTGCAATCCAAACATGATTTTAGACCTTGTTTATATGGAAAAGTGGTTATTTCTGTAGTTTAATTGCTGAAAATTGTCCATAGTGTCCCTATCTCATCTAGTTTGAACAGTTACGTTTAACAGAGTGCAATCCAAACATGATTTTAGACCTTGTTTATATGGAAAAGTGGTTATTTCTGTAGTTTAATTGCTGCAAATTGCTGAAAATTGTCCATAGTGTCCCTATCTCATCTAGTTTGAACAGTTACGTTTAACAGAGTGCAATCCAAACATGATTTTAGACCTTGTTTATATGGAAAAGTGGTTATTTCTGTAGTTTAATTGCTGCAAATTGTTGAAAATTGTCCATAGTGTCCCTTATCATCTAGTTTGAACAGTTCCGTTTAACAGATTGTGTCCAGAGTGCAATCCAAACATGATTTTAGACCTTGTTTATATGGAAAAGTGGTTATTTCTGTAATTTAATTGCTGCAAATTGCTGAAAATTGTCCATAGTGTCCCTTATCATCTAGTTTGAACAGTTCCGTTTAACAGATTGTATCCAGAGTGCAATCCAAACATGATTTTAGACCTTGTTTATATGGAAAAGTGGTTATTTCTTTAGATTAATTGCTGCAAATTGCTGAAAATTGTCCACAGTGTCCCTATCTCATCTAGTTTGAACAGTTACGTTTAACAGATTGTATCCAGAGTGCAATCCAAACATGATTTTAAACCTTGTTTATATGGAAAAGTGGTTATTTCTGTAGTTTAATTGCTGAAAATTGTCCATAGTGTCCCTATCTCATCTAGTTTGAACAGTTACGTTTAACAGAGTGCAATCCAAACATGATTTTAGACCTTGTTTATATGGAAAAGTGGTTATTTCTGTAGTTTAATTGCTGCAAATTGCTGAAAATTGTCCATAGTGTCCCTATCTCATCTAGTTTGAACAGTTACGTTTAACAGAGTGCAATCCAAACATGATTTTAGACCTTGTTTATATGGAAAAGTGGTTATTTCTGTAATTTAATTGCTGCAAATTGCTGAAAATTGTCCATAGTGTCCCTTATCATCTAGTTTGAACAGTTCCGTTTAACAGATTGTATCCAGAGTGCAATCCAAACATGATTTTAGACCTTGTTTATATGGAAAAGTGGTTATTTCTGTAGTTTAATTGCTGCAAATTGCTGAAAATTGTCCACAGTGTCCCTATCTCATCTAGTTTGAACAGTTACGTTTAACAGATTGTATCCAGAGTGCAATCCAAACATGATTTTAGACCTTGTTTATATGGAAAAGTGGTTATTTCTGTAGTTTAATTGCTGAAAATTGTCCATAGTGTCCCTATCTCATCTAGTTTGAACAGTTACGTTTAACAGAGTGCAATCCAAACATGATTTTAGACCTTGTTTATATGGAAAAGTGGTTATTTCTGTAGTTTAATTGCTGCAAATTGCTGAAAATTGTCCATAGTGTCCCTATCTCATCTAGTTTGAACAGTTACGTTTAACCCGTCTACGATATTGGTTCCCAATTGGGAATCAACCCTCCCACGTTCAGCTGAAACGGTGGCGCATGGAACGCAAAAATATTCTTAAAAATATTTAACCTCCACACATTAACAAGTCCAATAGCTCAAATGAAAGATAAACACCTTGTTCATCTAGCCAGCAAGTCAGATTTCTAAAATGTTTTACGGCGAAAACATAGCACATATATATGTAAAACCACCACCAGACACAGCTCATTTGAATAGCCAAAACATGCAATCAACAAACGCAGGATTAAAAAATAAATCGTTCACTAACCTTTTGAAAATCTTCATCAGATGACATGTTACACAGTACATTTTTTTTTTCAATAATATGCCATTTATATCCATAAATGTCCATTTACAGTGAGTTCACGTTCAGAAATTACTCAAAAATGCCCGCAGGAAATCTAGGTAGCGCGGCAAGATAACGTAAATAGACATCATAAACTTTGACTAAATATACATGTTCTACATATAGTTAGAAAGATACACTGCTTCTTTATGCAACCGCTTTGTTAGATTTATTTTTAACGTTACAGAAATCGCACACTATTCAATATGCTGAGACGGCGCTCAGTTCCAAGCTACATTTCTACGTAATGTTGGAGTCAACAGAAACACAGATTTAAGCATAAATATTCCCTTACCTTCGATGGTCTTCGTTCAGAATGTTCTGGAAGGCTTCATACTTACCCAATACATCGTTTGGTTTCAAGTCTTGCGTCTTTGTATTAGCTACTGCTAATAACATCAGCTGAAATGCACCCAAAACGTCCTCTGGTCCGGAAAAGTTGCGCATCAAAACTTCAAAATTACATATTATATGTCGACTAAACAGGTCAAACTAAGTGCAGAAGCAAGCTTTATGATGTTTTAGACACACAAAACAAACTTCAATTCAATCGGCCATCGTCTGCCCTTCTCTTGAGTGCTGGAACAAAGGAATGGCTGGGACCAATTCGCGCCCCTACGCACAGCCTATTTTCTCGTGGCACGCACTAATTTCACTCCCATAGGGTCAATTCTCGCGGGATTTGAACGATTCAAAGCTCTACTGAAAGAGGACATCTAGCGGAAGAGATAGAAAGTCTCCCCAGAATCATAACTGGTTGGGAAGGGTGGGGGCGATGACGTCAAAGTTGCTCCAACTTTCATGGCCACAAAAACTAGTTTGGAAGAATGCCTGCCCTGTGAGTTCTGCTATACTTACAGACATAATTCCAACGGTTTTAGAATCTTTAGAGTGTTTTCTATCCAATAATAATTTTTATTTGCATATATTAGCAATTTTTGACAGATTTTTTTTTCAGTTTACTAGGGGTACCCAATCTCTCCAAAGGGGGCATATGTCTGCCATATCCTTAACTTAACAGATTGTACCCAGAGTGCAATCCAAACATGATTTTAGAACTTGTTTATATGGAAAAGTGGTTATTTCTGTAGTTTAATTGCTGCAAATTGCTGAAAAATGTCCATAGTGTCCCTATGTCATCTAGTTTGAACAGTTACGTTTAACAGATTGTATCCAGAGTGCAATCCAAACATGATTTTAGACCTTGTTTATATGGAAAAGTGGTTATTTCTGTAGTTTAATTGCTGAAAATGGTCCATAGTGTCCCTATCTCATCTAGTTTGAACAGTTATGTTTGACAGATTGTATCCAGAGTGCAATCCAAACATGATTTTAGACCTTGTTTATATGGAAAAGTGGTTATTTCTGTAGTTTAATTGCTGAAAATGGTCCATAGTGTCCCTATCTCATCTAGTTTGAACAGTTACGTTTGACAGATTGTATCCAGAGTGCAATCCAAACATGATTTTAGACCTTGTTTATATGGAAAAGTGGTTATTTCTGTAGTTTAATTGCTGAAAATTGTCCATAGTGTCCCTATCTCATCTAGTTTGAACAGTTACTTTTAACAGAGTGCAATCCAAACATGATTTTAGACCTTGTTTATATGGAAAAGTGGTTATTTCTGTAGTTTAATTGCTGCAAATTGCTGAAAATTGTCCATAGTGTCCCTATCTCATCTAGTTTGAACAGTTCCGTTTAACAGATTGTATCCAGAGTGCAATCCAAACATGATTTTAGACCTTGTTTATATGGAAAAGTGGTTATTTCTGTAGTTTGTTTGCTGCAAATTGCTGAAAATTGTCCATAGTGTCCCTTATCATCTAGTTTGAACAGTTCAGTTTAACAGATTGTGTACAGAGTGCAATCCAAACATGATTTTAGACCTTGTTTATATGGAAAAGTGGTTATTTCTGTAGTTTAATTGCTGCAAATTGCTGAAAATTGTCCATAGTGTCCCTTATCATCTAGTTTGAACAGTTCCGTTTAACAGATTGTATCCAGAGTGCAATCCAAACATGATTTTAGACCTTGTTTATATGGAAAAGTGGTTATTTCTGTAGTTTAATAGCTGAAAATTGTCCATAGTGTCCCTATCTCATCTAGTTTGAACAGTTACGTTTAACAGAGTGCAATCCAAACATGATTTTAGACCTTGTTTATATGGAAAAGTGGTTATTTCTGTAGTTTAATTGCTGCAAATTGCTGAAAATTGTCCATAGTGTCCCTATCTCATCTAGTTTGAACAGTTACGTTTAACAGATTGTATCCAGAGTGCAATCCAAACATGATTTTAGACCTTGTTTATATGGAAAAGTGGTTATTTCTGTAGTTTAATTGCTGCAAATTGCTGAAAATTGTCCATAGTGTCCCTTATCATCTAGTTTGAACAGTTCCGTTTAACAGATTGTATCCAGAGTGCAATCCAAACATGATTTTAGACCTTGTTTATATGGAAAAGTGGTTATTTCTGTAGTTTAATTGCTGCAAATTGCTGAAAATTGTCCATAGTGTCCCTATCATCTAGTTTGAACAGTTCCGTTTAACAGAGTGTGTCACGTAGAGTAGGCCAGAAGGCTAAACTGGATAACCTAACCTCTATCAAAATAAAAAGATGGCGGAGCCGCAAAAGTTCTTCTGTGCAAAGGTGTTTATTTACAAGTGATTCCGGAACAAAAAACAACAGTACTGCCATCAACGTCTACCTTATGGGACAGCTTAAAAACAATGCTGCCCCATCCACAGCTCAATCCAAAAAATGCCTCCTTAGAGACTGGAGAGAGGCTCCTTTTGTAGGGCTAGCCCCTCCCCTCAGAACAATTAACCCTAATTAATTAATCAATTAACAATACAAACCTACATTTTCCATGAAATAAACATTCTAAAGGATATACATTGCAACACGGTTTTAAACAATATCACAACATAACATTTACAACATTACATCACTACTGACAATATCTTTCAATATGCCCATATGCATTAATGAGCCATTTGGGACAGGCACTATAAAGCCAACCCAATTCCCTTAGCTCGGGTCCTTTTCCAGCACACCCGGAAGCTACAGAGATGGAGAGAGAGGAACAGAACAAACAAACAATGCGCTCATCCACAACATTGATAAGTATAATAATTATTGTATCTCTCAAATATGAACATTGACAAGTGTGACATGCCTGCACCAAGACAGAAGTTAATTTGTGTGTCGACCCACTTTGTTAACTTATGGTATAATGGCGCAGGGAGGAGTGATGAATATGTGTGTGCGTTAAAGAACCAAATGCTGCCCGCGGTCAGTGACGGACTTCTACGTCAGAGTGCAATCCAAACATGATTTTAGACCTTGTTTATATGGAAAAGTGGTTATTTCTGTAGTTTAATTGCTGCAAATTGCTGAAAAATGTCCATAGTGTCCCTATGTCATCTAGTTTGAACAGTTACGTTTAACAGATTGTATCCAGAGTGCAATCCAAACATGATTTTAGACCTTGTTTATATGGAAAAGTGGTTATTTCTGTAGTTTAATTGCTGAAAATGGTCCATAGTGTCCCTATCTCATCTAGTTTGAACAGTTACGTTTGACAGATTGTATCCAGAGTGCAATCCAAACATGATTTTAGACCTTGTTTATATGGAAAAGTGGTTATTTCTGTAGTTTAATTGCTGAAAATTGTCCATAGTGTCCCTATCTCATCTAGTTTGAACAGTTACTTTTAACAGAGTGCAATCCAAACATGATTTTAGACCTTGTTTATATGGAAAAGTGGTTATTTCTGTAGTTTAATTGCTGCAAATTGCTGAAAATTGTCCATAGTGTCCCTATCTCATCTAGTTTGAACAGTTCCGTTTAACAGATTGTATCCAGAGTGCAATCCAAACATGATTTTAGACCTTGTTTATATGGAAAAGTGGTTATTTATGTAGTTTGTTTGCTGCAAATTGCTGAAAATTGTCCATAGTGTCCCTTATCATCTAGTTTGAACAGTTCAGTTTAACAGATTGTGTACAGAGTGCAATCCAAACATGATTTTAGACCTTGTTTATATGGAAAAGTGGTTATTTCTGTAGTTTAATTGCTGCAAATTGCTGAAAATTGTCCATAGTGTCCCTTATCATCTAGTTTGAACAGTTCCGTTTAACAGATTGTATCCAGAGTGCAATCCAAACATGATTTTAGACCTTGTTTATATGGAAAAGTGGTTATTTCTGTAGTTTAATAGCTGAAAATTGTCCATAGTGTCCCTATCTCATCTAGTTTGAACAGTTACGTTTAACAGAGTGCAATCCAAACATGATTTTAGACCTTGTTTATATGGAAAAGTGGTTATTTCTGTAGTTTAATTGCTGCAAATTGCTGAAAATTGTCCATAGTGTCCCTATCTCATCTAGTTTGAACAGTTACGTTTAACAGATTGTATCCAGAGTGCAATCCAAACATGATTTTAGACCTTGTTTATATGGAAAAGTGGTTATTTCTGTAGTTTAATTGCTGCAAATTGCTGAAAATTGTCCATAGTGTCCATATCATCTAGTTTGAACAGTTACGTTTAACAGAGTGCAATCCAAACATGATTTTAGACCTTGTTTATATGGAAAAGTGGTTATTTCTGTAGTTTAATTGCTGCAAATTGCTGAAAATTGTCCATAGTGTCCCTATCATCTAGTTTGAACAGTTCCGTTTAACAGAGTGTGTCACGTAGAGTAGGCCAGAAGGCTAAACTGGATAACCTAACCTCTATCAAAATAAAAAGATGGCGGAGCCGCAAAAGTTCTTCTGTGCAAAGGTGTTTATTTACAAGTGATTCCGGAACAAAAAACAACAGTACTGCCATCAACGTCTACCTTATGGGACAGCTTAAAAACAATGCTGCCCCATCCACAGCTCAATCCAAAAAATGCCTCCTTAGAGACTGGAGAGAGGCTCCTTTTGTAGGGCTAGCCCCTCCCCTCAGAACAATTAACCCTAATTAATTAATCAATTAACAATACAAACCTACATTTTCCATGAACTAAACATACTAAAGGATATACATTGCAACACGGTTTTAAACAATATCACAACATAACATTTACAACATTACATCACTACTGACAATATCTTTCAATATGCCCATATGCATTAATGAGCCATTTGGGACAGGCACTATAAAGCCAACCCAATTCCCTTAGCTCGGGTCCTTTTCCAGCACACCCGGAAGCTACAGAGATGGAGAGAGAGGAACAGAACAAACAAACAATGCGCTCATCCACAACATTGATAAGTATAATAATTATTGTATCTCTCAAATATGAACATTGACAAGTGTGACATGCCTGCACCAAGACAGAAGTTAATTTGTGTGTCGACCCACATTGTTAACTTATGGTATAATGGCGCAGGGAGGAGTGATGAATATGTGTGTGCGTTAAAGAACCAAATGCTGCCCGCGGCCAGTGACGGACTTCTACGTCAGAGTGCAATCCAAACATGATTTTAGACCTTGTTTATATGGAAAAGTGGTTATTTCTGTAGTTTAATTGCTGCAAATTGCTGAAAAATGTCCATAGTGTCCCTATGTCATCTAGTTTGAACAGTTACGTTTAACAGATTGTATCCAGAGTGCAATCCAAACATGATTTTAGACCTTGTTTATATGGAAAAGTGGTTATTTCTGTAGTTTAATTGCTGAAAATGGTCCATAGTGTCCCTATCTCATCTAGTTTGAACAGTTACGTTTGACAGATTGTATCCAGAGTGCAATCCAAACATGATTTTAGACCTTGTTTATATGGAAAAGTGGTTATTTCTGTAGTTTAATTGCTGAAAATTGTCCATAGTGTCCCTATCTCATCTAGTTTGAACAGTTACTTTTAACAGAGTGCAATCCAAACATGATTTTAGACCTTGTTTATATGGAAAAGTGGTTATTTCTGTAGTTTAATTGCTGCAAATTGCTGAAAATTGTCCATAGTGTCCCTATCTCATCTAGTTTGAACAGTTCCGTTTAACAGATTGTATCCAGAGTGCAATCCAAACATGATTTTAGACCTTGTTTATATGGAAAAGTGGTTATTTCTGTAGTTTGTTTGCTGCAAATTGCTGAAAATTGTCCATAGTGTCCCTTATCATCTAGTTTGAACAGTTCAGTTTAACAGATTGTGTACAGAGTGCAATCCAAACATGATTTTAGACCTTGTTTATATGGAAAAGTGGTTATTTCTGTAGTTTAATTGCTGCAAATTGCTGAAAATTGTCCATAGTGTCCCTTATCATCTAGTTTGAACAGTTCCGTTTAACAGATTGTATCCAGAGTGCAATCCAAACATGATTTTAGACCTTGTTTATATGGAAAAGTGGTTATTTCTGTAGTTTAATAGCTGAAAATTGTCCATAGTGTCCCTATCTCATCTAGTTTGAACAGTTACGTTTAACAGAGTGCAATCCAAACATGATTTTAGACCTTGTTTATATGGAAAAGTGGTTATTTCTGTAGTTTAATTGCTGCAAATTGCTGAAAATTGTCCATAGTGTCCCTATCTCATCTAGTTTGAACAGTTACGTTTAACAGATTGTATCCAGAGTGCAATCCAAACATGATTTTAGACCTTGTTTATATGGAAAAGTGGTTATTTCTGTAGTTTAATTGCTGCAAATTGCTGAAAATTGTCCATAGTGTCCATATCATCTAGTTTGAACAGTTACGTTTAACAGAGTGCAATCCAAACATGATTTTAGACCTTGTTTATATGGAAAAGTGGTTATTTCTGTAGTTTAATTGCTGCAAATTGCTGAAAACTGTCCATAGTGTCCCTATCTCATCTAGTTTGAACAGTTACGTTTAACAGATTGTATCCAGAGTGCAATCCAAACATGATTTTAGACCTTGTTTATATGGAAAAGTGGTTATTTCTGTAGTTTAATTGCTGCAAATTGCTGAAAATTGTCCATAGTGTCCCTTATCATCTAGTTTGAACAGTTCCGTTTAACAGATTGTATCCAGAGTGCAATCCAAACATGATTTTAGACCTTGTTTATATGGAAAAGTGGTTATTTCTGTAGTTCAATTGCTGCAAATTGCTGAAAATTGTCCATAGTGTCCCTATCTCATCTAGTTTGAACAGTTCCGTTTAACAGATTGTATCCAGAGTGCAATCCAAACATGATTTTAGACCTTGTTTATATGGAAAAGTGGTTATTTCTGTAGTTTGTTTGCTGCAAATTGCTGAAAATTGTCCATAGTGTCCCTTATCATCTAGTTTGAACAGTTCAGTTTAACAGATTGTGTACAGAGTGCAATCCAAACATGATTTTAGACCTTGTTTATATGGAAAAGTGGTTATTTCTGTAGTTCAATTGCTGCAAATTGCTGAAAATTGTCCATAGTGTCCCTATCTCATCTAGTTTGAACAGTTCCGTTTAACAGATTGTATCCAGAGTGCAATCCAAACATGATTTTAGACCTTGTTTATATGGAAAAGTGGTTATTTCTGTAGTTTGTTTGCTGCAAATTGCTGAAAATTGTCCATAGTGTCCCTTATCATCTAGTTTGAACAGTTCAGTTTAACAGATTGTGTACAGAGTGCAATCCAAACATGATTTTAGACCTTGTTTATATGGAAAAGTGGTTATTTCTGTAGTTTAATTGCTGCAAATTGCTGAAAATTGTCCATAGTGTCCCTTATCATCTAGTTTGAAGAGTTCCGTTTAACAGATTGTATCCAGAGTGCAATCCAAACATGATTTTAGACCTTGTTTATATGGAAAAGTGGTTATTTCTGTAGTTTAATTGCTGAAAATGGTCCATAGTGTCCCTATCTCATCTAGTTTGAACAGTTACGTTTGACAGATTGTATCCAGAGTGCAATCCAAACATGATTTTAGACCTTGTTTATATGGAAAAGTGGTTATTTCTGTAGTTTAATTGCTGAAAATTGTCCATAGTGTCCCTATCTCATCTAGTTTGAACAGTTACTTTTAACAGAGTGCAATCCAAACATGATTTTAGACCTTGTTTATATGGAAAAGTGGTTATTTCTGTAGTTTAATTGCTGCAAATTGCTGAAAATTGTCCATAGTGTCCCTATCTCATCTAGTTTGAACAGTTCCGTTTAACAGATTGTATCCAGAGTGCAATCCAAACATGATTTTAGACCTTGTTTATATGGAAAAGTGGTTATTTATGTAGTTTGTTTGCTGCAAATTGCTGAAAATTGTCCATAGTGTCCCTTATCATCTAGTTTGAACAGTTCAGTTTAACAGATTGTGTACAGAGTGCAATCCAAACATGATTTTAGACCTTGTTTATATGGAAAAGTGGTTATTTCTGTAGTTTAATTGCTGCAAATTGCTGAAAATTGTCCATAGTGTCCCTTATCATCTAGTTTGAACAGTTCCGTTTAACAGATTGTATCCAGAGTGCAATCCAAACATGATTTTAGACCTTGTTTATATGGAAAAGTGGTTATTTCTGTAGTTTAATAGCTGAAAATTGTCCATAGTGTCCCTATCTCATCTAGTTTGAACAGTTACGTTTAACAGAGTGCAATCCAAACATGATTTTAGACCTTGTTTATATGGAAAAGTGGTTATTTCTGTAGTTTAATTGCTGCAAATTGTCCATAGTGTCCCTATCTCATCTAGTTTGAACAGTTACGTTTAACAGATTGTATCCAGAGTGCAATCCAAACATGATTTTAGACCTTGTTTATATGGAAAAGTGGTTATTTCTGTAGTTTAATTGCTGCAAATTGCTGAAAATTGTCCATAGTGTCCATATCATCTAGTTTGAACAGTTACGTTTAACAGAGTGCAATCCAAACATGATTTTAGACCTTGTTTATATGGAAAAGTGGTTATTTCTGTAGTTTAATTGCTGCAAATTGCTAAAAACTGTCCATAGTGTCCCTATCTCATCAAGTTTGAACAGTTACGTTTAACAGATTGTATCCAGAGTGCAATCCAAACATGATTTTAGACCTTGTTTATATGGAAAAGTGGTTATTTCTGTAGTTTAATTGCTGCAAATTGCTGAAAATTGTCCATAGTGTCCCTTATCATCTAGTTTGAACAGTTCCGTTTAACAGATTGTATCCAGAGTGCAATCCAAACATGATTTTAGACCTTGTTTATATGGAAAAGTGGTTATTTCTGTAGTTTAATTGCTGCAAATTGCTGAAAATTGTCCATAGTGTCCCTATCATCTAGTTTGAACAGTTCCGTTTAACAGAGTGTGTCACGTAGAGTAGGCCAGAAGGCTAAACTGGATAACCTAACCTCTATCAAAATAAAAAGATGGCGGAGCCGCAAAAGTTCTTCTGTGCAAAGGTGTTTATTTACAAGTGATTCCGGAACAAAAAACAACAGTACTGCCATCAACGTCTACCTTATGGGACAGCTTAAAAACAATGCTGCCCCATCCACAGCTCAATCCAAAAAATGCCTCCTTAGAGACTGGAGAGAGGCTCCTTTTGTAGGGCTAGCCCCTCCCCTCAGAACAATTAACCCTAATTAATTAATCAATTAACAATACAAACCTACATTTTCCATGAACTAAACATACTAAAGGATATACATTGCAACACGGTTTTAAACAATATCACAACATAACATTTACAACATTACATCACTACTGACAATATCTTTCAATATGCCCATATGCATTAATGAGCCATTTGGGACAGGCACTATAAAGCCAACCCAATTCCCTTAGCTCGGGTCCTTTTCCAGCACACCCGGAAGCTACAGAGATGGAGAGAGAGGAACAGAACAAACAAACAATGCGCTCATCCACAACATTGATAAGTATAATAATTATTGTATCTCTCAAATATGAACATTGACAAGTGTGACATGCCTGCACCAAGACAGAAGTTAATTTGTGTGTCGACCCACATTGTTAACTTATGGTATAATGGCGCAGGGAGGAGTGATGAATATGTGTGTGCGTTAAAGAACCAAATGCTGCCCGCGGCCAGTGACGGACTTCTACGTCAGAGTGCAATCCAAACATGATTTTAGACCTTGTTTATATGGAAAAGTGGTTATTTCTGTAGTTTAATTGCTGCAAATTGCTGAAAAATGTCCATAGTGTCCCTATGTCATCTAGTTTGAACAGTTACGTTTAACAGATTGTATCCAGAGTGCAATCCAAACATGATTTTAGACCTTGTTTATATGGAAAAGTGGTTATTTCTGTAGTTTAATTGCTGAAAATGGTCCATAGTGTCCCTATCTCATCTAGTTTGAACAGTTACGTTTGACAGATTGTATCCAGAGTGCAATCCAAACATGATTTTAGACCTTGTTTATATGGAAAAGTGGTTATTTCTGTAGTTTAATTGCTGAAAATTGTCCATAGTGTCCCTATCTCATCTAGTTTGAACAGTTACTTTTAACAGAGTGCAATCCAAACATGATTTTAGACCTTGTTTATATGGAAAAGTGGTTATTTCTGTAGTTTAATTGCTGCAAATTGCTGAAAATTGTCCATAGTGTCCCTATCTCATCTAGTTTGAACAGTTCCGTTTAACAGATTGTATCCAGAGTGCAATCCAAACATGATTTTAGACCTTGTTTATATGGAAAAGTGGTTATTTCTGTAGTTTGTTTGCTGCAAATTGCTGAAAATTGTCCATAGTGTCCCTTATCATCTAGTTTGAACAGTTCAGTTTAACAGATTGTGTACAGAGTGCAATCCAAACATGATTTTAGACCTTGTTTATATGGAAAAGTGGTTATTTCTGTAGTTTAATTGCTGCAAATTGCTGAAAATTGTCCATAGTGTCCCTTATCATCTAGTTTGAACAGTTCCGTTTAACAGATTGTATCCAGAGTGCAATCCAAACATGATTTTAGACCTTGTTTATATGGAAAAGTGGTTATTTCTGTAGTTTAATTGCTGCAAATTGCTGAAAATTGTCCATAGTGTCCCTATCTCATCTAGTTTGAACAGTTCCGTTTAACAGATTGTATCCAGAGTGCAATCCAAACATGATTTTAGACCTTGTTTATATGGAAAAGTGGTTATTTCTGTAGTTTGTTTGCTGCAAATTGCTGAAAATTGTCCATAGTGTCCATATCATCTAGTTTGAACAGTTACGTTTAACAGAGTGCAATCCAAACATGATTTTAGACCTTGTTTATATGGAAAAGTGGTTATTTCTGTAGTTTAATTGCTGCAAATTGCTGAAAACTGTCCATAGTGTCCCTATCTCATCTAGTTTGAACAGTTACGTTTAACAGATTGTATCCAGAGTGCAATCCAAACATGATTTTAGACCTTGTTTATATGGAAAAGTGGTTATTTCTGTAGTTTAATTGCTGCAAATTGCTGAAAATTGTCCATAGTGTCCCTTATCATCTAGTTTGAACAGTTCCGTTTAACAGATTGTATCCAGAGTGCAATCCAAACATGATTTTAGACCTTGTTTATATGGAAAAGTGGTTATTTCTGTAGTTTAATTGCTGAAAAAGGTCTATAGTGTCCCTATCTCATCTAGTGTGAACAGTTACGTTTAACAGATTGTATCCAGAGTGCAATCCAAACATGATTTTAGACCTTGTTTATATGGAAAAGTGGTTATTTCTGTAGTTTAATTGCTGAAAATGGTCCATAGTGTCCCTATCTCATCTAGTTTGAACAGTTACGTTTGACAGATTGTATCCAGAGTGCAATCCAAACATGATTTTAGACCTTGTTTATATGGAAAAGTGGTTATTTCTGTAGTTTAATTGCTGAAAATTGTCCATAGTGTCCCTATCTCATCTAGTTTGAACAGTTACTTTTAACAGAGTGCAATCCAAACATGATTTTAGACCTTGTTTATATGGAAAAGTGGTTATTTCTGTAGTTTAATTGCTGCAAATTGCTGAAAATTGTCCATAGTGTCCCTATCTCATCTAGTTTGAACAGTTCCGTTTAACAGATTGTATCCAGAGTGCAATCCAAACATGATTTTAGACCTTGTTTATATGGAAAAGTGGTTATTTCTGTAGTTTGTTTGCTGCAAATTGCTGAAAATTGTCCATAGTGTCCCTTATCATCTAGTTTGAACAGTTACGTTTAACAGAGTGCAATCCAAACATGATTTTAGACCTTGTTTATATGGAAAAGTGGTTATTTCTGTAGTTTAATTGCTGCAAATTGCTGAAAACTGTCCATAGTGTCCCTATCTCATCTAGTTTGAACAGTTACGTTTAACAGATTGTATCCAGAGTGCAATCCAAACATGATTTTAGACCTTGTTTATATGGAAAAGTGGTTATTTCTGTAGTTTAATTGCTGCAAATTGCTGAAAATTGTCCATAGTGTCCCTTATCATCTAGTTTGAACAGTTACGTTTAACAGAGTGCAATCCAAACATGATTTTAGACCTTGTTTATATGGAAAAGTGGTTATTTCTGTAGTTTAATTGCTGCAAATTGCTGAAAACTGTCCATAGTGTCCCTATCTCATCTAGTTTGAACAGTTACGTTTAACAGATTGTATCCAGAGTGCAATCCAAACATGATTTTAGACCTTGTTTATATGGAAAAGTGGTTATTTCTGTAGTTTAATTGCTGCAAATTGCTGAAAATTGTCCATAGTGTCCCTTATCATCTAGTTTGAACAGTTCCGTTTAACAGATTGTATCCAGAGTGCAATCCAAACATGATTTTAGACCTTGTTTATATGGAAAAGTGGTTATTTCTGTAGTTTAATTGCTGAAAAAGGTCTATAGTGTCCCTATCTCATCTAGTTTGAACAGTTACGTTTAACAGATTGTATCCAGAGTGCAATCCAAACATGATTTTAGACCTTGTTTATATGGAAAAGTGGTTATTTCTGTAGTTTAATTGCTGAAAATGGTCCATAGTGTCCCTATCTCATCTAGTTTGAACAGTTACGTTTGACAGATTGTATCCAGAGTGCAATCCAAACATGATTTTAGACCTTGTTTATATGGAAAAGTGGTTATTTCTGTAGTTTAATTGCTGAAAATTGTCCATAGTGTCCCTATCTCATCTAGTTTGAACAGTTACTTTTAACAGAGTGCAATCCAAACATGATTTTAGACCTTGTTTATATGGAAAAGTGGTTATTTCTGTAGTTTAATTGCTGCAAATTGCTGAAAATTGTCCATAGTGTCCCTATCTCATCTAGTTTGAACAGTTCCGTTTAACAGATTGTATCCAGAGTGCAATCCAAACATGATTTTAGACCTTGTTTATATGGAAAAGTGGTTATTTCTGTAGTTTAATTGCTGAAAATGGTCCATAGTGTCCCTATCTCATCTAGTTTGAACAGTTACGTTTGACAGATTGTATCCAGAGTGCAATCCAAACATGATTTTAGACCTTGTTTATATGGAAAAGTGGTTATTTCTGTAGTTTAATTGCTGAAAATTGTCCATAGTGTCCCTATCTCATCTAGTTTGAACAGTTACTTTTAACAGAGTGCAATCCAAACATGATTTTAGACCTTGTTTATATGGAAAAGTGGTTATTTCTGTAGTTTGTTTGCTGCAAATTGCTGAAAATTGTCCATAGTGTCCCTTATCATCTAGTTTGAACAGTTCAGTTTAACAGATTGTGTACAGAGTGCAATCCAAACATGATTTTAGACCTTGTTTATATGGAAAAGTGGTTATTTCTGTAGTTTAATTGCTGCAAATTGCTGAAAATTGTCCATAGTGTCCCTTATCATCTAGTTTGAACAGTTCCGTTTAACAGATTGTATCCAGAGTGCAATCCAAACATGATTTTAGACCTTGTTTATATGGAAAAGTGGTTATTTCTGTAGTTTAATTGCTGCAAATTGCTGAAAATTGTCCATAGTGTCCCTATCTCATCTAGTTTGAACAGTTCCGTTTAACAGATTGTATCCAGAGTGCAATCCAAACATGATTTTAGACCTTGTTTATATGGAAAAGTGGTTATTTCTGTAGTTTGTTTGCTGCAAATTGCTGAAAATTGTCCATAGTGTCCATATCATCTAGTTTGAACAGTTACGTTTAACAGAGTGCAATCCAAACATGATTTTAGACCTTGTTTATATGGAAAAGTGGTTATTTCTGTAGTTTAATTGCTGCAAATTGCTGAAAACTGTCCATAGTGTCCCTATCTCATCTAGTTTGAACAGTTACGTTTAACAGATTGTATCCAGAGTGCAATCCAAACATGATTTTAGACCTTGTTTATATGGAAAAGTGGTTATTTCTGTAGTTTAATTGCTGCAAATTGCTGAAAATTGTCCATAGTGTCCCTTATCATCTAGTTTGAACAGTTCCGTTTAACAGATTGTATCCAGAGTGCAATCCAAACATGATTTTAGACCTTGTTTATATGGAAAAGTGGTTATTTCTGTAGTTTAATTGCTGAAAAAGGTCTATAGTGTCCCTATCTCATCTAGTTTGAACAGTTACGTTTAACAGATTGTATCCAGAGTGCAATCCAAACATGATTTTAGACCTTGTTTATATGGAAAAGTGGTTATTTCTGTAGTTTAATTGCTGAAAATGGTCCATAGTGTCCCTATCTCATCTAGTTTGAACAGTTACGTTTGACAGATTGTATCCAGAGTGCAATCCAAACATGATTTTAGACCTTGTTTATATGGAAAAGTGGTTATTTCTGTAGTTTAATTGCTGAAAATTGTCCATAGTGTCCCTATCTCATCTAGTTTGAACAGTTACTTTTAACAGAGTGCAATCCAAACATGATTTTAGACCTTGTTTATATGGAAAAGTGGTTATTTCTGTAGTTTAATTGCTGCAAATTGCTGAAAATTGTCCATAGTGTCCCTATCTCATCTAGTTTGAACAGTTCCGTTTAACAGATTGTATCCAGAGTGCAATCCAAACATGATTTTAGACCTTGTTTATATGGAAAAGTGGTTATTTCTGTAGTTTGTTTGCTGCAAATTGCTGAAAATTGTCCATAGTGTCCCTTATCATCTAGTTTGAACAGTTACGTTTAACAGAGTGCAATCCAAACATGATTTTAGACCTTGTTTATATGGAAAAGTGGTTATTTCTGTAGTTTAATTGCTGCAAATTGCTGAAAACTGTCCATAGTGTCCCTATCTCATCTAGTTTGAACAGTTACGTTTAACAGATTGTATCCAGAGTGCAATCCAAACATGATTTTAGACCTTGTTTATATGGAAAAGTGGTTATTTCTGTAGTTTGTTTGCTGCAAATTGCTGAAAATTGTCCATAGTGTCCCTTATCATCTAGTTTGAACAGTTACGTTTAACAGAGTGCAATCCAAACATGATTTTAGACCTTGTTTATATGGAAAAGTGGTTATTTCTGTAGTTTAATTGCTGCAAATTGCTGAAAACTGTCCATAGTGTCCCTATCTCATCTAGTTTGAACAGTTACGTTTAACAGATTGTATCCAGAGTGCAATCCAAACATGATTTTAGACCTTGTTTATATGGAAAAGTGGTTATTTCTGTAGTTTAATTGCTGCAAATTGCTGAAAATTGTCCATAGTGTCCCTTATCATCTAGTTTGAACAGTTACGTTTAACAGAGTGCAATCCAAACATGATTTTAGACCTTGTTTATATGGAAAAGTGGTTATTTCTGTAGTTTAATTGCTGCAAATTGCTGAAAACTGTCCATAGTGTCCCTATCTCATCTAGTTTGAACAGTTACGTTTAACAGATTGTATCCAGAGTGCAATCCAAACATGATTTTAGACCTTGTTTATATGGAAAAGTGGTTATTTCTGTAGTTTAATTGCTGCAAATTGCTGAAAATTGTCCATAGTGTCCCTTATCATCTAGTTTGAACAGTTCCGTTTAACAGATTGTATCCAGAGTGCAATCCAAACATGATTTTAGACCTTGTTTATATGGAAAAGTGGTTATTTCTGTAGTTTAATTGCTGAAAAAGGTCTATAGTGTCCCTATCTCATCTAGTTTGAACAGTTACGTTTAACAGATTGTATCCAGAGTGCAATCCAAACATGATTTTAGACCTTGTTTATATGGAAAAGTGGTTATTTCTGTAGTTTAATTGCTGAAAATGGTCCATAGTGTCCCTATCTCATCTAGTTTGAACAGTTACGTTTGACAGATTGTATCCAGAGTGCAATCCAAACATGATTTTAGACCTTGTTTATATGGAAAAGTGGTTATTTCTGTAGTTTAATTGCTGAAAATTGTCCATAGTGTCCCTATCTCATCTAGTTTGAACAGTTACTTTTAACAGAGTGCAATCCAAACATGATTTTAGACCTTGTTTATATGGAAAAGTGGTTATTTCTGTAGTTTAATTGCTGCAAATTGCTGAAAATTGTCCATAGTGTCCCTATCTCATCTAGTTTGAACAGTTCCGTTTAACAGATTGTATCCAGAGTGCAATCCAAACATGATTTTAGACCTTGTTTATATGGAAAAGTGGTTATTTCTGTAGTTTAATTGCTGAAAATGGTCCATAGTGTCCCTATCTCATCTAGTTTGAACAGTTACGTTTGACAGATTGTATCCAGAGTGCAATCCAAACATGATTTTAGACCTTGTTTATATGGAAAAGTGGTTATTTCTGTAGTTTAATTGCTGAAAATTGTCCATAGTGTCCCTATCTCATCTAGTTTGAACAGTTACTTTTAACAGAGTGCAATCCAAACATGATTTTAGACCTTGTTTATATGGAAAAGTGGTTATTTCTGTAGTTTGTTTGCTGCAAATTGCTGAAAATTGTCCATAGTGTCCCTTATCATCTAGTTTGAACAGTTCAGTTTAACAGATTGTGTACAGAGTGCAATCCAAACATGATTTTAGACCTTGTTTATATGGAAAAGTGGTTATTTCTGTAGTTTAATTGCTGCAAATTGCTGAAAATTGTCCATAGTGTCCCTTATCATCTAGTTTGAACAGTTCCGTTTAACAGATTGTATCCAGAGTGCAATCCAAACATGATTTTAGACCTTGTTTATATGGAAAAGTGGTTATTTCTGTAGTTTAATTGCTGCAAATTGCTGAAAATTGTCCATAGTGTCCCTATCTCATCTAGTTTGAACAGTTCCGTTTAACAGATTGTATCCAGAGTGCAATCCAAACATGATTTTAGACCTTGTTTATATGGAAAAGTGGTTATTTCTGTAGTTTGTTTGCTGCAAATTGCTGAAAATTGTCCATAGTGTCCATATCATCTAGTTTGAACAGTTACGTTTAACAGAGTGCAATCCAAACATGATTTTAGACCTTGTTTATATGGAAAAGTGGTTATTTCTGTAGTTTAATTGCTGCAAATTGCTGAAAACTGTCCATAGTGTCCCTATCTCATCTAGTTTGAACAGTTACGTTTAACAGATTGTATCCAGAGTGCAATCCAAACATGATTTTAGACCTTGTTTATATGGAAAAGTGGTTATTTCTGTAGTTTAATTGCTGCAAATTGCTGAAAATTGTCCATAGTGTCCCTTATCATCTAGTTTGAACAGTTCCGTTTAACAGATTGTATCCAGAGTGCAATCCAAACATGATTTTAGACCTTGTTTATATGGAAAAGTGGTTATTTCTGTAGTTTAATTGCTGAAAAAGGTCTATAGTGTCCCTATCTCATCTAGTTTGAACAGTTACGTTTAACAGATTGTATCCAGAGTGCAATCCAAACATGATTTTAGACCTTGTTTATATGGAAAAGTGGTTATTTCTGTAGTTTAATTGCTGAAAATGGTCCATAGTGTCCCTATCTCATCTAGTTTGAACAGTTACGTTTGACAGATTGTATCCAGAGTGCAATCCAAACATGATTTTAGACCTTGTTTATATGGAAAAGTGGTTATTTCTGTAGTTTAATTGCTGAAAATTGTCCATAGTGTCCCTATCTCATCTAGTTTGAACAGTTACTTTTAACAGAGTGCAATCCAAACATGATTTTAGACCTTGTTTATATGGAAAAGTGGTTATTTCTGTAGTTTAATTGCTGCAAATTGCTGAAAATTGTCCATAGTGTCCCTATCTCATCTAGTTTGAACAGTTCCGTTTAACAGATTGTATCCAGAGTGCAATCCAAACATGATTTTAGACCTTGTTTATATGGAAAAGTGGTTATTTCTGTAGTTTGTTTGCTGCAAATTGCTGAAAATTGTCCATAGTGTCCCTTATCATCTAGTTTGAACAGTTACGTTTAACAGAGTGCAATCCAAACATGATTTTAGACCTTGTTTATATGGAAAAGTGGTTATTTCTGTAGTTTAATTGCTGCAAATTGCTGAAAACTGTCCATAGTGTCCCTATCTCATCTAGTTTGAACAGTTACGTTTAACAGATTGTATCCAGAGTGCAATCCAAACATGATTTTAGACCTTGTTTATATGGAAAAGTGGTTATTTCTGTAGTTTAATTGCTGAAAAAGGTCTATAGTGTCCCTATCTCATCTAGTTTGAACAGTTACGTTTAACAGATTGTATCCAGAGTGCAATCCAAACATGATTTTAGACCTTGTTTATATGGAAAAGTGGTTATTTCTGTAGTTTAATTGCTGAAAATGGTCCATAGTGTCCCTATCTCATCTAGTTTGAACAGTTACGTTTGACAGATTGTATCCAGAGTGCAATCCAAACATGATTTTAGACCTTGTTTATATGGAAAAGTGGTTATTTCTGTAGTTTAATTGCTGAAAATTGTCCATAGTGTCCCTATCTCATCTAGTTTGAACAGTTACTTTTAACAGAGTGCAATCCAAACATGATTTTAGACCTTGTTTATATGGAAAAGTGGTTATTTCTGTAGTTTAATTGCTGCAAATTGCTGAAAATTGTCCATAGTGTCCCTATCTCATCTAGTTTGAACAGTTCCGTTTAACAGATTGTATCCAGAGTGCAATCCAAACATGATTTTAGACCTTGTTTATATGGAAAAGTGGTTATTTCTGTAGTTTGTTTGCTGCAAATTGCTGAAAATTGTCCATAGTGTCCCTTATCATCTAGTTTGAACAGTTCAGTTTAACAGATTGTGTACAGAGTGCAATCCAAACATGATTTTAGACCTTGTTTATATGGAAAAGTGGTTATTTCTGTAGTTTAATTGCTGCAAATTGCTGAAAATTGTCCATAGTGTCCCTTATCATCTAGTTTGAACAGTTCCGTTTAACAGATTGTATCCAGAGTGCAATCCAAACATGATTTTAGACCTTGTTTATATGGAAAAGTGGTTATTTCTGTAGTTTAATAGCTGAAAATTGTCCATAGTGTCCCTATCTCATCTAGTTTGAACAGTTACGTTTAACAGAGTGCAATCCAAACATGATTTTAGACCTTGTTTATATGGAAAAGTGGTTATTTCTGTAGTTTAATTGCTGCAAATTGCTGAAAATTGTCCATAGTGTCCCTATCTCATCTAGTTTGAACAGTTACGTTTAACAGATTGTATCCAGAGTGCAATCCAAACATGATTTTAGACCTTGTTTATATGGAAAAGTGGTTATTTCTGTAGTTTAATTGCTGCAAATTGCTGAAAACTGTCCATAGTGTCCCTATCTCATCTAGTTTGAACAGTTACGTTTAACAGATTGTATCCAGAGTGCAATCCAAACATGATTTTAGACCTTGTTTATATGGAAAAGTGGTTATTTCTGTAGTTTAATTGCTGCAAATTGCTGAAAATTGTCCATAGTGTCCCTTATCATCTAGTTTGAACAGTTCCGTTTAACAGATTGTATCCAGAGTGCAATCCAAACATGATTTTAGACCTTGTTTATATGGAAAAGTGGTTATTTCTGTAGTTTAATTGCTGAAAAAGGTCTATAGTGTCCCTATCTCATCTAGTTTGAACAGTTACGTTTGACAGATTGTATCCAGAGTGCAATCCAAACATGATTTTAGACCTTGTTTATATGGAAAAGTGGTTATTTCTGTAGTTCAATTGCTGCAAATTGCTGAAAATTGTCCATAGTGTCCCTATCTCATCTAGTTTGAACAGTTCCGTTTAACAGATTGTATCCAGAGTGCAATCCAAACATGATTTTAGACCTTGTTTATATGGAAAAGTGGTTATTTCTGTAGTTTGTTTGCTGCAAATTGCTGAAAATTGTCCATAGTGTCCCTTATCATCTAGTTTGAACAGTTCAGTTTAACAGATTGTGTACAGAGTGCAATCCAAACATGATTTTAGACCTTGTTTATATGGAAAAGTGGTTATTTCTGTAGTTTAATTGCTGAAAATTGTCCATTGTGTCCCTATCTCATCTAGTTTGAACAGTTACGTTTAACAGAGTGCAATCCAAACATGATTTTAGACCTTGTTTATATGGAAAAGTGGTTATTTCTGTAGTTTGTTTGCTGCAAATTGCTGAAAATTGTCCATAGTGTCCCTTATCATCTAGTTTGAACAGTTCAGTTTAACAGATTGTGTACAGAGTGCAATCCAAACATGATTTTAGACCTTGTTTATATGGAAAAGTGGTTATTTCTGTAGTTTAATTGCTGCAAATTGCTGAAAATTGTCCATAGTGTCCCTTATCATCTAGTTTGAACAGTTCCGTTTAACAGATTGTATCCAGAGTGCAATCCAAACATGATTTTAGACCTTGTTTATATGGAAAAGTGGTTATTTCTGTAGTTTAATAGCTGAAAATTGTCCATAGTGTCCCTATCTCATCTAGTTTGAACAGTTACGTTTAACAGAGTGCAATCCAAACATGATTTTAGACCTTGTTTATATGGAAAAGTGGTTATTTCTGTAGTTTAATTGCTGCAAATTGCTGAAAATTGTCCATAGTGTCCCTATCTCATCTAGTTTGAACAGTTACGTTTAACAGATTGTATCCAGAGTGCAATCCAAACATGATTTTAGACCTTGTTTATATGGAAAAGTGGTTATTTCTGTAGTTTAATTGCTGCAAATTGCTGAAAATTGTCCATAGTGTCCATATCATCTAGTTTGAACAGTTACGTTTAACAGAGTGCAATCCAAACATGATTTTAGACCTTGTTTATATGGAAAAGTGGTTATTTCTGTAGTTTAATTGCTGCAAATTGCTGAAAACTGTCCATAGTGTCCCTATCTCATCTAGTTTGAACAGTTACGTTTAACAGATTGTATCCAGAGTGCAATCCAAACATGATTTTAGACCTTGTTTATATGGAAAAGTGGTTATTTCTGTAGTTTAATTGCTGCAAATTGCTGAAAATTGTCCATAGTGTCCCTTATCATCTAGTTTGAACAGTTCCGTTTAACAGATTGTATCCAGAGTGCAATCCAAACATGATTTTAGACCTTGTTTATATGGAAAAGTGGTTATTTCTGTAGTTTAATTGCTGAAAAAGGTCTATAGTGTCCCTATCTCATCTAGTTTGAACAGTTACGTTTGACAGATTGTATCCAGAGTGCAATCCAAACATGATTTTAGACCTTGTTTATATGGAAAAGTGGTTATTTCTGTAGTTCAATTGCTGCAAATTGCTGAAAATTGTCCATAGTGTCCCTATCTCATCTAGTTTGAACAGTTCCGTTTAACAGATTGTATCCAGAGTGCAATCCAAACATGATTTTAGACCTTGTTTATATGGAAAAGTGGTTATTTCTGTAGTTTGTTTGCTGCAAATTGCTGAAAATTGTCCATAGTGTCCCTTATCATCTAGTTTGAACAGTTCAGTTTAACAGATTGTGTACAGAGTGCAATCCAAACATGATTTTAGACCTTGTTTATATGGAAAAGTGGTTATTTCTGTAGTTTAATTGCTGAAAATTGTCCATTGTGTCCCTATCTCATCTAGTTTGAACAGTTACGTTTAACAGAGTGCAATCCAAACATGATTTTAGACCTTGTTTATATGGAAAAGTGGTTATTTCTGTAGTTTAATTGCTGCAAATTGCTGAAAATTGTCCATAGTGTCCCTTATCATCTAGTTTGAACAGTTCCGTTTAACAGATTGTATCCAGAGTGCAATCCAAACATGATTTTAGACCTTGTTTATATGGAAAAGTGGTTATTTCTGTAGTTTGTTTGCTGCAAATTGCTGAAAATTGTCCATAGTGTCCCTTATCATCTAGTTTGAACAGTTCAGTTTAACAGATTGTGTACAGAGTGCAATCCAAACATGATTTTAGACCTTGTTTATATGGAAAAGTGGTTATTTCTGTAGTTTAATTGCTGCAAATTGCTGAAAATTGTCCATAGTGTCCCTTATCATCTAGTTTGAACAGTTCCGTTTAACAGATTGTATCCAGAGTGCAATCCAAACATGATTTTAGACCTTGTTTATATGGAAAAGTGGTTATTTCTGTAGTTTAATTGCTGCAAATTGCTGAAAATTGTCCATAGTGTCCCTATCTCATCTAGTTTGAACAGTTCCGTTTAACAGATTGTATCCAGAGTGCAATCCAAACATGATTTTAGACCTTGTTTATATGGAAAAGTGGTTATTTCTGTAGTTTAATTGCTGCAAATTGCTGAAAATTGTCCATAGTGTCCCTATCTCATCTAGTTTGAACAGTTCCGTTTAACAGATTGTATCCAGAGTGCAATCCAAACATGATTTTAGACCTTGTTTATATGGAAAAGTGGTTATTTCTGTAGTTTAATTGCTGCAAATTGCTGAAAATTGTCCATAGTGTCCCTTATCATCTAGTTTGAACAGTTCCGTTTAACAGATTGTATCCAGAGTGCAATCCAAACATGATTTTAGACCTTGTTTATATGGAAAAGTGGTTATTTCTGTAGTTTGTTTGCTGCAAATTGCTGAAAATTGTCCATAGTGTCCCTTATCATCTAGTTTGAACAGTTCAGTTTAACAGATTGTGTACAGAGTGCAATCCAAACATGATTTTAGACCTTGTTTATATGGAAAAGTGGTTATTTCTGTAGTTTAATTGCTGCAAATTGCTGAAAATTGTCCATAGTGTCCCTTATCATCTAGTTTGAACAGTTCAGTTTAACAGATTGTGTACAGAGTGCAATCCAAACATGATTTTAGACCTTGTTTATATGGAAAAGTGGTTATTTCTGTAGTTTAATTGCTGCAAATTGCTGAAAATTGTCCATAGTGTCCCTTATCATCTAGTTTGAACAGTTCAGTTTAACAGATTGTGTACAGAGTGCAATCCAAACATGATTTTAGACCTTGTTTATATGGAAAAGTGGTTATTTCTGTAGTTTTTTTGCTGCAAATTGCTGAAAATTGTCCATAGTGTCCCTTATCATCTAGTTTGAACAGTTCCGTTTAACAGATTGTATCCAGAGTGCAATCCAAACATGATTTTAGACCTTGTTTATATGGAAAAGTGGTTATTTCTGTAGTTTAATTGCTGCAAATTGCTGAAAATTGTCCATAGTGTCCCTATCATCTAGTTTGAACAGTTACGTTTAACAGATTGTATCCAGAGTGCAATCCAAACATGATTTTAGACCTTGTTTATATGGAAAAGTGGTTATTTCTGTAGTTTAATTGCTGCAAATTGCTGAAAATTGTCCATAGTGTCCCTATCTCATCTAGTTTGAACAGTTCCGTTTAACAGATTGTATCCAGAGTGCAATCCAAACATGATTTTAGACCTTGTTTATATGGAAAAGTGGTTATTTCTGTAGTTTAATTGCTGCAAATTGCTGAAAATTGTCCATAGTGTCCCTTATCATCTAGTTTGAACAGTTCCGTTTAACAGATTGTATCCAGAGTGCAATCCAAACATGATTTTAGACCTTGTTTATATGGAAAAGTGATTATTTCTGTAGTTTAATTGCTGCAAATTGCTGAAAATTGTCCATAGTGTCCCTATCATCTAGTTTGAACAGTTACGTTTAACAGAGTGTGTCACGTAGAGTAGGCCAGAAGGCTAAACTGGATAACCTAACCTCTATCAAAATAAAAAGATGGCGGAGCCGCAAAAGTTCTTCTGTGCAAAGGTGTTTATTTACAAGTGATTCCGGAACAAAAAACAACAGTACTGCCATCAACGTCTACCTTATGGGACAGCTTAAAAACAATGCTGCCCCATCCACAGCTCAATCCAAAAAATGCCTCCTTAGAGACTGGAGAGAGGCTCCTTTTGTAGGGCTAGCCCCTCCCCTCAGAACAATTAACCTAATTAATGAATCAATTAACAATACAAACCTACATTTTCCATGAACTAAACATACTAAAGGATATACATTGCAACACGGTTTTAAACAATATCACAACATAACATTTACAACATTACATCACTACTGACAATATCTTTCAATATGCCCATATGCATTAATGAGCCATTTGGGACAGGCACTATAAAGCCAACCCAATTCCCTTAGCTCGGGTCCTTTTCCAGCACACCCGGAAGCTACAGAGATGGAGAGAGAGGAACAGAACAAACAAACAATGCGCTCATCCACAACATTGATAAGTATAATAATTATTGTATCTCTCAAATATGAACATTGACAAGTGTGAAATGCCTGCACCAAGACAGAAGTTAATTTGTGTGTCGACCCACATTGTTAACTTATGGTATAATGGCGCAGGGAGGAGTGATGAATATGTGTGTGCGTTAAAGAACCAAATGCTGCCCGCGGCCAGTGACGGACTTCTACGTCAGAGTGCAATCCAAACATGATTTTAGACCTTGTTTATATGGAAAAGTGGTTATTTCTGTAGTTTAATTGCTGCAAATTGCTGAAAATTGTCCATAGTGTCCCTATCTCATCTAGTTTGAACAGTTACGTTTAACAGATTGTATCCAGAGTGCAATCCAAACATGATTTTAGACCTTGTTTATATGGAAAAGTGGTTATTTCTGTAGTTTAATTGCTGAAAATGGTCCATAGTGTCCCTATCTCATCTAGTTTGAACAGTTACGTTTGACAGATTGTATCCAGAGTGCAATCCAAACATGATTTTAGACCTTGTTTATATGGAAAAGTGGTTATTTCTGTAGTTTAATTGCTGAAAATTGTCCATAGTGTCCCTATCTCATCTAGTTTGAACAGTTACTTTTAACAGAGTGCAATCCAAACATGATTTTAGACCTTGTTTATATGGAAAAGTGGTTATTTCTGTAGTTTAATTGCTGCAAATTGCTGAAAATTGTCCATAGTGTCCCTTATCATCTAGTTTGAACAGTTCCGTTTAACAGATTGTATCCAGAGTGCAATCCAAACATGATTTTAGACCTTGTTTATATGGAAAAGTGGTTATTTCTGTAGTTTGTTTGCTGCAAATTGCTGAAAATTGTCCATAGTGTCCCTTATCATCTAGTTTGAACAGTTCAGTTTAACAGATTGTGTACAGAGTGCAATCCAAACATGATTTTAGACCTTGTTTATATGGAAAAGTGGTTATTTCTGTAGTTTAATAGCTGAAAATTGTCCATAGTGTCCCTATCTCATCTAGTTTGAACAGTTACGTTTAACAGAGTGCAATCCAAACATGATTTTAGACCTTGTTTATATGGAAAAGTGGTTATTTCTGTAGTTTAATTGCTGCAAATTGCTGAAAATTGTCCATAGTGTCCCTATCTCATCTAGTTTGAACAGTTACGTTTAACAGATTGTATCCAGAGTGCAATCCAAACATGATTTTAGACCTTGTTTATATGGAAAAGTGGTTATTTCTGTAGTTTAATTGCTGCAAATTGCTGAAAATTGTCCATAGTGTCCATATCATCTAGTTTGAACAGTTACGTTTAACAGAGTGCAATCCAAACATGATTTTAGACCTTGTTTATATGGAAAAGTGGTTATTTCTGTAGTTTAATTGCTGCAAATTGCTGAAAACTGTCCATAGTGTCCCTATCTCATCTAGTTTGAACAGTTACGTTTAACAGATTGTATCCAGAGTGCAATCCAAACATGATTTTAGACCTTGTTTATATGGAAAAGTGGTTATTTCTGTAGTTTAATTGCTGCAAATTGCTGAAAATTGTCCATAGTGTCCCTTATCATCTAGTTTGAACAGTTCCGTTTAACAGATTGTATCCAGAGTGCAATCCAAACATGATTTTAGACCTTGTTTATATGGAAAAGTGGTTATTTCTGTAGTTTAATTGCTGAAAAAGGTCCATAGTGTCCCTATCTCATCTAGTTTGAACAGTTACGTTTAACAGAGTGCAATCCAAACATGATTTTAGACCTTGTTTATATGGAAAAGTGGTTATTTCTGTAGTTTAATTGCTGCAAATTGCTGAAAATTGTCCATAGTGTCCCTTATCATCTAGTTTGAAAAGTTCCGTTTAACAGATTGTATCCAGAGTGCAATCCAAACATGATTTTAGACCTTGTTTATATGGAAAAGTGGTTATTTCTGTAGTTTAATTGCTGCAAATTGCTGAAAATTGTCCATAGTGTCCCTATCTCATCTAGTTTGAACAGTTCCGTTTAACAGATTGTATCCAGAGTGCAATCCAAACATGATTTTAGACCTTGTTTATATGGAAAAGTGGTTATTTCTGTAGTTTAATTGCTGCAAATTGCTGAAAATTGTCCATAGTGTCCCTATCTCATCTAGTTTGAACAGTTCCGTTTAACAGATTGTATCCAGAGTGCAATCCAAACATGATTTTAGACCTTGTTTATATGGAAAAGTGGTTATTTCTGTAGTTTAATTGCTGCAAATTGCTGAAAATTGTCCATAGTGTCCCTTATCATCTAGTTTGAACAGTTCCGTTTAACAGATTGTATCCAGAGTGCAATCCAAACATGATTTTAGACCTTGTTTATATGGAAAAGTGGTTATTTCTGTAGTTTAATAGCTGAAAATTGTCCATAGTGTCCCTATCTCATCTAGTTTGAACAGTTACGTTTAACAGAGTGCAATCCAAACATGATTTTAGACCTTGTTTATATGGAAAAGTGGTTATTTCTGTAGTTTAATTGCTGCAAATTGCTGAAAATTGTCCATAGTGTCCCTTATCATCTAGTTTGAACAGTTCAGTTTAACAGATTGTGTACAGAGTGCAATCCAAACATGATTTTAGACCTTGTTTATATGGAAAAGTGGTTATTTCTGTAGTTTAATTGCTGCAAATTGCTGAAAATTGTCCATAGTGTCCCTATCATCTAGTTTGAACAGTTACGTTTAACAGATTGTATCCAGAGTGCAATCCAAACATGATTTTAGACCTTGTTTATATGGAAAAGTGGTTATTTCTGTAGTTTGTTTGCTGCAAATTGCTGCAAATTGCTCAAAATTGTCCATAGTGTCCCTTATCATCTAGTTTGAACAGTTCCGTTTAACAGAGTGCAATCCAAACATGATTTTAGACCTTGTTTATATGGAAAAGTGGTTATTTCTGTAGTTTAATTGCTGCAAATTGCTGAAAATTGTCCATAGTGTCCCTATCATCTAGTTTGAACAGTTACGTTTAACAGATTGTATCCAGAGTGCAATCCAAACATGATTTTAGACCTTGTTTATATGGAAAAGTGGTTATTTCTGTAGTTTAATTGCTGCAAATTGCTGAAAATTGTCCATAGTGTCCCTATCTCATCTAGTTTGAACAGTTACGTTTAACAGATTGTATCCAGAGTGCAATCCAAACATGATTTTAGACCTTGTTTATATGGAAAAGTGGTTATTTCTGTAGTTTAATTGCTGCAAATTGCTGAAAATTGTCCATAGTGTCCATATCATCTAGTTTGAACAGTTACGTTTAACAGAGTGCAATCCAAACATGATTTTAGACCTTGTTTATATGGAAAAGTGGTTATTTCTGTAGTTTAATTGCTGCAAATTGCTGAAAACTGTCCATAGTGTCCCTATCTCATCTAGTTTGAACAGTTACGTTTAACAGATTGTATCCAGAGTGCAATCCAAACATGATTTTAGACCTTGTTTATATGGAAAAGTGGTTATTTCTGTAGTTTAATTGCTGCAAATTGCTGAAAATTGTCCATAGTGTCCCTTATCATCTAGTTTGAACAGTTCCGTTTAACAGATTGTATCCAGAGTGCAATCCAAACATGATTTTAGACCTTGTTTATATGGAAAAGTGGTTATTTCTGTAGTTTAATTGCTGAAAAAGGTCCATAGTGTCCCTATCTCATCTAGTTTGAACAGTTACGTTTAACAGAGTGCAATCCAAACATGATTTTAGACCTTGTTTATATGGAAAAGTGGTTATTTCTGTAGTTTAATTGCTGCAAATTGCTGAAAATTGTCCATAGTGTCCCTTATCATCTAGTTTGAAAAGTTCCGTTTAACAGATTGTATCCAGAGTGCAATCCAAACATGATTTTAGACCTTGTTTATATGGAAAAGTGGTTATTTCTGTAGTTTAATTGCTGCAAATTGCTGAAAATTGTCCATAGTGTCCCTATCTCATCTAGTTTGAACAGTTCCGTTTAACAGATTGTATCCAGAGTGCAATCCAAACATGATTTTAGACCTTGTTTATATGGAAAAGTGGTTATTTCTGTAGTTTAATTGCTGCAAATTGCTGAAAATTGTCCATAGTGTCCCTATCTCATCTAGTTTGAACAGTTCCGTTTAACAGATTGTATCCAGAGTGCAATCCAAACATGATTTTAGACCTTGTTTATATGGAAAAGTGGTTATTTCTGTAGTTTAATTGCTGCAAATTGCTGAAAATTGTCCATAGTGTCCCTTATCATCTAGTTTGAACAGTTCCGTTTAACAGATTGTATCCAGAGTGCAATCCAAACATGATTTTAGACCTTGTTTATATGGAAAAGTGGTTATTTCTGTAGTTTAATAGCTGAAAATTGTCCATAGTGTCCCTATCTCATCTAGTTTGAACAGTTACGTTTAACAGAGTGCAATCCAAACATGATTTTAGACCTTGTTTATATGGAAAAGTGGTTATTTCTGTAGTTTAATTGCTGCAAATTGCTGAAAATTGTCCATAGTGTCCCTTATCATCTAGTTTGAACAGTTCAGTTTAACAGATTGTGTACAGAGTGCAATCCAAACATGATTTTAGACCTTGTTTATATGGAAAAGTGGTTATTTCTGTAGTTTAATTGCTGCAAATTGCTGAAAATTGTCCATAGTGTCCCTATCATCTAGTTTGAACAGTTACGTTTAACAGATTGTATCCAGAGTGCAATCCAAACATGATTTTAGACCTTGTTTATATGGAAAAGTGGTTATTTCTGTAGTTTGTTTGCTGCAAATTGCTGCAAATTGCTCAAAATTGTCCATAGTGTCCCTTATCATCTAGTTTGAACAGTTCCGTTTAACAGAGTGCAATCCAAACATGATTTTAGACCTTGTTTATATGGAAAAGTGGTTATTTCTGTAGTTTAATTGCTGCAAATTGCTGAAAATTGTCCATAGTGTCCCTATCATCTAGTTTGAACAGTTACGTTTAACAGAGTGCAATCCAAACATGATTTTAGACCTTGTTTATATGGAAAAGTGGTTATTTCTGTAGTTTAATTGCTGCAAATTGCTGAAAATTGTCCATAGTGTCCCTATCTCATCTAGTTTGAACAGTTACGTTTAACAGATTGTATCCAGAGTGCAATCCAAACATGATTTTAGACCTTGTTTATATGGAAAAGTGGTTATTTCTGTAGTTTAATTGCTGAAAATTGTCCATAGTGTCCCTATCTCATCTAGTTTGAACAGTTACGTTTAACAGAGTGCAATCCAAACATGATTTTAGACCTTGTTTATATGGAAAAGTGGTTATTTCTGTAGTTATTTGCTGCAAATTGCTGAAAATTGTCCATAGTGTCCCTATCTCATCTAGTTTGAACAGTTCCGTTTAACAGATTGTATCCAGAGTGCAATCCAAACATGATTTTAGACCTTGTTTATATGGAAAAGTGGTTATTTCTGTAGTTTAATTGCTGCAAATTGCTGAAAATTGTCTATAGTGTCCCTTATCATCTAGTTTCAACAGTTCCGTTTAACAGATTGTGTACAGAGTGCAATCCAAACATGATTTTAGACCCTGTTTATATGGAAAAGTGGTTATTTCTGTAGTTTAATTGCTGAAAATTGTCCATAGTGTCCCTATCTCATCTAGTTTGAACAGTTACGTTTAACAGAGTGCAATCCAAACATGATTTTAGACCTTGTTTATATGGAAAAGTGGTTATTTCTGTAATTTAATTGCTGCAAATTGCTGAAAATTGTCCATAGTGTCCCTTATCATCTAGTTTGAACAGTTCCGTTTAACAGATTGTATCCAGAGTGCAATCCAAACATGATTTTAGACCTTGTTTATATGGAAAAATGGTTATTATTTTAGTTTAATTGCTGCAAATTGCTGAAAATTGTCCACAGTGTCCCTATCTCATCTAGTTTGAACAGTTACGTTTAACAGAGTGCAATCCAAACATGATTTTAGACCTTGTTTATATGGAAAAGTGGTTATTTCTGTAGTTTAATTGCTGCAAATTGCTGAAAATTGTCCATAGTGTCCCTATCTCATCTAGTTTGAACAGTTACGTTTAACAGAGTGCAATCCAAACATGATTTTAGACCTTGTTTATATGGAAAAGTGGTTATTTCTGTAATTTAATTGCTGCAAATTGCTGAAAATTGTCCATAGTGTCCCTTATCATCTAGTTTGAACAGTTCCGTTTAACAGATTGTATCCAGAGTGCAATCCAAACATGATTTTAGACCTTGTTTATATGGAAAACTGGTTATTTCTGTAGTTTAATTGATGCAAATTGCTGAAAATTGTCCATAGTGTCCCTATCTCATCTAGTTTGAACAGTTACGTTTAACAGAGTGCAATCCAAACATGATTTTAGACCTTGTTTATATGGAAAAGTGGTTATTTCTCTAGTTTGTTTGCTGCAAATTGCTGAAAATTGTCCATAGTGTCCCTTATCATCTAGTTTGAACAGTTCAGTTTAACAGATTGTGTACAGAGTGCAATCCAAACATGATTTTAGACCTTGTTTATATGGAAAAGTGGTTATTTCTGTAGTTTAATTGCTGAAAATTGTCCATAGTGTCCCTATCTCATCTAGTTTGAACAGTTCCGTTTAACAGATTGTATCCAGAGTGCAATCCAAACATGATTTTAGACCTTGTTTATATGGAAAAGTGGTTATTTCTGTAGTTTAATTGCTGCAAATTGCTGAAAATTGTCCATAGTGTCCCTTATCATCTAGTTTGAACAGTTCTGTTTAACAGATTGTATCCAGAGTGCAATCCAAACATGATTTTAGACCTTGTTTATATGGAAAAGTGGTTATTTCTGTAGTTTGTTTGCTGCAAATTGCTGAAAATTGTCCATAGTGTCCCTTATCATCTAGTTTGAACAGTTCAGTTTAACAGATTGTGTACAGAGTGCAATCCAAACATGATTTTAGACCTTGTTTATATGGAAAAGTGGTTATTTCTGTAGTTTAATTGCTGAAAATTGTCCATAGTGTCCCTATCTCATCTAGTTTGAACAGTTACGTTTAACAGAGTGCAATCCAAACATGATTTTAGACCTTGTTTATATGGAAAAGTGGTTATTTCTGTAGTTTAATTGCTGCAAATTGCTGAAAATTGTCCATAGTGTCCCTTATCATCTAGTTTGAACAGTTCCGTTTAACAGATTGTTTCCAGAGTGCAATCCAAACATGATTTTAGACCTTGTTTATATGGAAAAGTGGTTATTTCTGTAGTTTGTTTGCTGAAAATTGCTGAAAATTGTCCATAGTGTCCCTTATCATCTAGTTTGAACAGTTCCGTTTAACAGATTGTATCCAGAGTGCAATCCAAACATGATTTTAGACCTTGTTTATATGGAAAAGTGGTTATTTCTGTAGTTTAATTGCTGCAAATTGCTGAAAATTGTCCATAGTGTCCCTATCTCATCTAGTTTGAACAGTTACGTTTAACAGATTGTATCCAGAGTGCAATCCAAACATGATTTTAGACCTTGTTTATATGGAAAAGTGGTTATTTCTGTAGTTTAATTGCTGAAAATTGTCCATAGTGTCCCTATCTCATCTAGTTTGAACAGTTACGTTTAACAGAGTGCAATCCAAACATGATTTTAGACCTTGTTTATATGGAAAAGTGGTTATTTCTGTAGTTTAATTGCTGAAAATTGTCCATAGTGTCCCTATCTCATCTAGTTTGAACAGTTACGTTTAACAGAGTGCAATCCAAACATGATTTTAGACCTTGTTTATATGGAAAAGTGGTTATTTCTGTAGTTTAATTGCTGCAAATTGCTGAAAATTGTCCATAGTGTCCCTTATCAGCTAGTTTGAACAGTTCCGTTTAACAGATTGTATCCAGAGTGCAATCCAAACATGATTTTAGACCTTGTTTATATGGAAAAGTGGTTATTTCTGTAGTTTGTTTGCTGCAAATTGCTGCAAATTGTCCATAGTGTCCCTTATCATCTAGTTTGAACAGTTCAGTTTAACAGATTGTGTACAGAGTGCAATCCAAACATGATTTTAGACCTTGTTTATATGGAAAAGTGGTTATTTCTGTAGTTTAATTGCTGAAAATTGTCCATAGTGTCCCTATCTCATCTAGTTTGAACAGTTACGTTTAACAGAGTGCAATCCAAACATGATTTTAGACCTTGTTTATATGGAAAAGTGGTTATTTCTGTAGTTTAATTGCTGCAAATTGCTGAAAATTGTCCATAGTGTCCCTTATCATCTAGTTTGAACAGTTCCGTTTAACAGATTGTATCCAGAGTGCAATCCAAACATGATTTTAGACCTTGTTTATATGGAAAAGTGGTTATTTCTGTAGTTTAATTGCTGAAAATTGCTGAAAATTGTCCATAGTGTCCCTATCTCATCTAGTTTGAACAGTTACGTTTAACAGATTGTATCCAGAGTGCAATCCAAACATGATTTTAGACCTTGTTTATATGGAAAAGTGGTTATTTCTGTAGTTTAATTGCTGCAAATTGCTGAAAATTGTCCATAGTGTCCCTATCTCATCTAGTTTGAACAGTTACGTTTAACAGAGTGCAATCCAAACATGATTTTAGACCTTGTTTATATGGAAAAGTGGTTATTTCTGTAATTTAATTGCTGCAAATTGTCCATAGTGTCCCTTATCATCTAGTTTGAACAGTTCCGTTTAACAGATTGTATCCAGAGTGCAATCCAAACATGATTTTAGACCTTGTTTATATGGAAAACTGGTTATTTCTGTAGTTTAATTGCTGCAAATTGCTGAAAATTGTCCACAGTGTCCCTATCATCTAGTTTGAACAGTTCCGTTTAACAGATTGTATCCAGAGTGCAATCCAAACATGATTTTAGACCTTGTTTATATGGAAAAGTGGTTATTTCTCTAGTTTGTTTGCTGCAAATTGCTGAAAATTGTCCATAGTGTCCCTTATCATCTAGTTTGAACAGTTCAGTTTAACAGATTGTGTACAGAGTGCAATCCAAACATGATTTTAGACCTTGTTTATATGGAAAAGTGTTATTTCTGTAGTTTAATTGCTGAAAATTGTCCATAGTGTCCCTATCTCATCTAGTTTGAACAGTTACGTTTAACAGAGTGCAATCCAAACATTATTTTAGACCTTGTTTATATGGAAAAGTGGTTATTTCTGTAGTTTAATTGCTGAAAATTGTCCATAGTGTCCCTATCTCATCTAGTTTGAACACTTACGTTTAACAGATTGTATCCAGAGTGCAATCCAAACATGATTTTAGACCTTGTTTATATGGAAAAGTGGTTATTTCTGTAGTTTAATTGCTGCAAATTGCTGAAAATTGTCCATAGTGTCCCTATCTCATCTAGTTTGAACAGTTACGTTTAACAGATTGTATCCAGAGTGCAATCCAAACATGATTTTAGACCTTGTTTATATGGAAAAGTGGTTATTTCTGTAGTTTAATTGCTGAAAATTGTCCATAGTGTCCCTTATCATCTAGTTTGAACAGTTCCGTTTAACAGATTGTGTCCAGAGTGCAATCCAAACATGATTTTAGACCTTGTTTATATGGAAAAGTGGTTATTTCTGTAGTTTAATTGCTGCAAATTGCTGAAAATTGTCCATAGTGTCCCTATCTCATCTAGTTTGAACACTTACGTTTAACAGATTGTATCCAGAGTGCAATCCAAACATGATTTTAGACCTTGTTTATATGGAAAAGTGGTTATTTCTGTAGTTTAATTGCTGCAAATTGCTGAAAATTGTCCATAGTGTCCCTATCTCATCTAGTTTGAACAGTTACGTTTAACAGATTGTATCCAGAGTGCAATCCAAACATGATTTTAGACCTTGTTTATATGGAAAAGTGGTTATTTCTGTAGTTTGTTTGCTGCAAATTGCTGAAAATTGTCCATAGTGTCCCTTATCATCTAGTTTGAACAGTTCAGTTTAACAGATTGTGTACAGAGTGCAATCCAAACATGATTTTAGACCTTGTTTATATGGAAAAGTGGTTATTTCTGTAGTTTAATTGCTGAAAATTGTCCATAGTGTCCCTATCTCATCTAGTTTGAACAGTTCCGTTTAACAGATTGTATCCAGAGTGCAATCCAAACATGATTTTAGACCTTGTTTATATGGAAAAGTGGTTATTTCTGTAGTTTAATTGCTGCAAATTGCTGAAAATTGTCCATAGTGTCCCTTATCATCTAGTTTGAACAGTTCTGTTTAACAGATTGTATCCAGAGTGCAATCCAAACATGATTTTAGACCTTGTTTATATGGAAAAGTGGTTATTTCTGTAGTTTGTTTGCTGCAAATTGCTGAAAATTGTCCATAGTGTCCCTTATCATCTAGTTTGAACAGTTCAGTTTAACAGATTGTGTACAGAGTGCAATCCAAACATGATTTTAGACCTTGTTTATATGGAAAAGTGGTTATTTCTGTAGTTTAATTGCTGAAAATTGTCCATAGTGTCCCTATCTCATCTAGTTTGAACAGTTACGTTTAACAGAGTGCAATCCAAACATGATTTTAGACCTTGTTTATATGGAAAAGTGGTTATTTCTGTAGTTTAATTGCTGCAAATTGCTGAAAATTGTCCATAGTGTCCCTATCTCATCTAGTTTGAACAGTTCCGTTTAACAGATTGTTTCCAGAGTGCAATCCAAACATGATTTTAGACCTTGTTTATATGGAAAAGTGGTTATTTCTGTAGTTTAATTGCTGCAAATTGCTGAAAATTGTCCATAGTGTCCCTTATCATCTAGTTTGAACAGTTCAGTTTAACAGATTGTGTACAGAGTGCAATCCAAACATGATTTTAGACCTTGTTTATATGGAAAAGTGGTTATTTCTGTAGTTTAATTGCTGAAAATTGTCCATAGTGTCCCTATCTCATCTAGTTTGAACAGTTACGTTTAACAGAGTGCAATCCAAACATGATTTTAGACCTTGTTTATATGGAAAAGTGGTTATTTCTGTAGTTTAATTGCTGCAAATTGCTGAAAATTGTCCATAGTGTCCCTTATCATCTAGTTTGAACAGTTCCGTTTAACAGATTGTTTCCAGAGTGCAATCCAAACATGATTTTAGACCTTGTTTATATGGAAAAGTGGTTATTTCTGTAGTTTGTTTGCTGAAAATTGCTGAAAATTGTCCATAGTGTCCCTTATCATCTAGTTTGAACAGTTCCGTTTAACAGATTGTATCCAGAGTGCAATCCAAACATGATTTTAGACCTTGTTTATATGGAAAAGTGGTTATTTCTGTAGTTTAATTGCTGCAAATTGCTGAAAATTGTCCATAGTGTCCCTATCTCATCTAGTTTGAACACTTACGTTTAACAGATTGTATCCAGAGTGCAATCCAAACATGATTTTAGACCTTGTTTATATGGAAAAGTGGTTATTTCTGTAGTTTAATTGCTGCAAATTGCTGAAAATTGTCCATAGTGTCCCTATCTCATCTAGTTTGAACAGTTACGTTTAACAGATTGTATCCAGAGTGCAATCCAAACATGATTTTAGACCTTGTTTATATGGAAAAGTGGTTATTTCTGTAGTTTAATTGCTGAAAATTGTCCATAGTGTCCCTATCTCATCTAGTTTGAACAGTTACGTTTAACAGAGTGCAATCCAAACATGATTTTAGACCTTGTTTATATGGAAAAGTGGTTATTTCTGTAGTTTAATTGCTGAAAATTGTCCATAGTGTCCCTATCTCATCTAGTTTGAACAGTTACGTTTAACAGAGTGCAATCCAAACATGATTTTAGACCTTGTTTATATGGAAAAGTGGTTATTTCTGTAGTTTAATTGCTGAAAATTGTCCATAGTGTCCCTTATCAGCTAGTTTGAACAGTTCCGTTTAACAGATTGTATCCAGAGTGCAATCCAAACATGATTTTAGACCTTGTTTATATGGAAAAGTGGTTATTTCTGTAGTTTGTTTGCTGCAAATTGCTGCAAATTGTCCATAGTGTCCCTTATCATCTAGTTTGAACAGTTCAGTTTAACAGATTGTGTACAGAGTGCAATCCAAACATGATTTTAGACCTTGTTTATATGGAAAAGTGGTTATTTCTGTAGTTTAATTGCTGAAAATTGTCCATAGTGTCCCTATCTCATCTAGTTTGAACAGTTACGTTTAACAGAGTGCAATCCAAACATGATTTTAGACCTTGTTTATATGGAAAAGTGGTTATTTCTGTAGTTTAATTGCTGCAAATTGCTGAAAATTGTCCATAGTGTCCCTTATCATCTAGTTTGAACAGTTCCGTTTAACAGATTGTATCCAGAGTGCAATCCAAACATGATTTTAGACCTTGTTTATATGGAAAAGTGGTTATTTCTGTAGTTTAATTGCTGAAAATTGCTGAAAATTGTCCATAGTGTCCCTATCTCATCTAGTTTGAACAGTTACGTTTAACAGATTGTATCCAGAGTGCAATCCAAACATGATTTTAGACCTTGTTTATATGGAAAAGTGGTTATTTCTGTAGTTTAATTGCTGCAAATTGCTGAAAATTGTCCATAGTGTCCCTATCTCATCTAGTTTGAACAGTTACGTTTAACAGAGTGCAATCCAAACATGATTTTAGACCTTGTTTATATGGAAGAGTGGTTATTTCTGTAGTTTAATTGCTGCAAATTGCTGAAAATTGTCCATAGTGTCCATATCATCTAGTTTGAACATTTCAGTTTAACAGATTGTGTACAGAGTGCAATCCAAACATGATTTTAGACCTTGTTTATATGGAAAAGTGGTTATTTCTGTAGTTTAATTGCTGAAAATTGTCCATAGTGTCCCTATCTCATCTAGTTTGAACAGTTACGTTTAACAGAGTGCAATCCAAACATGATTTTAGACCTTGTTTATATGGAAAAGTGGTTATTTCTGTAGTTTAAATTGCTGCAAATTGCTGAAAATTGTCCATAGTGTCCCTTATCATCTAGTTTGAACAGTTCCGTTTAACAGATTGTTTCCAGAGTGCAATCCAAACATGATTTTAGACCTTGTTTATATGGAAAAGTGGTTATTTCTGTAGTTTGTTTGCTGAAAATTGCTGAAAATTGTCCATAGTGTCCCTTATCATCTAGTTTGAACAGTTCCGTTTAACAGATTGTGTCCAGAGTGCAATCCAAACATGATTTTAGACCTTGTTTATATGGAAAAGTGGTTATTTCTGTAGTTTAATTGCTGCAAATTGCTGAAAATTGTCCATAGTGTCCCTATCTCATCTAGTTTGAACAGTTACGTTTAACAGATTGTATCCAGAGTGCAATCCAAACATGATTTTAGACCTTGTTTATTAGGAAAAGTGGTTATTTCTGTAGTTTAATTGCTGCAAATTGCTGAAAATTGTCCATAGTGTCCCTATCTCATCTAGTTTGAACAGTTACGTTTAACAGATTGTATCCAGAGTGCAATCCAAACATGATTTTAGACCTTGTTTATATGGAAAAGTGGTTATTTCTGTAGTTTAATTGCTGAAAATTGTCCATAGTGTCCCTATCTCATCTAGTTTGAACAGTTACGTTTAACAGAGTGCAATCCAAACATGATTTTAGACCTTGTTTATATGGAAAAGTGGTTATTTCTGTAGTTTAATTGCTGAAAATTGTCCATAGTGTCCCTATCTCATCTAGTTTGAACAGTTACGTTTAACAGAGTGCAATCCAAACATGATTTTAGACCTTGTTTATAAGGAAAAGTGGTTATTTCTGTAGTTTAATTGCTGCAAATTGCTGAAAATTGTCCATAGTGTCCCTTATCATCTAGTTTGAACAGTTCCGTTTAACAGATTGTATCCAGAGTGCAATCCAAACATGATTTTAGACCTTGTTTATATGGAAAAGTGGTTATTTCTGTAGTTTAATTGCTGCAAATTGCTGAAAATTGTCCATAGTGTCCCTTATCATCTAGTTTGAACAGTTCCGTTTAACAGATTGTATCCAGAGTGCAATCCAAACATGATTTTAGACCTTGTTTATATGGAAAAGTGGTTATTTCTGTAGTTTGTTTGCTGCAAATTGCTGAAAATTGTCCATAGTGTCCCTTATCATCTAGTTTGAACAGTTCAGTTTAACAGATTGTGTACAGAGTGCAATCCAAACATGATTTTAGACCTTGTTTATATGGAAAAGTGGTTATTTCTGTAGTTTAATTGCTGAAAATTGTCCATAGTGTCCCTATCTCATCTAGTTTGAACAGTTACGTTTAACAGAGTGCAATCCAAACATGATTTTAGACCTTGTTTATATGGAAAAGTGGTTATTTCTGTAGTTTAATTGCTGCAAATTGCTGAAAATTGTCCATAGTGTCCCTTATCATCTAGTTTGAACAGTTCCGTTTAACAGATTGTATCCAGAGTGCAATCCAAACATGATTTTAGACCTTGTTTATATGGAAAAGTGGTTATTTCTGTAGTTAAATTGCTGAAAATTGTCCATAGTGTCCCTATCTCATCTAGTTTGAACAGTTACATTGAACAGATTGTATCCAGAGTGCAATCCAAACATGATTTTAGACCTTGTTTATATGGAAAAGTGGTTATTTCTGTAGTTTAATTGCTGAAAATTGCTGAAAATTGTCCATAGTGTCCCTATCTCATCTAGTTTGAACAGTTACGTTTAACAGATTGTATCCAGAGTGCAATCCAAACATGATTTTAGACCTTGTTTATATGGAAAAGTGGTTATTTCTGTAGTTTAATTGCTGCAAATTGCTTAAAATTGTCCATAGTGTCCCTATCTCATCTAGTTTGAACAGTTACGTTTAACAGAGTGCAATCCAAACATGATTTTAGACCTTGTTTATATGGAAGAGTGGTTATTTCTGTAGTTTAATTGCTGCAAATTGCTGAAAATTGTCCATAGTGTCCCTTATCATCTAGTTTGAACAGTTCCGTTTAACAGATTGTATCCAGAGTGCAATCCAAACATGATTTTAGACCTTGTTTATATGGAAAAGTGTTTATTTCTGTAGTTTAATTGCTGAAAATTGTCCATAGTGTCCCTATCTCATCTAGTTTGAACAGTTACGTTTAACAGAGTGCAATCCAAACATGATTTTAGACCTTGTTTATATGGAAAAGTGGTTATTTCTGTAGTTTGTTTGCTGCAAATTGCTGAAAATTGTCCATAGTGTCCCTTATCATCTAGTTTGAACAGTTCAGTTTAACAGATTGTGTACAGAGTGCAATCCAAACATGATTTTAGACCTTGTTTATATGGAAAAGTGGTTATTTCTGTAGTTTAATTGCTGAAAATTGTCCATAGTGTCCCTATCTCATCTAGTTTGAACAGTTACGTTTAACAGAGTGCAATCCAAACATGATTTTAGACCTTGTTTATATGGAAAAGTGGTTATTTCTGTAGTTTAATTGCTGCAAATTGCTGAAAATTGTCCATAGTGTCCCTTATCATCTAGTTTGAACAGTTCCGTTTAACAGATTGTATCCAGAGTGCAATCCAAACATGATTTTAGACCTTGTTTATATGGAAAAGTGGTTATTTCTGTAGTTAAATTGCTGAAAATTGTCCATAGTGTCCCTATCTCATCTAGTTTGAACAGTTACATTGAACAGATTGTATCCAGAGTGCAATCCAAACATGATTTTAGACCTTGTTTATATGGAAAAGTGGTTATTTCTGTAGTTTAATTGCTGAAAATTGCTGAAAATTGTCCATAGTGTCCCTATCTCATCTAGTTTGAACAGTTACGTTTAACAGATTGTATCCAGAGTGCAATCCAAACATGATTTTAGACCTTGTTTATATGGAAAAGTGGTTATTTCTGTAGTTTAATTGCTGCAAATTGCTGAAAATTGTCCATAGTGTCCCTATCTCATCTAGTTTGAACAGTTACGTTTAACAGATTGTATCCAGAGTGCAATCCAAACATGATTTTAGACCTTGTTTATATGGAAGAGTGGTTATTTCTGTAGTTTAATTGCTGCAAATTGATGAAAATTGTCCATAGTGTCCCTTATCATCTAGTTTGAACAGTTCCGTTTAACAGATTGTATCCAGAGTGCAATCCAAACATGATTTTAGACCTTGTTTATATGGAAAAGTGTTTATTTCTGTAGTTTAATTGCTGAAAATTGTCCATAGTGTCCCTATCTCATCTAGTTTGAACAGTTACGTTTAACAGAGTGCAATCCAAACATGATTTTAGACCTTGTTTATATGGAAAAGTGGTTATTTCTGTAGTTTAATTGCTGCAAATTGCTGAAAATTGTCCATAGTGTCCCTATCTCATCTAGTTTGAACAGTTACGTTTAACCCGTCTACGATATTGGTTCCCAATTGGGAATCAACCCTCCCACGTTCAGCTGAAACGGTGGCGCATGGAACGCAAAAATATTCTTAAAAATATTTAACCTCCACACATTAACAAGTCCAATAGCTCAAATGAAAGATAAACACCTTGTTCATCTAGCCAGCAAGTCAGATTTCTAAAATGTTTTACGGCGAAAACATAGCACATATATATGTAAAACCACCACCAGACACAGCTCATTTGAATAGCCAAAACATGCAATCAACAAACGCAGGATTAAAAAATAAATCGTTCACTAACCTTTTGAAAATCTTCATCAGATGACATGTTACACAGTACATTTTTTTTTTCAATAATATGCCATTTATATCCATAAATGTCCATTTACAGTGAGTTCACGTTCAGAAATTACTCAAAAATGCCCGCAGGAAATCTAGGTAGCGCGGCAAGATAACGTAAATAGACATCATAAACTTTGACTAAATATACATGTTCTACATATAGTTAGAAAGATACACTGCTTCTTTATGCAACCGCTTTGTTAGATTTATTTTTAACGTTACAGAAATCGCACACTATTCAATATGCTGAGACGGCGCTCAGTTCCAAGCTACATTTCTACGTAATGTTGGAGTCAACAGAAACACAGATTTAAGCATAAATATTCCCTTACCTTCGATGGTCTTCGTTCAGAATGTTCTGGAAGGCTTCATACTTACCCAATACATCGTTTGGTTTCAAGTCTTGCGTCTTTGTATTAGCTACTGCTAATAACATCAGCTGAAATGCACCCAAAACGTCCTCTGGTCCGGAAAAGTTGCGCATCAAAACTTCTAAATTACATATTATATGTCGACTAAACAGGTCAAACTAAGTGCAGAAGCAAGCTTTATGATGTTTTAGACACACAAAACAAACTTCAATTCAATCGGCCATCGTCTGCCCTTCTCTTGAGTGCTGGAACAAAGGAATGGCTGGGACCAATTCGCGCCCCTACGCACAGCCTATTTTCTCGTGGCACGCACTAATTTAACTCCCATAGGGTCAATTCTCGCGGGATTTGAACGATTCAAAGCTCTACTGAAAGAGGACATCTAGCGGAAGAGATAGAAAGTCTCCCCAGAATCATAACTGGTTGGGAAGGGTGGGGGCGATGACGTCAAAGTTGCTCCAACTTTCATGGCCACAAAAACTAGTTTGGAAGAATGCCTGCCCTGTGAGTTCTGCTATACTTACAGACATAATTCCAACGGTTTTAGAATCTTTAGAGTGTTTTCTATCCAATAATAATTTTTATTTGCATATATTAGCAATTTTTGACAGATTTTTTTTTCAGTTTACTAGGGGTACCCAATCTCTCCAAAGGGGGCATATGTCTGCCATATCCTTAACTTAACAGATTGTATCCAGAGTGCAATCCAAACATGATTTTAGACCTTGTTTATATGGAAAAGTGGTTATTTCTGTAGTTTAATTGCTGCAAATTGCTGAAAATTGTCCATAGTGTCCCTATCTCATCTACTTTGAACAGTTCCGTTTAACAGATTGTATCCAGAGTGCAATCCAAACATGATTTTAGACCTTGTTTATATGGAAAAGTGGTTATTTCTGTAGTTTAATTGCTGCAAATTGCCCATAGTGTCCCTATCATCTAGTTTGAACAGTTCCGTTTAACAGAGTGTGTCACGTAGAGTAGGCCAGAAGGCTAAACTGGATAACCTAACCTCTATCAAAATAAAAAGATGGCGGAGCCGCAAAAGTTCTTCTGTGCAAAGGTGTTTATTTACAAGTGATTCCGGAACAAAAAACAACAGTACTGCCATCAACGTCTACCTTATGGGACAGCTTAAAAACAATGCTGCCCCATCCACAGCTCAATCCAAAAAATGCCTCCTTAGAGACTGGAGAGAGGCTCCTTTTGTAGGGCTAGCCCCTCCCCTCAGAACAATTAACCCTAATTAATGAATCAATTAACAATACAAACCTACATTTTCCATGAACTAAACATACTAAAGGATATACATTGCAACACGGTTTTAAACAATATCACAACATAACATTTACAACATTACATCACTACTGACAATATCTTTCAATATGCCCATATGCATTAATGAGCCATTTGGGACAGGCACTATAAAGCCAACCCAATTCCCTTAGCTCGGGTCCTTTTCCAGCACACCCGGAAGCTACAGAGATGGAGAGAGAGGAACAGAACAAACAAACAATGCGCTCATCCACAACATTGATAAGTATAATAATTATTGTATCTCTCAAATATGAACATTGACAAGTGTGAAATGCCTGCACCAAGACAGAAGTTAATTTGTGTGTCGACCCACATTGTTAACTTATGGTATAATGGCGCAGGGAGGAGTGATGAATATGTGTGTGCGTTAAAGAACCAAATGCTGCCCGCGGCCAGTGACGGACTTCTACGTCAGAGTGCAATCCAAACATGATTTTAGACCTTGTTTATATGGAAAAGTGGTTATTTCTGTAGTTTAATTGCTGCAAATTGCTGAAAATTGTCCATAGTGTCCCTATGTCATCTAGTTTGAACAGTTACGTTTAACAGATTGTATCCAGAGTGCAATCCAAACATGATTTTAGACCTTGTTTATATGGAAAAGTGGTTATTTCTGTAGTTTAATTGCTGAAAATGGTCCATAGTGTCCCTATCTCATCTAGTTTGAACAGTTACGTTTGACAGATTGTATCCAGAGTGCAATCCAAACATGATTTTAGACCTTGTTTATATGGAAAAGTGGTTATTTCTGTAGTTTAATTGCTGAAAATTGTCCATAGTGTCCCTATCTCATCTAGTTTGAACAGTTACTTTTAACAGAGTGCAATCCAAACATGATTTTAGACCTTGTTTATATGGAAAAGTGGTTATTTCTGTAGTTTAATTGCTGCAAATTGCTGAAAATTGTCCATAGTGTCCCTTATCATCTAGTTTGAACAGTTCCGTTTAACAGATTGTATCCAGAGTGCAATCCAAACATGATTTTAGACCTTGTTTATATGGAAAAGTGGTTATTTCTGTAGTTTGTTTGCTGCAAATTGCTGAAAATTGTCCATAGTGTCCCTTATCATCTAGTTTGAACAGTTCAGTTTAACAGATTGTGTACAGAGTGCAATCCAAACATGATTTTAGACCTTGTTTATATGGAAAAGTGGTTATTTCTGTAGTTTAATTGCTGCAAATTGCTGAAAATTGTCCATAGTGTCCCTTATCATCTAGTTTGAACAGTTCCGTTTAACAGATTGTATCCAGAGTGCAATCCAAACATGATTTTAGACCTTGTTTATATGGAAAAGTGGTTATTTCTGTAGTTTAATAGCTGAAAATTGTCCATAGTGTCCCTATCTCATCTAGTTTGAACAGTTACGTTTAACAGAGTGCAATCCAAACATGATTTTAGACCTTGTTTATATGGAAAAGTGGTTATTTCTGTAGTTTAATTGCTGCAAATTGCTGAAAATTGTCCATAGTGTCCCTATCTCATCTAGTTTGAACAGTTACGTTTAACAGATTGTATCCAGAGTGCAATCCAAACATGATTTTAGACCTTGTTTATATGGAAAAGTGGTTATTTCTGTAGTTTAATTGCTGCAAATTGCTGAAAATTGTCCATAGTGTCCATATCATCTAGTTTGAACAGTTACGTTTAACAGAGTGCAATCCAAACATGATTTTAGACCTTGTTTATATGGAAAAGTGGTTATTTCTGTAGTTTAATTGCTGCAAATTGCTGAAAACTGTCCATAGTGTCCCTATCTCATCTAGTTTGAACAGTTCCGTTTAACAGATTGTATCCAGAGTGCAATCCAAACATGATTTTAGACCTTGTTTATATGGAAAAGTGATTATTTCTGTAGTTTAATTGCTGCAAATTGCTGAAAATTGTCCATAGTGTCCCTATCATCTAGTTTGAACAGTTCCGTTTAACAGAGTGTGTCACGTAGAGTAGGCCAGAAGGCTAAACTGGATAACCTAACCTCTATCAAAATAAAAAGATGGCGGAGCCGCAAAAGTTCTTCTGTGCAAAGGTGTTTATTTACAAGTGATTCCGGAACAAAAAACAACAGTACTGCCATCAACGTCTACCTTATGGGACAGCTTAAAAACAATGCTGCCCCATCCACAGCTCAATCCAAAAAATGCCTCCTTAGAGACTGGAGAGAGGCTCCTTTTGTAGGGCTAGCCCCTCCCCTCAGAACAATTAACCCTAATTAATTAATCAATTAACAATACAAACCTACATTTTCCATGAACTAAACATACTAAAGGATATACATTGCAACACGGTTTTAAACAATATCACAACATTTACAACATTACATCACTACTGACAATATCTTTCAATATGCCCATATGCATTAATGAGCCATTTGGGACAGGCACTATAAAGCCAACCCAATTCCCTTAGCTCGGGTCCTTTTCCAGCACACCCGGAAGCTACAGAGATGGAGAGAGAGGAACAGAACAAACAAACAATGCGCTCATCCACAACATTGATAAGTATAATAATTATTGTATCTCTCAAATATGAACATTGACAAGTGTGAAATGCCTGCACCAAGACAGAAGTTAATTTGTGTGTCGACCCACATTGTTAACTTATGGTATAATGGCGCAGGGAGGAGTGATGAATATGTGTGTGCGTTAAAGAACCAAATGCTGCCCGCGGCCAGTGACGGACTTCTACGTCAGAGTGCAATCCAAACATGATTTTAGACCTTGTTTATATGGAAAAGTGGTTATTTCTGTAGTTTAATTGCTGCAAATTGCTGAAAATTGTCCATAGTGTCCCTTATCATCTAGTTTGAACAGTTCCGTTTAACAGATTGTATCCAGAGTGCAATCCAAACATGATTTTAGACCTTGTTTATATGGAAAAGTGGTTATTTCTGTAGTTTAATTGCTGCAAATTGCTGAAAATTGTCCATAGTGTCCCTTATCATCTAGTTTGAACAGTTCCGTTTAACAGATTGTATCCAGAGTGCAATCCAAACATGATTTTAGACCTTGTTTATATGGAAAAGTGGTTATTTCTGTAGTTTAATTGCTGCAAATTGCTGAAAATTGTCCATAGTGTCCCTATGTCATCTAGTTTGAACAGTTACGTTTAACAGATTGTATCCAGAGTGCAATCCAAACATGATTTTAGACCTTGTTTATATGGAAAAGTGGTTATTTCTGTAGTTTAATTGCTGAAAATGGTCCATAGTGTCCCTATCTCATGTAGTTTGAACAGTTACGTTTGACAGATTGTATCCAGAGTGCAATCCAAACATGATTTTAGACCTTGTTTATATGGAAAAGTGGTTATTTCTGTAGTTTAATTGCTGAAAATTGTCCATAGTGTCCCTATCTCATCTAGTTTGAACAGTTACGTTTAACAGATTGTATCCAGAGTGCAATCCAAACATGATTTTAGACCTTGTTTATATGGAAAAGTGGTTATTTCTGTAGTTTAATTGCTGCAAATTGCTGAAAACTGTCCATAGTGTCCCTATCTCATCTAGTTTGAACAGTTCCGTTTAACAGATTGTATCCAGAGTGCAATCCAAACATGATTTTAGACCTTGTTTATATGGAAAAGTGGTTATTTCTGTAGTTTAATTGCTGAAAAAGGTCCATAGTGTCCCTATCTCATCTAGTTTGAACAGTTACGTTTAACAGAGTGCAATCCAAACATGATTTTAGACCTTGTTTATATGGAAAAGTGGTTATTTCTGTAGTTTAATTGCTGCAAATTGCTGAAAATTGTCCATAGTGTCCCTATCTCATCTAGTTTGAACAGTTCCGTTTAACAGATTGTATCCAGAGTGCAATCCAAACATGATTTTAGACCTTGTTTATATGGAAAAGTGGTTATTTCTGTAGTTTAATTGCTGCAAATTGCTGAAAATTGTCCATAATGTCCCTATCTCATCTAGTTTGAACAGTTCCGTTTAACAGATTGTATCCAGAGTGCAATCCAAACATGATTTTAGACCTTGTTTATATGGAAAAGTGGTTATTTCTGTAGTTTAATTGCTGCAAATTGCTGAAAATTGTCCATAGTGTCCCTTATCATCTAGTTTGAACAGTTCCGTTTAACAGATTGTATCCAGAGTGCAATCCAAACATGATTTTAGACCTTGTTTATATGGAAAAGTGGTTATTTCTGTAGTTTAATAGCTGAAAATTGTCCATAGTGTCCCTATCTCATCTAGTTTGAACAGTTACGTTTAACAGAGTGCAATCCAAACATGATTTTAGACCTTGTTTATATGGAAAAGTGGTTATTTCTATAGTTTAATTGCTGCAAATTGCTGAAAATTGTCCATAGTGTCCCTTATCATCTAGTTTGAACAGTTCAGTTTAACAGATTGTGTACAGAGTGCAATCCAAACATGATTTTAGACCTTGTTTATATGGAAAAGTGGTTATTTCTGTAGTTTAATTGCTGCAAATTGCTGAAAATTGTCCATAGTGTCCCTTATCATCTAGTTTGAACAGTTCAGTTTAACAGATTGTGTACAGAGTGCAATCCAAACATGATTTTAGACCTTGTTTATATGGAAAAGTGGTTATTTCTGTAGTTTGTTTGCTGCAAATTGCTGAAAATTGTCCATAGTGTCCCTTATCATCTAGTTTGAACAGTTCCGTTTAACAGATTGTATCCAGAGTGCAATCCAAACATGATTTTAGACCTTGTTTATATGGAAAAGTGGTTATTTCTGTAGTTTAATTGCTGCAAATTGCTGAAAATTGTCCATAGTGTCCCTATCATCTAGTTTGAACAGTTACGTTTAACAGAGTGCAATCCAAACATGATTTTAGACCTTGTTTATATGGAAAAGTGGTTATTTCTGTAGTTTAATTGCTGCAAATTGCTGAAAATTGTCCATAGTGTCCCTATCTCATCTAGTTTGAACAGTTACGTTTAACAGATTGTATCCAGAGTGCAATCCAAACATGATTTTAGACCTTGTTTATATGGAAAAGTGATTATTTCTGTAGTTTAATTGCTGCAAATTGCTGAAAATTGTCCATAGTGTCCCTATCATCTAGTTTGAACAGTTACGTTTAACAGAGTGCAATCCAAACATGATTTTAGACCTTGTTTATATGGAAAAGTGGTTATTTCTGTAGTTTAATTGCTGCAAATTGCTGAAAATTGTCCATAGTGTCCCTATCTCATCTAGTTTGAACAGTTACGTTTAACAGATTGTATCCAGAGTGCAATCCAAACATGATTTTAGACCTTGTTTATATGGAAAAGTGGTTATTTCTGTAGTTTAATTGCTGCAAATTGCTGAAAATTGTCCATAGTGTCCCTTATCATCTAGTTTGAACAGTTCCGTTTAACAGATTGTATCCAGAGTGCAATCCAAACATGATTTTAGACCTTGTTTATATGGAAAAGTGGTTATTTCTGTAGTTTAATAGCTGAAAATTGTCCATAGTGTCCCTATCTCATCTAGTTTGAACAGTTACGTTTAACAGAGTGCAATCCAAACATGATTTTAGACCTTGTTTATATGGAAAAGTGGTTATTTCTGTAGTTTAATTGCTGCAAATTGCTGAAAATTGTCCATAATGTTCCTATCTCATCTAGTTTGAACAGTTACGTTTAACAGATTGTATCCAGAGTGCAATCCAAACATGATTTTAGACCTTGTTTATATGGAAAAGTGGTTATTTCTGTAGTTTAATTGCCGCAAATTGCTGAAAATTGTCCATAGTGTCCCTTATCATCTAGTTTGAACAGTTCCGTTTAACAGATTGTATCCAGAGTGCAATCCAAACATGATTTTAGACCTTGTTTATATGGAAAAGTGGTTATTTCTGTAGTTTAATAGCTGAAAATTGTCCATAGTGTCCCTATCTCATCTAGTTTGAACAGTTACGTTTAACAGAGTGCAATCCAAACATGATTTTAGACCTTGTTTATATGGAAAAGTGGTTATTTCTGTAGTTTAATTGCCGCAAATTGCTGAAAATTGTCCATAGTGTCCCTTATCATCTAGTTTGAACAGTTCCGTTTAACAGATTGTATCCAGAGTGCAATCCAAACATGATTTTAGACCTTGTTTATATGGAAAAGTGGTTATTTCTGTAGTTTAATAGCTGAAAATTGTCCATAGTGTCCCTATCTCATCTAGTTTGAACAGTTACGTTTAACAGAGTGCAATCCAAACATGATTTTAGACCTTGTTTATATGGAAAAGTGGTTATTTCTGTAGTTTAATTGCTGCAAATTGCTGAAAATTGTCCATAGTGTCCCTTATCATCTAGTTTGAACAGTTCCGTTTAACAGATTGTATCCAGAGTGCAATCCAAACATGATTTTAGACCTTGTTTATATGGAAAAGTGGTTATTTCTGTAGTTTAATAGCTGAAAATTGTCCATAGTGTCCCTATCTCATCTAGTTTGAACAGTTACGTTTAACAGAGTGCAATCCAAACATGATTTTAGACCTTGTTTATATGGAAAAGTGGTTATTTCTGTAGTTTAATTGCTGAAAATTGTCCATAGTGTCCCTTATCATCTAGTTTGAACAGTTCAGTTTAACAGATTGTGTACAGAGTGCAATCCAAACATGATTTTAGACCTTGTTTATATGGAAAAGTGGTTATTTCTGTAGTTTAATTGCTGCAAATTGCTGAAAATTGTCCATAGTGTCCCTTATCATCTAGTTTGAACAGTTCAGTTTAACAGATTGTGTACAGAGTGCAATCCAAACATGATTTTAGACCTTGTTTATATGGAAAAGTGGTTATTTCTGTAGTTTGTTTGCTGCAAATTGCTGAAAATTGTCCATAGTGTCCCTTATCATCTAGTTTGAACAGTTCCGTTTAACAGATTGTATCCAGAGTGCAATCCAAACATGATTTTAGACCTTGTTTATATGGAAAAGTGGTTATTTCTGTAGTTTAATTGCTGCAAATTGCTGAAAATTGTCCATAGTGTCCCTATCATCTAGTTTGAACAGTTACGTTTAACAGAGTGCAATCCAAACATGATTTTAGACCTTGTTTATATGGAAAAGTGGTTATTTCTGTAGTTTAATTGCTGCAAATTGCTGAAAATTGTCCATAGTGTCCCTATCTCATCTAGTTTGAACAGTTACGTTTAACAGATTGTATCCAGAGTGCAATCCAAACATGATTTTAGACCTTGTTTATATGGAAAAGTGATTATTTCTGTAGTTTAATTGCTGCAAATTGCTGAAAATTGTCCATAGTGTCCCTATCATCTAGTTTGAACAGTTACGTTTAACAGAGTGCAATCCAAACATGATTTTAGACCTTGTTTATATGGAAAAGTGGTTATTTCTGTAGTTTAATTGCTGCAAATTGCTGAAAATTGTCCATAGTGTCCCTATCTCATCTAGTTTGAACAGTTACGTTTAACAGATTGTATCCAGAGTGCAATCCAAACATGATTTTAGACCTTGTTTATATGGAAAAGTGGTTATTTCTGTAGTTTAATTGCTGCAAATTGCTGAAAATTGTCCATAGTGTCCCTTATCATCTAGTTTGAACAGTTCCGTTTAACAGATTGTATCCAGAGTGCAATCCAAACATGATTTTAGACCTTGTTTATATGGAAAAGTGGTTATTTCTGTAGTTTAATTGCTGCAAATTGCTGAAAATTGTCCATAGTGTCCCTTATCATCTAGTTTGAACAGTTCAGTTTAACAGATTGTGTACAGAGTGCAATCCAAACATGATTTTAGACCTTGTTTATATGGAAAAGTGGTTATTTCTGTAGTTTGTTTGCTGCAAATTGCTGCAAATTGTCCATAGTGTCCCTTATCATCTAGTTTGAACAGTTCCGTTTAACAGATTGTATCCAGAGTGCAATCCAAACATGATTTTAGACCTTGTTTATATGGAAAAGTGGTTATTTCTGTAGTTTAATTGCTGCAAATTGCTGAAAATTGTCCATAGTGTCCCTATCATCTAGTTTGAACAGTTACGTTTAACAGAGTGCAATCCAAACATGATTTTAGACCTTGTTTTTATGGAAAAGTGGTTATTTCTGTAGTTTAATTGCTGCAAATTGCTGAAAATTGTCCATAGTGTCCCTATCTCATCTAGTTTGAACAGTTACGTTTAACAGATTGTATCCAGAGTGCAATCCAAACATGATTTTAGACCTTGTTTATATGGAAAAGTGATTATTTCTGTAGTTTAATTGCTGCAAATTGCTGAAAATTGTCCATAGTGTCCCTATCATCTAGTTTGAACAGTTACGTTTAACAGAGTGCAATCCAAACATGATTTTAGACCTTGTTTATATGGAAAAGTGGTTATTTCTGTAGTTTAATTGCTGAAAAAGGTCCATAGTGTCCCTATCTCATCTAGTTTGAACAGTAACGTTTGACAGATTGTATCCAGAGTGCAATCCAAACATGATTTTAGACCTTGTTTATATGGAAAAGTGGTTATTTCTGTAGTTCAATTGCTGCAAATTGCTGAAAATTGTCCATAGTGTCCCTATCTCATCTAGTTTGAACAGTTCCGTTTAACAGATTGTATCCAGAGTGCAATCCAAACATGATTTTAGACCTTGTTTATATGGAAAAGTGGTTATTTCTGTAGTTTGTTTGCTGCAAATTGCTCAAAATTGTCCATAGTGTCCCTTATCATCTAGTTTGAACAGTTCAGTTTAACAGATTGTGTACAGAGTGCAATCCAAACATGATTTTAGACCTTGTTTATATGGAAAAGTGGTTATTTCTGTAGTTTAATTGCTGAAAATTGTCCATTGTGTCCCTATCTCATCTAGTTTGAACAGTTACGTTTAACAGAGTGCAATCCAAACATGATTTTAGACCTTGTTTATATGGAAAAGTGGTTATTTCTGTAGTTTAATTGCTGCAAATTGCTGAAAATTGTCCATAGTGTCCCTTATCATCTAGTTTGAACAGTTCCGTTTAACAGATTGTATCCAGAGTGCAATCCAAACATGATTTTAGACCTTGTTTATATGGAAAAGTGGTTATTTCTGTAGTTTGTTTGCTGCAAATTGCTGAAAATTGTCCATAGTGTCCCTTATCATCTAGTTTGAACAGTTCAGTTTAACAGATTGTGTACAGAGTGCAATCCAAACATGATTTTAGACCTTGTTTATATGGAAAAGTGGTTATTTCTGTAGTTTAATTGCTGCAAATTGCTGAAAATTGTCCATAGTGTCCCTTATCATCTAGTTTGAACAGTTCAGTTTAACAGATTGTGTACAGAGTGCAATCCAAACATGATTTTAGACCTTGTTTATATGGAAAAGTGGTTATTTCTGTAGTTTGTTTGCTGCAAATTGCTGAAAATTGTCCATAGTGTCCCTTATCATCTAGTTTAAACAGTTCCGTTTAACAGATTGTATCCAGAGTGCAATCCAAACATGATTTTAGACCTTGTTTATATGGAAAAGTGGTTATTTCTGTAGTTTAATTGCTGCAAATTGCTGAAAATTGTCCATAGTGTCCCTATCATCTAGTTTGAACAGTTACGTTTAACAGAGTGCAATCCAAACATGATTTTAGACCTTGTTTATATGGAAAAGTGGTTATTTCTGTAGTTTAATTGCTGCAAATTGCTGAAAATTGTCCATAGTGTCCCTATCTCATCTAGTTTGAACAGTTACGTTTAACAGATTGTATCCAGAGTGCAATCCAAACATGATTTTAGACCTTGTTTATATGGAAAAGTGGTTATTTCTGTAGTTTAATTGCTGCAAATTGCTGAAAATTGTCCATAGTGTCCCTATCTCATCTAGTTTGAACAGTTACGTTTAACAGAGTGCAATCCAAACATGATTTTAGACCTTGTTTATATGGAAAAGTGGTTATTTCTGTAGTTTAATTGCTGCAAATTGCTGAAAATTGTCCATAGTGTCCCTATCTCATCTAGTTTGAACAGTTACGTTTAACCCGTCTACGATATTGGTTCCCAATTGGGAATCAACCCTCCCACGTTCAGCTGAAACGGTGGCGCATGGAACGCAAAAATATTCTTAAAAATATTTAACCTCCACACATTAACAAGTCCAATAGCTCAAATGAAAGATAAACACCTTGTTCATCTAGCCAGCAAGTCAGATTTCTAAAATGTTTTACGGCGAAAACATAGCACATATATATGTAAAACCACCACCAGACACAGCTCATTTGAATAGCCAAAACATGCAATCAACAAACGCAGGATTAAAAAATAAATCGTTCACTAACCTTTTGAAAATCTTCATCAGATGACATGTTACACAGTACATTTTTTTTTCAATAATATGCCATTTATATCCATAAATGTCCATTTACAGTGAGTTCACGTTCAGAAATTACTCAAAAATGCCCGCAGGAAATCTAGGTAGCGCGGCAAGATAACGTAAATAGACATCATAAACTTTGACTAAATATACATGTTCTACATATAGTTAGAAAGATACACTGCTTCTTTATGCAACCGCTTTGTTAGATTTATTTTTAACGTTACAGAAATCGCACACTATTCAATATGCTGAGACGGCGCTCAGTTCCAAGCTACATTTCTACGTAATGTTGGAGTCAACAGAAACACAGATTTAAGCATAAATATTCCCTTACCTTCGATGGTCTTCGTTCAGAATGTTCTGGAAGGCTTCATACTTACCCAATACATCGTTTGGTTTCAAGTCTTGCGTCTTTGTATTAGCTACTGCTAATAACATCAGCTGAAATGCACCCAAAACGTCCTCTGGTCCGGAAAAGTTGCGCATCAAAACTTCAAAATTACATATTATATGTCGACTAAACAGGTCAAACTAAGTGCAGAAGCAAGCTTTATGATGTTTTAGACACACAAAACAAACTTCAATTCAATCGGCCATCGTCTGCCCTTCTCTTGAGTGCTGGAACAAAGGAATGGCTGGGACCAATTCGCGCCCCTACGCACAGCCTATTTTCTCGTGGCACGCACTAATTTCACTCCCATAGGGTCAATTCTCGCGGGATTTGAACGATTCAAAGCTCTACTGAAAGAGGACATCTAGCGGAAGAGATAGAAAGTCTCCCCAGAATCATAACTGGTTGGGAAGGGTGGGGGCGATGACGTCAAAGTTGCTCCAACTTTCATGGCCACAAAAACTAGTTTGGAAGAATGCCTGCCCTGTGAGTTCTGCTATACTTACAGACATAATTCCAACGGTTTTAGAATCTTTAGAGTGTTTTCTATCCAATAATAATTTTTATTTGCATATATTAGCAATTTTTGACAGATTTTTTTTTCAGTTTACTAGGGGTACCCAATCTCTCCAAAGGGGGCATATGTCTGCCATATCCTTAACTTAACAGATTGTATCCAGAGTGCAATCCAAACATGATTTTAGACCTTGTTTATATGGAAAAGTGGTTATTTCTGTAGTTTAATTTCTGCAAATTGCTGAAAATTGTCCATAGTGTCCCTATCTCATCTACTTTGAACAGTTACGTTTAACAGATTGTATCCAGAGTGCAATCCAAACATGATTTTAGACCTTGTTTATATGGAAAAGTGGTTATTTCTGTAGTTTAATTGCTGCAAATTGCTGAAAATTGTCCATAGTGTCCCTATCATCTAGTTTGAACAGTTCCGTTTAACAGATTGTATCCAGAGTGCAATCCAAACATGATTTTAGACCTTGTTTATATGGAAAAGTGGTTATTTCTCTAGTTTGTTTGCTGCAAATTGCTGCAAATTGTCCATAGTGTCCCTTATCATCTAGTTTGAACAGTTCAGTTTAACAGATTGTGTACAGAGTGCAATCCAAACATGATTTTAGACCTTGTTTATATGGAAAAGTGGTTATTTCTGTAGTTTAATTGCTGCAAATTGCTGAAAATTGTCCATAGTGTCCCTATCTCATCTACTTTGAACAGTTACGTTTAACAGATTGTATCCAGAGTGCAATCCAAACATGATTTTAGACCTTGTTTATATTGAAAAGTGTTTATTTCTGTAGTTTAATTGCTGCAAATTGCTGAAAATTGTCCATAGTGTCCCTATCATCTAGTTTGAACAGTTCCGTTTAACAGATTGTATCCAGAGTGCAATCCAAACATGATTTTAGACCTTGTTTATATGGAAAAGTGGTTATTTCTCTAGTTTGTTTGCTGCAAATTGCTGAAAATTGTCCATAGTGTCCCTTATCATCTAGTTTGAACAGTTCAGTTTAACAGATTGTGTACAGAGTGCAATCCAAACATGATTTTAGACCTTGTTTATATGGAAAAGTGGTTATTTATGTAGTTTAATTGCTGCAAATTGCTGAAAATTGTCCATAGTGTCCCTATCTCATCTACTTTGAACAGTTACGTTTAACAGATTGTATCCAGAGTGCAATCCAAACATGATTTTAGACCTTGTTTATATTGAAAAGTGTTTATTTCTGTAGTTTAATTGCTGCAAATTGCTGAAAATTGTCCATAGTGTCCCTATCATCTAGTTTGAACAGTTCCGTTTAACAGATTGTATCCAGAGTGCAATCCAAACATGATTTTAGACCTTGTTTATATGGAAAAGTGGTTATTTCTCTAGTTTGTTTGCTGCAAATTGCTGAAAATTGTCCATAGTGTCCCTTATCATCTAGTTTGAACAGTTCAGTTTAACAGATTGTGTACAGAGTGCAATCCAAACATGATTTTAGACCTTGTTTATATGGAAAAGTGGTTATTTCTGTAGTTTAATTGCTGCAAATTGCTGAAAATTGTCCATAGTGTCCCTTATCATCTAGTTTGAACAGTTCCGTTTAACAGATTGTTTCCAGAGTACAATCCAAACATGATTTTAGACCTTGTTTATATGGAAAAGTGGTTATTTCTGTAGTTTAATTGCTGAAAATTGTCCATAGTGTCCCTATCTCATCTAGTTTGAACAGTTACGTTTAACAGAGTGCAATCCAAACATGATTTTAGACCTTGTTTATATGGAAAAGTGGTTATTTCTGTAGTTTAATTGCTGCAAATTGCTGAAAATTGTCCATAGAGTCCCTATCTCATCTAGTTTGAACAGTTACGTTGAACAGATTGTATCCAGAGTGCAATCCAAACATGATTTTAGACCTTGTTTATATGGAAAAGTGGTTATTTCTGTAGTTTAATTGCTGAAAATTGTCCATAGTGTCCCTATCTCATCTAGTTTGAACAGTTACGTTTAACAGAGTGCAATCCAAACATGATTTTAGACCTTGTTTATATGGTAAAGTGGTTATTTCTGTAGTTTAATTGATGCAAATTGCTGAAAATTGTCCATAGTGTCCCTATCTCATCTAGTTTGAACAGTTACGTTTAACAGATTGTATCCAGAGTGCAATCCAAACATGATTTTAGACCTTGTTTATATGGAAAAGTGGTTATTTCTGTAGTTTAATTGCTGCAAATTGCTGAAAATTGTCCATAGTGTCCCTATCTCATCTAGTTTGAACACTTACGTTTAACAGATTGTATCCAGAGTGCAATCCAAACATGATTTTAGACCTTGTTTATATGGAAAAGTGGTTATTTCTGTAGTTTGTTTGCTGCAAATTGCTGAAAATTGTCCATAGTGTCCCTATCTCATCTAGTTTGTACAGTAACGTTTGACAGATTGTATCCAGAGTGCAATCCAAACATGATTTTAGACCTTGTTTATATGGAAAAGTGGTTATTTCTGTAGTTTAATTGCTGCAAATTGCTGAAAATTGTCCATAGTGTCCCTATCTCATCTAGTTTGAACAGTTCCGTTTAACAGATTGTATCCAGAGTGCAATCCAAACATGATTTTAGACCTTGTTTATATGGAAAAGTGGTTATTTCTGTAGTTTGTTTGCTGAAAATTGCTGAAAATTGTCCATAGTGTCCCTTATCATCTAGTTTGAACAGTTCCGTTTAACAGATTGTGTCCAGAGTACAATCCAAACATGATTTTAGACCTTGTTTATATGGAAAAGTGGTTATTTCTGTAGTTTAATTGCTGAAAATTGTCCATAGTGTCCCTATCTCATCTAGTTTGAACAGTTACGTTTAACAGATTGTATCCAGAGTGCAATCCAAACATGATTTTAGACCTTGTTTATATGGAAAAGTGGTTATTTCTGTAGTTTAATTGCTGCAAATTGCTGAAAATTGTCCATAGTGTCCCTATCATCTAGTTTGAACAGTTCCGTTTATTAACAGATTGTATCCAGAGTGCAATCCAAACATGATTTTAGACCTTGTTTATATTGAAAAGTGATTATTTCTGTAGTTTAATTGCTGCAAATTGCTGAAAATTGTCCATATCTCATCTAGTTTGAACAGTTACGTTTAACAGATTGTATCCAGAGTGCAATCCAAACATGATTTTAGACCTTGTTTATATGGAAAAGTGGTTATTTCTGTAGTTTGTTTGCTGCAAATTGTCCATAGTGTCCCTTATCATCTAGTTTGAACAGTTCCGTTTAACAGATTGTGTCCAGAGTGCAATCCAAACATGATTTTTGACCTTGTTTATATGGAAAAGTGGTTATTTCTGTAGTTTAATTGCTGAAAATTGTCCATAGTGTCCCTATCTCATCTAGTTTGAACAGTTACGTTTAACAGAGTGCAATCCAAACATGATTTTAGACCTTGTTTATATGGAAAAGTGGTTATTTCTGTAGTTTAATTGCTGCAAATTGCTGAAAATTGTCCATAGTGTCCCTTATCATCTAGTTTGAACAGTTCCGTTTAACAGATTGTATCCAGAGTGCAATCCAAACATGATTTTAGACCTTGTTTATATGGAAAAGTGGTTATTTCTGTAGTTTAATTGCTGAAAATTGTCCATAGTGTCCCTATCTCATCTAGTTTGAACAGTTACGTTTAACAGATTGTATCCAGAGTGCAATCCAAACATGATTTTAGACCTTGTTTATATGGAAAAGTGGTTATTTCTGTAGTTTGTTTGCTGCAAATTGCTGAAAATTGTCCATAGTGTCCCTTATCATCTAGTTTGAACAGTTCCGTTTAACAGATTGTGTCCAGAGTGCAATCCAAACATGATTTTAGACCTTGTTTATATGGAAAAGTGGTTATTTCTGTAGTTTAATTGCTGAAAATTGTCCATAGTGTCCCTATCTCATCTAGTTTGAACAGTTACGTTTAACAGAGTGCAATCCAAACATGATTTTAGACCTTGTTTATATGGAAAAGTGGTTATTTCTGTAGTTTAATTGCTGCAAATTGCTGAAAATTGTCCATAGTGTCCCTTATCATCTAGTTTGAACAGTTCCGTTTAACAGATTGTATCCAGAGTGCAATCCAAACATGATTTTAGACCTTGTTTTTATGGAAAAGTGGTTATTTCTGTAGTTTAATTGCTGCAAATTGCTGAAAATTGTCCATAGTGTCCCTATCTCATCTAGTTTGAACAGTTACGTTTAACAGATTGTATCCAGAGTGCAATCCAAACATGATTTTAGACCTTGTTTATATGGAAAAGTGGTTATTTCTGTAGTTTAATTGCTGAAAATTGTCCATAGTGTCCCTATCTCATCTAGTTTGAACAGTTCCGTTTAACAGATTGTATCCAGAGTGTAATCCAAACATGATTTTAGACCTTGTTTATATGGAAAAGTGGTTATTTCTGTAGTTTGTTTGCTGCAAATTGCTGAAAATTGTCCATAGTGTCCCTATCTCATCTACTTTGAACAGTTACGTTTAACAGATTGTATCCAGAGTGCAATCCAAACATGATTTTAGACCTTGTTTATATTGAAAAGTGGTTATTTCTGTAGTTTAATTGCTGCAAATTGCTGAAAATTGTCCATAGTGTCCCTATCATCTAGTTTGAACAGTTCCGTTTATTAACAGATTGTATCCAGAGTGCAATCCAAACATGATTTTAGACCTTGTTTATATTGAAAAGTGATTATTTCTGTAGTTTAATTGCTGCAAATTGCTGAAAATTGTCCATATCTCATCTAGTTTGAACAGTTACGTTTAACAGATTGTATCCAGAGTGCAATCCAAACATGATTTTAGACCTTGTTTATATGGAAAAGTGGTTATTTCTGTAGTTTGTTTGCTGCAAATTGCTGAAAATTGTCCATAGTGTCCCTTATCATCTAGTTTGAACAGTTCCGTTTAACAGATTGTGTCCAGAGTGCAATCCAAACATGATTTTAGACCTTGTTTATATGGAAAAGTGGTTATTTCTGTAGTTTAATTGCTGAAAATTGTCCATAGTGTCCCTATCTCATCTAGTTTGAACAGTTACGTTTAACAGAGTGCAATCCAAACATGATTTTAGACCTTGTTTATATGGAAAAGTGGTTATTTCTGTAGTTTAATTGATGCAAATTGCTGAAAATTGTCCATAGAGTCCCTATCTCATCTAGTTTGAACAGTTACGTTGAACAGATTGTATCCAGAGTGCAATCCAAACATGATTTTAGACCTTGTTTATATGGAAAAGTGGTTATTTCTGTAGTTTAATTGCTGAAAATTGTCCATAGTGTCCCTATCTCATCTAGTTTGAACAGTTACGTTTAACAGAGTGCAATCCAAACATGATTTTAGACCTTGTTTATATGGTAAAGTGGTTATTTCTGTAGTTTAATTGATGCAAATTGCTGAAAATTGTCCATAGTGTCCCTATCTCATCTAGTTTGAACAGTTACGTTTAACAGATTGTATCCAGAGTGCAATCCAAACATGATTTTAGACCTTGTTTATATGGAAAAGTGGTTATTTCTGTAGTTTAATTGCTGCAAATTGCTGAAAATTGTCCATAGTGTCCCTATCTCATCTAGTTTGAACACTTACGTTTAACAGATTGTATCCAGAGTGCAATCCAAACATGATTTTAGACCTTGTTTATATGGAAAAGTGGTTATTTCTGTAGTTTGTTTGCTGAAAATTGCTGAAATTTGTCCATAGTGTCCCTTATCATCTAGTTTGAACAGTTCCGTTTAACAGATTGTGTCCAGAGTGCAATCCAAACATGATTTTAGACCTTGTTTATATGGAAAAGTGGTTATTTCTGTAGTTTAATTGCTGCAAATTGCTGCAAATTGTCCATAGTGTCCCTATCATCTAGTTTGAACAGTTCCGTTTATTAACAGATTGTATCCAGAGTGCAATCCAAACATGATTTTAGACCTTGTTTATATTGAAAAGTGATTATTTCTGTAGTTTAATTGCTGCAAATTGCTGAAAATTGTCCATATCTCATCTAGTTTGAACACTTACGTTTAACAGATTGTATCCAGAGTGCAATCCAAACATGATTTTAGACCTTGTTTATATGGAAAAGTGGTTATTTCTGTAGTTTGTTTGCTGCAAATTGATGAAAATTGTCCATAGTGTCCCTTATCATCTAGTTTGAACAGTTCCGTTTAACAGATTGTGTCCAGAGTGCAATCCAAACATGATTTTAGACCTTGTTTATATGGAAAAGTGGTTATTTCTGTAGTTTAATTGCTGAAAATTGTCCATAGTGTCCCTATCTCATCTAGTTTGAACAGTTACGTTTAACAGAGTGCAATCCAAACATGATTTTAGACCTTGTTTATATGGAAAAGTGGTTATTTCTGTAGTTTAATTGCTGCAAATTGCTGAAAATTGTCCATAGTGTCCCTTATCATCTAGTTTGAACAGTTCCGTTTAACAGATTGTATCCAGAGTGCAATCCAAACATGATTTTAGACCTTGTTTTTATGGAAAAGTGGTTATTTCTGTAGTTTAATTGCTGCAAATTGCTGAAAATTGTCCATAGTGTCCCTATCTCATCTAGTTTGAACAGTTACGTTTAACAGATTGTATCCAGAGTGCAATCCAAACATGATTTTAGACCTTGTTTATATGGAAAAGTGGTTATTTCTGTAGTTTAATTGCTGAAAATTGTCCATAGTGTCCCTATCTCATCTAGTTTGAACAGTTCCGTTTAACAGATTGTATCCAGAGTGTAATCCAAACATGATTTTAGACCTTGTTTATATGGAAAAGTGGTTATTTCTGTAGTTTGTTTGCTGCAAATTGCTGAAAATTGTCCATAGTGTCCCTATCTCATCTACTTTGAACAGTTACGTTTAACAGATTGTATCCAGAGTGCAATCCAAACATGATTTTAGACCTTGTTTATATTGAAAAGTGGTTATTTCTGTAGTTTAATTGCTGCAAATTGCTGAAAATTGTCCATAGTGTCCCTATCATCTAGTTTGAACAGTTCCGTTTAACAGATTGTGTCCAGAGTGCAATCCAAACATGATTTTAGACCTTGTTTATATGGAAAAGTGGTTATTTCTGTAGTTTAATTGCTGAAAATTGTCCATAGTGTCCCTATCTCATCTAGTTTGAACAGTTACGTTTAACAGAGTGCAATCCAAACATGATTTTAGACCTTGTTTATATGGAAAAGTGGTTATTTCTGTAGTTTAATTGCTGCAAATTGCTGAAAATTGTCCATAGAGTCCCTATCTCATCTAGTTTGAACAGTTACGTTGAACAGATTGTATCCAGAGTGCAATCCAAACATGATTTTAGACCTTGTTTATATGGAAAAGTGGTTATTTCTGTAGTTTAATTGCTGAAAATTGTCCATAGTGTCCCTATCTCATCTAGTTTGAACAGTTACGTTTAACAGAGTGCAATCCAAACATGATTTTAGACCTTGTTTATATGGTAAAGTGGTTATTTCTGTAGTTTAATTGATGCAAATTGCTGAAAATTGTCCATAGTGTCCCTATCTCATCTAGTTTGAACAGTTACGTTTAACAGATTGTATCCAGAGTGCAATCCAAACATGATTTTAGACCTTGTTTATATGGAAAAGTGGTTATTTCTGTAGTTTAATTGCTGCAAATTGCTGAAAATTGTCCATAGTGTCCCTATCTCATCTAGTTTGAACACTTACGTTTAACAGATTGTATCCAGAGTGCAATCCAAACATGATTTTAGACCTTGTTTATATGGAAAAGTGGTTATTTCTGTAGTTTGTTTGCTGAAAATTGCTGAAATTTGTCCATAGTGTCCCTTATCATCTAGTTTGAACAGTTCCGTTTAACAGATTGTGTCCAGAGTGCAATCCAAACATGATTTTAGACCTTGTTTATATGGAAAAGTGGTTATTTCTGTAGTTTAATTGCTGCAAATTGCTGAAAATTGTCCATAGTGTCCCTATCATCTAGTTTGAACAGTTCCGTTTATTAACAGATTGTATCCAGAGTGCAATCCAAACATGATTTTAGACCTTGTTTATATTGAAAAGTGATTATTTCTGTAGTTTAATTGCTGCAAATTGCTGAAAATTGTCCATATCTCATCTAGTTTGAACACTTACGTTTAACAGATTGTATCCAGAGTGCAATCCAAACATGATTTTAGACCTTGTTTATATGGAAAAGTGGTTAGTTCTGTAGTTTGTTTGCTGCAAATTGCTGAAAATTGTCCATAGTGTCCCTTATCATCTAGTTTGAACAGTTCCGTTTAACAGATTGTGTCCAGAGTGCAATCCAAACATGATTTTAGACCTTGTTTATATGGAAAAGTGGTTATTTCTGTAGTTTAATTGCTGAAAATTGTCCATAGTGTCCCTATCTCATCTAGTTTGAACAGTTACGTTTAACAGAGTGCAATCCAAACATGATTTTAGACCTTGTTTATATGGAAAAGTGGTTATTTCTGTAGTTTAATTGCTGCAAATTGCTGAAAATTGTCCATAGTGTCCCTTATCATCTAGTTTGAACAGTTCCGTTTAACAGATTGTATCCAGAGTGCAATCCAAACATGATTTTAGACCTTGTTTTTATGGAAAAGTGGTTATTTCTGTAGTTTAATTGCTGCAAATTGCTGAAAATTGTCCATAGTGTCCCTATCTCATCTAGTTTGAACAGTTACGTTTAACAGATTGTATCCAGAGTGCAATCCAAACATGATTTTAGACCTTGTTTATATGGAAAAGTGGTTATTTCTGTAGTTTAATTGCTGAAAATTGTCCATAGTGTCCCTATCTCATCTAGTTTGAACAGTTCCGTTTAACAGATTGTATCCAGAGTGTAATCCAAACATGATTTTAGACCTTGTTTATATGGAAAAGTGGTTATTTCTGTAGTTTGTTTGCTGCAAATTGCTGAAAATTGTCCATAGTGTCCCTATCTCATCTACTTTGAACAGTTACGTTTAACAGATTGTATCCAGAGTGCAATCCAAACATGATTTTAGACCTTGTTTATATTGAAAAGTGGTTATTTCTGTAGTTTGTTTGCTGCAAATTGCTGAAAATTGTCCATAGTGTCCCTTATCATCTAGTTTGAACAGTTCCGTTTAACAGATTGTGTCCAGAGTGCAATCCAAACATGATTTTAGACCTTGTTTATATGGAAAAGTGGTTATTTCTGTAGTTTAATTGCTGAAAATTGTCCATAGTGTCCCTATCTCATCTAGTTTGAACAGTTACGTTTAACAGAGTGCAATCCAAACATGATTTTAGACCTTGTTTATATGGAAAAGTGGTTATTTCTGTAGTTTAATTGCTGCAAATTGCTGAAAATTGTCCATAGTGTCCCTTATCATCTAGTTTGAACAGTTCCGTTTAACAGATTGTATCCAGAGTGCAATCCAAACATGATTTTAGACCTTGTTTTTATGGAAAAGTGGTTATTTCTGTAGTTTAATTGCTGCAAATTGCTGAAAATTGTCCATAGTGTCCCTATCTCATCTAGTTTGAACAGTTACGTTTAACAGATTGTATCCAGAGTGCAATCCAAACATGATTTTAGACCTTGTTTATATGGAAAAGTGGTTATTTCTGTAGTTTAATTGCTGAAAATTGTCCATAGTGTCCCTATCTCATCTAGTTTGAACAGTTCCGTTTAACAGATTGTATCCAGAGTGTAATCCAAACATGATTTTAGACCTTGTTTATATGGAAAAGTGGTTATTTCTGTAGTTTGTTTGCTGCAAATTGCTGAAAATTGTCCATAGTGTCCCTATCTCATCTACTTTGAACAGTTACGTTTAACAGATTGTATCCAGAGTGCAATCCAAACATGATTTTAGACCTTGTTTATATTGAAAAGTGGTTATTTCTGTAGTTTAATTGCTGCAAATTGCTGAAAATTGTCCATAGTGTCCCTATCATCTAGTTTGAACAGTTCCGTTTATTAACAGATTGTATCCAGAGTGCAATCCAAACATGATTTTAGACCTTGTTTATATTGAAAAGTGATTATTTCTGTAGTTTAATTGCTGCAAATTGCTGAAAATTGTCCATATCTCATCTAGTTTGAACAGTTACGTTTAACAGATTGTATCCAGAGTGCAATCCAAACATGATTTTAGACCTTGTTTATATGGAAAAGTGGTTATTTCTGTAGTTTGTTTGCTGCAAATTGCTGCAAATTGTCCATAGTGTCCCTTATCATCTAGTTTGAACAGTTCCGTTTAACAGATTGTGTCCAGAGTGCAATCCAAACATGATTTTAGACCTTGTTTATATGGAAAAGTGGTTATTTCTGTAGTTTAATTGCTGAAAATTGTCCATAGTGTCCCTATCTCATCTAGTTTGAACAGTTACGTTTAACAGAGTGCAATCCAAACATGATTTTAGACCTTGTTTATATGGAAAAGTGGTTATTTCTGTAGTTTAATTGCTGCAAATTGCTGAAAATTGTCCATAGAGTCCCTATCTCATCTAGTTTGAACAGTTACGAAGAACAGATTGTATCCAGAGTGCAATCCAAACATGATTTTAGACCTTGTTTATATGGAAAAGTGGTTATTTCTGTAGTTTAATTGCTGAAAATTGTCCATAGTGTCCCTATCTCATCTAGTTTGAACAGTTACGTTTAACAGAGTGCAATCCAAACATGATTTTAGACCTTGTTTATATGGTAAAGTGGTTATTTCTGTAGTTTAATTGATGCAAATTGCTGAAAATTGTCCATAGTGTCCCTATCTCATCTAGTTTGAACAGTTACGTTTAACAGATTGTATCCAGAGTGCAATCCAAACATGATTTTAGACCTTGTTTATATGGAAAAGTGGTTATTTCTGTAGTTTAATTGCTGCAAATTGCTGAAAATTGTCCATAGTGTCCCTATCTCATCTAGTTTGAACACTTACGTTTAACAGATTGTATCCAGAGTGCAATCCAAACATGATTTTAGACCTTGTTTATATGGAAAAGTGGTTATTTCTGTAGTTTGTTTGCTGAAAATTGCTGAAATTTGTCCATAGTGTCCCTTATCATCTAGTTTGAACAGTTCCGTTTAACAGATTGTGTCCAGAGTGCAATCCAAACATGATTTTAGACCTTGTTTATATGGAAAAGTGGTTATTTCTGTAGTTTAATTGCTGCAAATTGCTGAAAATTGTCCATAGTGTCCCTATCATCTAGTTTGAACAGTTCCGTTTATTAACAGATTGTATCCAGAGTGCAATCCAAACATGATTTTAGACCTTGTTTATATTGAAAAGTGATTATTTCTGTAGTTTAATTGCTGCAAATTGCTGAAAATTGTCCATATCTCATCTAGTTTGAACACTTACGTTTAACAGATTGTATCCAGAGTGCAATCCAAACATGATTTTAGACCTTGTTTATATGGAAAAGTGGTTATTTCTGTAGTTTGTTTGCTGCAAATTGCTGAAAATTGTCCATAGTGTCCCTTATCATCTAGTTTGAACAGTTCCGTTTAACAGATTGTGTCCAGAGTGCAATCCAAACATGATTTTAGACCTTGTTTATATGGAAAAGTGGTTATTTCTGTAGTTTAATTGCTGAAAATTGTCCATAGTGTCCCTATCTCATCTAGTTTGAACAGTTACGTTTAACAGAGTGCAATCCAAACATGATTTTAGACCTTGTTTATATGGAAAAGTGGTTATTTCTGTAGTTTAATTGCTGCAAATTGCTGAAAATTGTCCATAGTGTCCCTATCTCATCTAGTTTGAACAGTTACGTTTAACAGAGTGCAATCCAAACATGATTTTAGACCTTGTTTATATGGAAAAGTGGTTATTTCTGTAGTTTAATTGCTGCAAATTGCTGAAAATTGTCCATAGTGTCCCTTATCATCTAGTTTGAACAGTTCCGTTTAACAGATTGTATCCAGAGTGCAATCCAAACATGATTTTAGACCTTGTTTATATGGAAAAGTGGTTATTTCTGTAGTTTAATTGCTGCAAATTGCTGAAAATTGTCCATAGTGTCCCTATCTCATCTAGTTTGAACAGTTACGTTTAACAGATTGTATCCAGAGTGCAATCCAAACATGATTTTAGACCTTGTTTATATAGAAAAGTGGTTATTTCTGTAGTTTAATTGCTGAAAATTGTCCATAGTGTCCCTATCTCATCTAGTTTGAACAGTTACGTTTAACAGAGTGCAATCCAAACATGATTTTAGACCTTGTTTATATGGAAAAGTGGTTATTTCTGTAGTTTAATTGCTGCAAATTGCTGAAAATTGTCCATAGTGTCCCTATCTCATCTAGTTTGAACAGTTACGTTTAACAGAGTGCAATCCAAACATGATTTTAGACCTTGTTTATATGGAAAAGTGGTTATTTCTGTAGTTTAATTGCTGCAAATTGCTGAAAATTGTCCATAGTGTCCCTATCTCATCTAGTTTGAACAGTTACGTTTGACAGATTGTATCCAGAGTGCAATCCAAACATGATTTTAGACCTTGTTTATATGGAAAAGTGGTTATTTCTGTAGTTTAATTGCTGCAAATTGCTGAAAATTGTCCATAGTGTCCCTTATCATCTAGTTTGAACAGTTCCGTTTAACAGATTGTATCCAGAGTGCAATCCAAACATGATTTTAGACCTTGTTTATATGGAAAAGTGGTTATTTCTGTAGTTTAATTGCTGCAAATTGCTGAAAATTGTCCATAGTGTCCCTATCTCATCTAGTTTGAACAGTTACGTTTAACAGATTGTATCCAGAGTGCAATCCAAACATGATTTTAGACCTTGTTTATATAGAAAAGTGGTTATTTCTGTAGTTTAATTGCTGCAAATTGCTGAAAATTGTCCATAGTGTCCCTATCTCATCTAGTTTGAACAGTTACGTTTAACAGAGTGCAATCCAAACATGATTTTAGACCTTGTTTATATGGAAAAGTGGTTATTTCTGTAGTTTAATTGCTGAAAATTGTCCATAGTGTCCCTATCTCATCTAGTTTGAACAGTTACGTTTAACAGAGTGCAATCCAAACATGATTTTAGACCTTGTTTATATGGAAAAGTGGTTATTTCTGTAGTTTAATTGCTGCAAATTGCTGAAAATTGTCCATAGTGTCCCTATCTCATCTAGTTTGAACAGTTACGTTTAACAGAGTGCAATCCAAACATGATTTTAGACCTTGTTTATATGGAAAAGTGGTTATTTCTGTAGTTTAATTGCTGCAAATTGCTGAAAATTGTCCATAGTGTCCCTATCTCATCTAGTTTGAACAGTTACGTTTGACAGATTGTATCCAGAGTGCAATCCAAACATGATTTTAGACCTTGTTTATATAGAAAAGTGGTTATTTCTGTAGTTTAATTGCTGCAAATTGCTGAAAATTGTCCATAGTGTCCCTATCTCATCTAGTTTGAACAGTTACGTTTAACAGAGTGCAATCCAAACATGATTTTAGACCTTGTTTATATGGAAAAGTGGTTATTTCTGTAGTTTAATTGCTGAAAATTGTCCATAGTGTCCCTATCTCATCTAGTTTGAACAGTTACGTTTAACAGAGTGCAATCCAAACATGATTTTAGACCTTGTTTATATGGAAAAGTGGTTATTTCTGTAGTTTAATTGCTGCAAATTGCTGAAAATTGTCCATAGTGTCCCTATCTCATCTAGTTTGAACAGTTACGTTTAACAGAGTGCAATCCAAACATGATTTTAGACCTTGTTTATATGGAAAAGTGGTTATTTCTGTAGTTTAATTGCTGCAAATTGCTGAAAATTGTCCATAGTGTCCCTATCTCATCTAGTTTGAACAGTTACGTTTGACAGATTGTATCCAGAGTGCAATCCAAACATGATTTTAGACCTTGTTTATATGGAAAAGTGGTTATTTCTGTAGTTTAATTGCTGCAAATTGCTGAAAATTGTCCATAGTGTCCCTTATCATCTAGTTTGAACAGTTCCGTTTAACAGATTGTATCCAGAGTGCAATCCAAACATGATTTTAGACCTTGTTTATATGGAAAAGTGGTTATTTCTGTAGTTTAATTGCTGCAAATTGCTGAAAATTGTCCATAGTGTCCCTATCTCATCTAGTTTGAACAGTTACGTTTAACAGATTGTATCCAGAGTGCAATCCAAACATGATTTTAGACCTTGTTTATATAGAAAAGTGGTTATTTCTGTAGTTTAATTGCTGAAAATTGTCCATAGTGTCCCTATCTCATCTAGTTTGAACAGTTACGTTTAACAGAGTGCAATCCAAACATGATTTTAGACCTTGTTTATATGGAAAAGTGGTTATTTCTGTAGTTTAATTGCTGCAAATTGCTGAAAATTGTCCATAGTGTCCCTATCTCATCTAGTTTGAACAGTTACGTTTAACAGAGTGCAATCCAAACATGATTTTAGACCTTGTTTATATGGAAAAGTGGTTATTTCTGTAGTTTAATTGCTGCAAATTGCTGAAAATTGTCCATAGTGTCCCTATCTCATCTAGTTTGAACAGTTACGTTTGACAGATTGTATCCAGAGTGCAATCCAAACATGATTTTAGACCTTGTTTATATGGAAAAGTGGTTATTTCTGTAGTTTAATTGCTGAAAATTGTCCATAGTGTCCCTATCTCATCTAGTTTGAACAGTTCCGTTTAACAGATTGTATCCAGAGTGCAATCCAAACATGATTTTAGACCTTGTTTATATGGAAAAGTGGTTATTTCTGTAGTTTAATTGCTGCAAATTGCTGAAAATTGTCCATAGTGTCCCTATCTCATCTAGTTTGAACAGTTACGTTTGACAGATTGTATCCAGAGTGCAATCCAAACATGATTTTAGACCTTGTTTATATGGAAAAGTGGTTATTTCTGTAGTTTAATTGCTGAAAATTGTCCATAGTGTCCCTATCTCATCTAGTTTGAACAATTACGTTTAACAGAGTGCAATCCAAAAATGATTTTAGACCTTGTTTATATGGAAAAGTTGTTATTTCTGTAGTTTAATTGCTGCAAATTGCTGAAAATTGTCCATAGTGTCCCTATCTCATCTAGTTTGAACAGTTACGTTTAACAGAGTGCAATCCAAAAATGATTTTAGACCTTGTTTATATGGAAAAGTGGTTATTTCTGTAGTTTAATTGCTGCAAATTGCCCATAGTGTCCCTATCTCATCTATTTTGAACAGTTACGTTTAACAGAGTGCAATCCAAACATGATTTTAGACCTTGTTTATATGGAAAAGTGGTTATTTCTGTAGTTTAATTGCTGCAAATTGCTGAAAATTGTCCATAGTGTCCCTGTCTCATCTAGTTTGAACAGTTACGTTTAACAGAGTGCAATCCAAACATGATTTTAGACCTTGTTTATATGGAAAAGTGGTTATTTCTGTAGTTTAATTGCTGCAAATTGCTGAAAATTGTCCATAGTGTCCCTTATCATCTAGTTTGAACAGTTCCGTTTAACAGATTGTATCCAGAGTGCAATCCAAACATGATTTTAGACCTTGTTTATATGGAAAAGTGGTTATTTCTGTAGTTTGTTTGCTGCAAATTGCTGAAAATTGTCCATAGTGTCCCTATCTCATCTAGTTTGAACAGTTACGTTTGACAGATTGTATCCAGAGTGCAATCCAAACATGATTTTAGACCTTGTTTATATGGAAAAGTGGTTATTTCTGTAGTTTAATTGCTGAAAATTGTCCATAGTGTCCCTATCTCATCTAGTTTGAACAGTTCCGTTTAACAGATTGTATCCAGAGTGCAATCCAAACATGATTTTAGACCTTGTTTATATGGAAAAGTGGTTATTTCTGTAGTTTAATTGCTGAAAATTGTCCATAGTGTCCCTATCTCATCTAGTTTGAACAGTTACGTTTAACAGAGGGCAATCCAAACATGATTTTAGACCTTGTTTATATGGAAAAGTGGTTATTTCTGTAGTTTAATTGCAGCAAATTGCTGAAAATTGTCCATAGTGTCCCTATCATCTAGTTTGAACAGTTCCGTTTAACAGATTGTGTCCAGAGTGCAATCCAAACATGATTTTAGACCTTGTTTATATGGAAAAGTGGTTATTTCTGTAGTTTAATTGCTGCAAATTGCTGAAAATTGTCTATAGTGTCCCTTATCACCTACTTTGAACAGTTCCGTTTAACAGATTGTATCCAGAGTGCAATCCAAACATGATTTTAGACCTTGTTTATATGGAAAAGTGTTTATTTCTGTAGTTTAATTGCTGAAAATTGTCCATAGTGTCCCTATCTCATCTAGTTTGAACAATTACGTTTAACAGAGTGCAATCCAAAAATGATTTTAGACCTTGTTTATATGGAAAAGTGGTTATTTCTGTAGTTTAATTGCTGCAAATTGCTGAAAATTGTCCATAGTGTCCCTATCTCATCTAGTTTGAACAGTTACGTTTAACAGAGTGCAATCCAAACATGATTTTAGACCTTGTTTATATGGAAAAGTGGTTATTTCTGTAGTTTAATTGCTGCAAATTGCCCATAGTGTCCCTATCTCATCTATTTTGAACAGTTACGTTTAACCCGTCTACGATATTGGTTCCCAATTGGGAATCAACCCTCCCACGTTCATCTGAAACGTTGGCGCATGGAACGCAAAAATATTCTTAAAAATATTTAACCTCCACACATTAACAAGTCCAATAGCTCAAATGAAAGATAAACACCTTGTTCATTTAGCCAGCAAGTCAGATTTCTAAAATGTTTTACGGCGAAAACTTAGACCTTGTTTATATGGAAAAGTGGATATTTCTGTAGTTTAATTGCTGAAAATTGTCCATAGTGTCCCTATCTCATCTAGTTTGAACAATTACGTTTAACAGAGTGCAATCCAAACATGATTTTAGACCTTGTTTATATGGAAAAGTGGTTATTTCTGTAGTTTAATTGCTGCAAATTGCTGAAAATTGTCCATAGTGTCCCTATCTCATCTAGTTTGAACAGTTACGTTTAACAGAGTGCAATCCAAACATGATTTTAGACCTTGTTTATATGGAAAAGTGGTTATTTCTGTAGTTTAATTGCTGCAAATTGCTGAAAATTGTCCATAGTGTCCCTATCTCATCTAGTTTGAACAGTTACGTTTAACAGAGTGCAATCCAAACATGATTTTAGACCTTGTTTATATGGAAAAGTGGTTATTTCTGTAGTTTAATTGCTGCAAATTGCTGAAAATTGTCCATAGTGTCCCTTATCATCTAGTTTGAACAGTTCCGTTTAACAGATTGTATCCAGAGTGCAATCCAAACATGATTTTAGACCTTGTTTATATGGAAAAGTGGTTATTTCTGTAGTTTAATTGCTGCAAATTGCTGAAAATTGTCCATAGTGTCCCTATCTCATCTAGTTTGAACAGTTACGTTTAACAGATTGTATCCAGAGTGCAATCCAAACATGATTTTAGACCTTGTTTATATAGAAAAGTGGTTATTTCTGTAGTTTAATTGCTGAAAATTGTCCATAGTGTCCCTATCTCATCTAGTTTGAACAGTTACGTTTAACAGAGTGCAATCCAAACATGATTTTAGACCTTGTTTATATGGAAAAGTGGTTATTTCTGTAGTTTAATTGCTGCAAATTGCTGAAAATTGTCCATAGTGTCCCTATCTAGTTTGAACAGTTACGTTTAACAGATTGTATCCAGAGTGCAATCCAAACATGATTTTAGACCTTGTTTATATGGAAAAGTGATTATTTCTGTAGTTTAATTGCTGCAAATTGTCCATAGTGTCCCTATCATCTAGTTTGAACAGTTACGTTTAACAGAGTGTGTCACGTAGAGTAGGCCAGAAGGCTAAACTGGATAACCTAACCTCTATCAAAATAAAAAGATGGCGGAGCCGCAAAAGTTCTTCTGTGCAAAGGTGTTTATTTACAAGTGATTCCGGAACAAAAAACAACAGTACTGCCATCAACGTCTACCTTATGGGACAGCTTAAAAACAATGCTGCCCCATCCACAGCTCAATCCAAAAAATGCCTCCTTAGAGACTGGAGAGAGGCTCCTTTTGTAGGGCTAGCCCCTCCCCTCAGAACAATTAACCCTAATTAATTAATCAATTAACAATACAAACCTACATTTTCCATGAACTAAACATACTAAAGGATATACATTGCAACACGGTTTTAAACAATATCACAACATAACATTTACAACATTACATCACTACTGACAATATCTTTCAATATGCCCATATGCATTAATGAGCCATTTGGGACAGGCACTATAAAGCCAACCCAATTCCCTTAGCTCGGGTCCTTTTCCAGCACACCCGGAAGCTACAGAGATGGAGAGAGAGGAACAGAACAAACAAACAATGCGCTCATCCACAACATTGATAAGTATAATAATTATTGTATCTCTCAAATATGAACATTGACAAGTGTGAAATGCCTGCACCAAGACAGAAGTTAATTTGTGTGTCGACCCACATTGTTAACTTATGGTATAATGGCGCAGGGAGGAGTGATGAATATGTGTGTGCGTTAAAGAACCAAATGCTGCCGGCGGCCAGTGACAGACGTCTACGTCAGAGTGCAATCCAAACATGATTTTAGACCTTGTTTATATGGAAAAGTGGTTATTTCTGTAGTTTAATTGCTGCAAAATGCTGAAAATTGTCCATAGTGTCCCTATGTCAACTAGTTTGAACAGTTACGTTTAACAGATTGTATCCAGAGTGCAATCCAAACATGATTTTAGACCTTGTTTATATGGAAAAGTGGTTATTTCTGTAGTTTAATTGCTGAAAATGGTCCATAGTGTCCCTATCTCATCTAGTTTGAACAGTTAAGTTTGACAGATTGTATCCAGAGTGCAATCCAAACATTATTTTAGACCTTGTTTATATGGAAAAGTGGTTATTTCTGTAGTTTGTTTGCTGCAAATTGCTGAAAATTGTCCATAGTGTCCCTTATCATCTAGTTTGAACAGTTCAGTTAAACAGATTGTGAACAGAGTGCAATCCAAACATGATTTTAGACCTTGTTTATATGGAAAAGTGGTTATTTCTGTAGTTTAATTGCTGAAAATTGTCCATAGTGTCCCTATCTCATCTAGTTTGAACAGTTACGTTTAACAGAGTGCAATCCAAACATGATTTTAGACCTTGTTTATATGGAAAAGTGGTTATTTCTGTAGTTTAATTGCTGCAAATTGCTGAAAATTGTCCATAGTGTCCCTTATCATCTAGTTTGAACAGTTCCGTTTAACAGATTGTGTACAGAGTGCAATCCAAACATGATTTTAGACCTTGTTTATATGGAAAAGTGGTTATTTCTGTAGTTTAATTGCTGCAAATTGTCCATAGTGTCCCTATCTCATCTAGTTTGAACAGTTACGTTTAACAGAGTGCAATCCAAACATGATTTTAGACCTTGTTTATATGGATAAGTGGTTATTTCTGTAGTTTAATTGCTGCAAATTGCTGAAAATTGTCCATAGTGTCCCTATCATCTAGTTTGAACAATCACGTTTAACAGAGTGCAATCCAAACATGATTTTAGACCTTGTTTATATGGAAAAGTGGTTATTTCTGTAGTTTAATAGCTGAAAATTGTCCATAGTGTCCCTATCTCATCTAGTTTGAACAGTTACGTTTAACAGATTGTATCCAGAGTGCAATCCAAACATGATTTTAGACCTTGTTTATATGGAAAAGTGGTTATTTCTGTAGTTTAATTGCTGCAAATTGCTGAAAATTGTCCATAGTGTCCCTATCATCTAGTTTGAACAGTTACGTTTAACAGAGTGCAATCCAAACATGATTTTAGACCTTGTTTATATGGAAAAGTGGTTATTTCTGTAGTTTAATTGCTGCAAATTGCTGAAAATTGTCCATAGTGTCCCTATCTAGTTTGAACAGTTACGTTTAACAGATTGTATCCAGAGTGCAATCCAAACATGATTTTAGACCTTGTTTATATGGAAAAGTGATTATTTCTGTAGTTTAATTGCTGCAAATTGCTGAAAATTGTCCATAGTGTCCCTATCATCTAGTTTGAACAGTTACGTTTAACAGAGTGTGTCACGTAGAGTAGGCCAGAAGGCTAAACTGGATAACCTAACCTCTATCAAAATAAAAAGATGGCGGAGCCGCAAAAGTTCTTCTGTGCAAAGGTGTTTATTTACAAGTGATTCCGGAACAAAAAACAACAGTACTGCCATCAACGTCTACCTTATGGGACAGCTTAAAAACAATGCTGCCTCATCCACAGCTCAATCCAAAAAATGCCTCCTTAGAGACTGGAGAGAGGCTCCTTTTGTAGGGCTAGCCCCTCCCCTCAGAACAATTAACCCTAATTAATTAATCAATTAACAATACAAACCTACATTTTCCATGAACTAAACATACTAAAGGATATACATTGCAACACGGTTTTAAACAATATCACAACATAACATTTACAACATTACATCACTACTGACAATATCTTTCAATATGCCCATATGCATTAATGAGCCATTTGGGACAGGCACTATAAAGCCAACCCAATTCCCTTAGCTCGGGTCCTTTTCCAGCACACCCGGAAGCTACAGAGATGGAGAGAGAGGAACAGAACAAACAAACAATGCGCTCATCCACAACATTGATAAGTATAATAATTATTGTATCTCTCAAATATGAACATTGACAAGTGTGAAATGCCTGCACCAAGACAGAAGTTAATTTGTGTGTCGACCCACATTGTTAACTTATGGTATAATGGCGCAGGGAGGAGTGATGAATATGTGTGTGCGTTAAAGAACCAAATGCTGCCCGCGGCCAGTGACGGACTTCTACGTCAGAGTGCAATCCAAACATGATTTTAGACCTTGTTTATATGGAAAAGTGGTTATTTCTGTAGTTTAATTGCTGCAAATTGCTGAAAATTGTCCATAGTGTCCCTATGTCATCTAGTTTGAACAGTTACGTTTAACAGATTGTATCCAGAGTGCAATCCAAACATGATTTTAGACCTTGTTTATATGGAAAAGTGGTTATTTCTGTAGTTTAATTGCTGAAAATTGTCCATAGTGTCCCTATCTCATCTAGTTTGAACAGTTACGTTTAACAGAGTGCAATCCAAACATGATTTTAGACCTTGTTTATATGGAAAAGTGGTTATTTCTGTAGTTGAATTGCTGCAAATTGCTGAAAATTGTCCATAGTGTCCCTATCATCTAGTTTGAACAATCACGTTTAACAGAGTGCAATCCAAACATGATTTTAGACCTTGTTTATATGGAAAAGTGGTTATTTCTGTAGTTTAATAGCTGAAAATTGTCCATAGTGTCCCTATCTCATCTAGTTTGAACAGTTACGTTTAACAGATTGTATCCAGAGTGCAATCCAAACATGATTTTAGACCTTGTTTATATGGAAAAGTGGTTATTTCTGTAGTTTAATTGCTGCAAATTGCTGAAAATTGTCCATAGTGTCCCTATCATCTAGTTTGAACAGTTACGTTTAACAGAGTGCAATCCAAACATGATTTTAGACCTTGTTTATATGGAAAAGTGGTTATTTCTGTAGTTTAATTGCTGCAAATTGCTGAAAATTGTCCATAGTGTCCCTATCTAGTTTGAACAGTTACGTTTAACAGATTGTATCCAGAGTGCAATCCAAACATGATTTTAGACCTTGTTTATATGGAAAAGTGATTATTTCTGTAGTTTAATTGCTGCAAATTGCTGAAAATTGTCCATAGTGTCCCTATCATCTAGTTTGAACAGTTACGTTTAACAGAGTGTGTCACGTAGAGTAGGCCAGAAGGCTAAACTGGATAACCTAACCTCTATCAAAATAAAAAGATGGCGGAGCCGCAAAAGTTCTTCTGTGCAAAGGTGTTTATTTACAAGTGATTCCGGAACAAAAAACAACAGTACTGCCATCAACGTCTACCTTATGGGACAGCTTAAAAACAATGCTGCCTCATCCACAGCTCAATCCAAAAAATGCCTCCTTAGAGACTGGAGAGAGGCTCCTTTTGTAGGGCTAGCCCCTCCCCTCAGAACAATTAACCCTAATTAATTAATCAATTAACAATACAAACCTACATTTTCCATGAACTAAACATACTAAAGGATATACATTGCAACACGGTTTTAAACAATATCACAACATAACATTTACAACATTACATCACTACTGACAATATCTTTCAATATGCCCATATGCATTAATGAGCCATTTGGGACAGGCACTATAAAGCCAACCCAATTCCCTTAGCTCGGGTCCTTTTCCAGCACACCCGGAAGCTACAGAGATGGAGAGAGAGGAACAGAACAAACAAACAATGCGCTCATCCACAACATTGATAAGTATAATAATTATTGTATCTCTCAAATATGAACATTGACAAGTGTGAAATGCCTGCACCAAGACAGAAGTTAATTTGTGTGTCGACCCACATTGTTAACTTATGGTATAATGGCGCAGGGAGGAGTGATGAATATGTGTGTGCGTTAAAGAACCAAATGCTGCCCGCGGCCAGTGACGGACTTCTACGTCAGAGTGCAATCCAAACATGATTTTAGACCTTGTTTATATGGAAAAGTGGTTATTTCTGTAGTTTAATTGCTGCAAATTGCTGAAAATTGTCCATAGTGTCCCTATGTCATCTAGTTTGAACAGTTACGTTTAACAGATTGTATCCAGAGTGCAATCCAAACATGATTTTAGACCTTGTTTATATGGAAAAGTGGTTATTTCTGTAGTTTAATTGCTGCAAATTGCTGAAAATGGTCCATAGTGTCCCTATCTCATCTAGTTTGAACAGTTACATTTAACAGAGTGCAATCCAAACATGATTTTAGACCTTGTTTATATGGAAAAGTGGTTATTTCTGTAGTTTTTTTGCTGCAAATTGCTGAAAATTGTCCATAGTGTCCCTTATCATCTAGTTTGAACAGTTCAGTTTAACAGATTGTGTACAGAGTGCAATCCAAACATGATTTTAGACCTTGTTTATATGGAAAAGTGGTTATTTCTGTAGTTTAATTGCTGCAAATTGCTGAAAATTGTCCATAGTGTCCCTTACCATCTAGTTTGAACAGTTCCGTTTAACAGATTGTATCCAGAGTGCAATCCAAACATGATTTTAGACCTTGTTTATATGGAAAAGTGGTTATTTCTGTAGTTTAATTGCTGCAAATTGCTGAAAATTGTCCATAGTGTCCCTATCTCATCTAGTTTGAACAGTTCCGTTTAACAGATTTTATCCAGAGTGCAATCCAAACATGATTTTAGACCTTGTTTATATGGAAAAGTGGTTATTTCTGTAGTTTGTTTGCTGAAAATTGCTGAAAATTGTCCATAGTGTCCCTTATCATCTAGTTTGAACAGTTCCGTTTAACAGATTGTGTCCAGAGTGCAATCCAAACATGATTTTAGACCTTGTTTATATGGAAAAGTGGTTATTTCTGTAGTTTAATTGCTGCAAATTGCTGAAAATTGTCCATAGTGTCCCTATCTCATCTAGTTTGAACAGTTACGTTTAACAGATTGTATCCAGAGTGCAATCCAAACATGATTTTAGACCTTGTTTATATGGAAAAGTGGTTATTTCTGTAGTTTAATTGCTGAAAATTGTCCATAGTGTCCCTATCTCATCTAGTTTGAACAGTTACGTTTAACAGAGCGCAATCCAAACATGATTTTAGACCTTGTTTATATGGATAAGTGGTTATTTCTGTAGTTTAATTGCTGCAAATTGCTGAAAATTGTCCATAGTGTCCCTATCATCTAGTTTGAACAATCACGTTTAACAGAGTGCAATCCAAACATGATTTTAGACCTTGTTTATATGGATAAGTGGTTATTTCTGTAGTTTAATTGCTGCAAATTGCTGAAAATTGTCCATAGTGTCCCTATCTAGTTTGAACAGTTACGTTTAACAGATTGTATCCAGAGTGCAATCCAAACATGATTTTAGACCTTGTTTATATGGAAAAGTGGTTATTTCTGTAGTTTAATTGCTGAAAATTGTCCATAGTGTCCCTATCTCATCTAGTTTGAACAGTTTCGTTTACCAGAGTGCAATCCAAACATGATTTTAGACCTTGTTTATATGGAAAAGTGTTTATTTCTGTAGTTTAATTGCTGAAAATTGTCCATAGTGTCCCTATCTCATCTAGTTTGAACAGTTACGTTTAACAGAGTGCAATCCAAACATGATTTTAGACCTTGTTTATATGGATAAGTGGTTATTTCTGTAGTTTAATTGCTGCAAATTGCTGAAAATTGTCCATAGTGTCCCTATCATCTAGTTTGAACAATCACGTTTAACAGAGTGCAATCCAAACATGATTTTAGACCTTGTTTATATGGAAAAGTGGTTATTTCTGTAGTTTAATAGCTGAAAATTGTCCATAGTGTCCCTATCTCATCTAGTTTGAAC